>NC_056465.1:13373459-13683276 GCF_008729295.1 Plectropomus leopardus
AAAATACAAAAACATAGTGAAAGGTATGTTCTTGTATTATATTTCTGGAATCTTACAAAATCTTAAGAAATCTGGGTCCATATCCATATAATGACAGTTCCTGCTCAGTCTCTGGCTGTAAAAGGTAAATTGAGGTCGCCCATAAGGCAACAATTGATGGACAGCCACTGTGCAGGACAGGCCTCTGAGAGACAAACTCACACACCCTGGGGAGTATTGTGAATGCCGGCTAAGCTGAAGTGACTGTAGTAACAGAAGAGTTTTCTCTTTCACTGCTGCTTCTTCCACTGTCGCTAATGTCAGAGTATGTTGATTGGACGATGAGCAACAATTCAATAATTATCATATTCTTAAAATGTGTAGCTGATGATATAAATTTAACATTAGCCAGTCAGCCAGTATTGCTGTGTTTCTAATATTCATAAAGATTTCTTACATATGAAAGAAAGCTTGTCCATGTTCACAAAACCAAGTGCACAACATTTTCATGCGGACACTTCCTGCTGCTCTTTATCATTTTTCTCACTAAAGAGCCCATAGCCTATTAATAGCTCATTCATAGGGACTGAGTGACAGTGACCTGCATTTACTGGTTTGCTGCTGTTACACTCAAGGTCAATGCAAAATATCACCATATTTTATCATTTCAAACTACGTTTTTACATAATACATAGCTAAATGTTCCATAAAATCAAGAAGGTGTGAATGATCTTATGGATCAAATGTGTGTTGTGAGGATAACTTTTACTTTAAGTTGAATGTGATATAATTTTACCCTAATGTTATCCTAATTAAATTGCAACTGTACATTTAACTTAAAAGATTTTTTTAGGTCAGCGTCAGGGCACAGATCACAGGTGCCATCTAACCAGAAGTGCAAAACTAAGCAATATACAGGAAATACAGAGAACAAGAGAATTCTTAGGAAATTGTGGGTGTGAATGCTGCATGTGGAAAAGCTGATGCTGCAAGGTGATCTTTAGACATTGAATAAAACCATTAATGTATAAATGATGTAGATTTTTTAAAATGTGTTTTTTTTTTTAAAGCTGACGTTACACTGAATTAGGGGCTTGAATGTGCAATAATGAGGTAAAGTGATCGATGTCGAGGTTAGTATTAAAAAGCTGAATGAAACCAAGACTGTGTAAAAGTTCAAGGTTTATGAATCGCTGATGCAACACTGAAGTTCTGTCCTGAATGTGTAAGAAGGAGGTGAGGTACTAAATGAATAAAAAATAGATTAAATAGAATGTGGACTAAACCGTAAGGTTTATGAATTCATAGATATACACAGTATAAGCAGAATGAATTGTATTAATAATAGTATAATATATAGTATATATATATAGATATATGTGTATATATATAGATATATGTATATATATATATATAGATATATGTGTATATATATAGATATATATATATATATATATAGATATATGTATATGTGTGTGTATATATATATGTGTGTGTGTGTGTTGTGTGTGTGTGTGTGTGTGTGTGTGTATACACACAGCATGCAGTGTACAGAATATTATACACTGATTTTTGTGTGTTAACAGGTTAATTGATCTCCATCTGTGGTAAATTCACAAGCCAATGGCATATCCCATGACAAACTGGAACTCGGACATCTTGGACTGTTGTGATGACACAAGTTCTTGTAAGTTAAAAAACAACTTTCATTCATATTTATTTAAAATAATGTCAGATTTAGTGGCTAACTTGTATAGAGGTTTTTCTTTTCTCATTTGTGTATAGGGCTGGGTAAAAAAATCGGTTCATCAGTGCATTGCAATATTGTTTTTGCCAATTCATTATCGATTCATAAAATCCTTAAATTGGTTATTTCCGTTGTAATGACGCCCCGCTCCCGCCGGACTGTGATTGACGTTGTTCAGAGGCCCCGTTTGACCCCCAAACAACATCTGTTGTTTATTCATTAAAATGGCGACAGTGGCGACTTCCTTATAATACATCCATGAGCAGTGTGTTAAAATCAGCGCCGACAACATTAAAAGCTGACATTTGGATACACAGAGTCGATAGTATTTACGTCGTGTGAATTGTGAGGTTCTTGACAATACCCAGCTCTATTTGTGCATCCCTCTTCAGTCAGATAAAGCCACGTGGACTAAATATGAGAACTTAAATCTGCTCATTTTTCAGGCTGCTATGGTTTCTGGTGCTGCCCTTGCATGGCCTGCACAGTTGCAGGAAAATTTGGAGACAACCGTTGTCTCCCATTATGCGACATATTGAGTCCTGCCATCACATCAGCCTGTGGCATCCCTCTGTGTGTGCCTCCTGCAGCTTTGGCTCTCCGGGTTGGCATTCGACACAAATATGGTATCAAGGTATGACATGTATACAGACATGAATAGTTATAGAAAACATATGTCTGTTTTTCTGTAGACATATAAAAAAAATGAATAATGTAAGACACTAAATAATACTTGAGAAACACAGTAAAAAAGCATAATCAATATTTTGGTTCTCTACAGGGTTCTCTCTGTAAGGATATTGCCACTTCCTGTTTCTGTGAGTGGTGCTCCTATTGTCAGATGCATCGCGAGTTAAAGTACCGCAAGAAAAACAAGGCTGTTGTTGTCAACGCGCAGCCTCCTCCAGTCATTATGGCTCCTGGGCAGCCAGGGGTTTTCACAGTTCAGTCATACTGAGAGTTGTGATTTCTAACCGGTCTGCTCTGTCTTGTTAAAGACATTTGATTTAGCAGAAATCAGCTTTGTGATGTGACCATGTAGCATTTGTTACGTGAAAAACTGATTACTTTTGATTAGGTGTGGGAGAGTTCAGTTCTTGTTGGGACCTTTTTTTAGCAGTGACATGCAAATGATTTTAAGTACTTTACATTGTGTATGTAAGGTATATATTTACATTTTTAAATACTTTACATCAGAGCATGCTGGGTCAATGTCAGTCTAATATCTAACTTCAATGTTAATCATGGCAACTCTAGGTAGATATGATTATTAACTTCCTATTTTTAAAGGCTAAGGGTTTATCTCACTTAATAAAAGTGAACTAATTTTGTAAAGGTCTCGAAATGATGGATCAAGAGAAATTCACAAAAATGCCCTAAAATGTGAAAGAGAGCATGAGAGCAGAGATTTGTATATGTTTCCTGAACACTACTAAAACACATACTTGTCATTGTCTGTTGCTGCTTTAGATCCACATAAATGATGAAGGAATTATGTATTATCAGAGCACAAAACAATATGTCAACATTATGAAGTTGACCCAACAGCTTTTTGAAGGATTTTAAAACCCAAGTAGAACTCTGTGTACATCATTATATGTAGATTTTAATTACTATTATTATTATGTTATCCGTTGTGATAATTACTTGAAAATAATAAGAAAAAATCAGTTCTATAAAATTGTTTTATTTTGAAAGTTTGGGGAATCTTTATATGATCATGTGACTTTGTTTCTAAAAAAATTTGACAATTCCAGTGAAGTAACTTTGCTTCATCAGTCAACATACAGTGTTGATGGAGTTTCTGCTTATATTTGAAAGCTTGTCATTTTGTTTGCATGCTTTGTATAACCTGTGTTGCAAAAAATGTAAAATAAATAATACTTTTACTTTGCACGAAACTGGTATCACTCTTACATCTGTAGTAATAAGAAGTGCCGAGATATTATCAGTGAGGCTCATTTTGTTTCTTTAGCATGGCAGGAGAACAGATCTGTGTATAAAAGGCATCAAATGTCAGAGGCCATGTCACAAAGGTGAAATTTATGGTTGGTTGTGTTGATCCTACCCTGTTGATATTTTTGGTCAAGTTCTTTCAGCCCCAGTAAATGAATGCTTTGTTTGAGCTTTCAGTGTACCGTGTCTTAATTGATGTTATCACTGGAGAGAGTCAGAAGAGCTGCAATTTCTCACATAGCAGCTTTAAGTAATCAAACCTTGCTGACATTTGGATGTACTATGTACAAAACTTGAATAACTTGATTGTGCTGCTCTCATCTTCTGCTCTTTGACATACAAATACACGTCAAAGTACGAGACTTCTTAAATTCCTCAGACTGAAAAATAAATAATGAAAAGTTCTTTGCCGAAACCCCTTCAAGACACAAATATTTTACCTCTAGACGGCTGAATGGTGCCCTATGACCTAGATATTAGACAGCTTAGATGACAGTGCAGTGGTCACCATAATATAATTGCTGGCCCTTAATAGACTTGTTTTCAGTAAATGTTTTGTTATTTATCAAAGTACACCCTCACATTAAAGCAACGCAGTCTTTTTAATGTCCTCATTTAGAAAAAAAAGTGGACATTTTTATTTTACATTTTTTGTGCTCTTGGGGCTATAATAACAAAAATCAACATTTATCCTTTTTAACTGACCCCGTAGCTTTTTAAATATCGCCCTCTGGCCTCTACCAAACGGTTGAGATGGGCGTTTATGATAAGTAAGATATAAAGGGAAAAAAATCAAAATTATAAATCATTTACCCTATGTAATGTAATGTTTGGAATTTGTTAGTATACCAACAAAATCAATTTGTGACCATAGAATTAGTTGTATTATCAGTACTAATAGTATTTCCATGCATATTTACCATTACAGCACAAAAAAAGTCCCAGAAATTGTGAAAAAAATCAGACATATAAAAAAGACTTTCACCAAATATATAATGGACTAGCATTAACTATATGGTATTAACAACACGGAATATCCATCCCTTTTTTTTTCATAGAAAATGCAGATGTATTATCTTAACACGAATGATCAGTTATCAGTTATCAGTTAACTTATGTCTTCACAAATAGTCAATTGAAATTTCATTAGCTCAGCTCCACTACCTTAACAAGCCCAAATCAACTGTTTGGTAGAGCATGTTTTTAAAAATTATTTGACCCTTATTACATTTGATTTACAAAGTTTAAGTTACAAGTTATGTTTAAGTTACATAAATTTGCTCATTAAGTCATCTAAAACTATAAAATGTCAAATAAATATGGCTTCCTTTAAAAATCCCAGTACACAGAGCCCTAATGTCTGGTGTGGTTTTTCTTGTAACTAACCTTCTATAGGAGGTAAACTGAAAAGGCAGACTGTTTAAAGACAAAGTGACATCTAGTGGATTTTTTTTAGCATAACATACCTGAACTAAATGATAGAGATTGCTCAGTCATGTTGAGTTGAATTCAACACATTAAGATATAGTGACTCAAAATGTGCTCGACCAAACAGTTGAGCAGGACGTTAAAGGCTTAACCAGTGTATTTGAAGAACAATGAATCGCCTAATACATGGAACTCAAAATGTCTATCTGAGGTCTCTGCACAATAGATAATTAACTGTAAAATAATAAACCAAAGTATATCAGTATGTGATTCCTCAACTGTCATACTGACATAGTGAACAACTTGCCCATATACTTCAAGAGCATAGTAAAATTCCTGAAATTTTTGGTTATGGCTTTTAGTTTTGGTATGCCACCCCAAGATTTTCATCTGGCTACCTCCACCAAAAAAAATTGGAGGTGTGCCACTTGCCGTTGCAACCTGGATGTTCTACCAGTGAAAAGCAGCCTTACATAACATGTTTTGAGTGAAAGCTGTGGTAAACAATGTGCTCTCATATCTGTCACACTGGGGCTGTGACGGGTTAGTCAGGAAGTTGTGGTCTGCAGTTGCACCTGCAGATGTTGGCTACATGAAACGTGTCCTGTCATGAAGGCATTTTGTTTCATCATTTGAAAAATCAATGATTTGTTTTCTATCAGAATGAACCATGCCAGCAGCTATGAGTACAGTTTTTCCACATTTTTAAGCACAAATTCCACTCATTTATGAAGTCGCGGAAGCTCCTGCACTGCCGACAACACGTTCCTGTAAATGTTTCCAAATAAAATGCCTTGTATCAGAAACTGAAGAGAAAAGAGGAGGCAGATATTTTCTGCCAATTCACCACTGCCGCTGGCTTCCATTGTAAAAAAAAATGGAAAAGTGAAAATGTGTCACATAAACCCTTGAAAGTCACCTTTACACATCTGCAATGCATTTATTTTCTTGAACAGTTTTTTTTCCCCTGAGAAATTGCTCTATCGGTTTAAGATTTGAAGCCAGTGACAGTGATGATTGGGCAGAGAATAACTACCACATAGTTCGCTTATGGTAAATTATTATGAAAAAATAAAGATACTGACTTCTGCATAAAGGTGAGAATGATTTGTAATCCACATG
This sequence comes from Plectropomus leopardus, assembly GCF_008729295.1. Lineage (NCBI taxonomy): Eukaryota > Metazoa > Chordata > Actinopteri > Perciformes > Serranidae > Plectropomus > Plectropomus leopardus. Next base: position 13,379,692 of record NC_056465.1, read on the forward strand.
TCAAAAAGACTGATATGGTCCCTTAAAAGAGAGCTCTTTAACAAGATTTGCTTAATTTTATCTTTATTCAAAAGAATGACAATAATATTATTTGCATTACTGAAGAACATGTTGAAAAGTTCTTGAATAAAAACATGCCAAATATTGAACAGTTGTCTGATAATAATGCAATTGCAGAGGTGCAGACCCACCCCCCATTTCCATTTCAGGGAGTAGGCAAGCTGCAGGAGGAAATTGTCATTCTCAGTGTGATTAGTGTTTCCAGTGTCTGTGTTAAAAGTGTGGGGAAGCATCAATAAAGCACTGAGCCTTGGCCATTACGTGCCGCGGGATCTCTCAACAAAGGTAATTATGCTTTTTATAATGTGTCTTCTTGAGTGAGAACATATCGTTTCTTATTGTCTGTTCTTTGATTAAACACATTCAAAAAGGGATAGTTTCCTTATTGGGATATTAACACCATGTATGCATAACATTCACTTTGAGAAGTGAGTAATCATAAAGACAAATACCAACGTCAAACTATTCTTAACATGTGGTTCTGTTTACTCTGTGCCAATGGAATCAGGTTTGCACCATTGTTTCTGTTACGCTGTTCAACATGCAAAAGATCACATTCTTAAAAAAAGATATGGCAGTTTTTGATAATACATATTAACCTTAAACAAGCAAAACAAAACAGAAAAATAAATAAATTAGGGGAAAAAAGGGACGTAGTCTTGATGAAGTGATTCATATCCTAAACAGTGATGTAATGTAACAAAGTCATACATTGATTCATTACTTAACTTGTGAAGAAGACATGGTTGTTCTTGAAAAATAATGCACACTGCATTTTTAAGCTGCTGTACCCTACATGTTAGAAGAAGTAAATATAATTATCCTCCTCCTTACACTGAGCTTTATAAAATAAAATTTCATTTGATACTGCTAGTATAATATCAGATCCTTAAAGAGTTTTACTCAAATAATATTCTAATAGGTAATTTTACCAAAGTCATTTTCAGCTAAGACTTTTGTTTTATTCAAGTATGGCTCCCAGGTTCTTGAGTGTATTGAATTAAAATTAAAATTAATCAATTAAATTCAATCAAAATTAATTAAATTAAAACCCCACAGTGTAGCTGTTGTCACACTGAAACTCATTGGAAAACACTTATTTGATAGAAATCACCTCTGCATTTTACACACAAAAAAAGAATGCAGATTTATATCTATGCAAACCTCGCTGCAACAGGTTGCAACAAGGTGCTTCAAAATTGAGTCAAGTAATCTGTAGAAGATGGTACAAGAATTACATTTTCAGACATGTGCTTCTATAGAAATAGTGGTAAAAGATTAAGAAACTTAAATTCAAGGATAAAAATTTTCTGTAATTTTCACTGTGTTCTGATCTCTGTGTGTCAATACAGGTTCATTGTTCAGCACCTGTGGCTGAAGTAGTTCAACGTCCGATGGAAGCCCAACCTTTGACAGACTGGGACGCTAGTCTCTGTGACTGCTTTGAGGACGTGAGCACATGTACGAACCAGTACCACTATTTCAACAAATTTGTTTTCTTTTGGATCAGAGGGCTTATTTTGTCTCATTTGTAAGGTCTTCTTGTACAGGTCACTTTAAAGCTGCCACCACTCTGTTGGTCTATCTGTGTGTTTTTATTTTTTAGGTTGCTACGGTTTCTGGTGCTGCCCTTGCATTGCATGCACAGTTTCAGAAAGATTTGGAGAGAGCCGTTTACTCCCATTATGTGACCTCTGCGCAAGAGCAGGAATGTGTATTCCTCCTGCAGTCCTTTCTCTGCGGGTTGCCATGCGAAACAGATATGGCATCAAGGTATGATGCTTGTAAAGCATTTCATATGAGAAGTTTTAAAAAAAATGAGGCAATTGAATTTACAACTTTCCTTTTTTTTTGGTTCTCTGCAGGGTTCCATCTGTAAGGACATCCTAGCCTCCTGTTTCTGTGAGTGGTGCTCCTGGTGTCAGATGCATCGTGAGTTGAAACATCGCAAAAAAACACCTGTCGTCCACAACATGTCAAATCAAACCATCGTACAAATGCAGCCTTATCCACTGATGATGGGTCCTGCATACCCTTACCCTCCCCAAGGTGGTTTTATGGGTCAAGGAGTCCCACCCCAAGAATGAACCATTAGAGGTTGTTGTGACATCATACTAAACTCTGTGGCTTCATATTGTTCTGCTGGCTGTTGTGAAGGAAATACTATCCTGCTGTCTGCTGTGTATTGAAGATTATCTCTGTGTTTGTAATAATTTTGACAATTATTGTTCTAGTTCTTAGGAAATCCCTTAAATTTAATCTCAAATTATTTACAGCCACCATTGACATCCAGACCATGTTTAAGTGGATGACTGTAGTCCTTTCAAATTTTCATCTTGGTCATCTTGGGAACTGAGTGTGTTCTGCAGTTTAAGAAATAATTAAATTATATTTTAGCAGGGATTATATAATTTAGCAGCACCCTATTGCAGTTCATCCAAAAACCCAACAGAGGGCACTCTATGATCAGTAGTGGTTGTTATTTACATGGTACAAATGAAGACATTCATCCACTGCAGTCTTCTAATTTGGTCATATGAAACGCATTGACAAGTTTAGGTAGTTCAGAGCTACTACTAAACAACATTTCTACAATCATCTATAAGGTTATACAAGGATATGTGAGTAAATATGTTTTTGTTTGTTTTAGTAATGTGAAAGCTATTGTGTGCTAACTTCAACTTGGATACTGAAGAAATCTTCACAACTTTAAACTGTGACCTTTGTTTTTATGTAGTTTCAGGGATATTTTCTGGCCCATTGGTGAACATATTCAGTTTTTCATCATGCAGTGTATCGTGGTTGAGATAAGAAAAAAATGCAATTAAAATCATATTCTATGTTTTATTGAAAAGTGTGTGTGTATTTGTGCGTGCGTGTGTGTTTTAAAAGCACTCAAAGGTCTAACACCATTGCTGTGGAAGCCCCGTGAAGTCTTATATAAAAGTTTTTCTTTTGCGTTATTAGCCTGTTTAAGAGCAGAGGGCTATTGCACAAAATCTAGATAGCAGATTAAGCCAGGATTTTGTTTTTGATTCTGTACATCTAGCCTGCCCCCAGGCTTGTTTCATCCTGCTGCTTGATTTGTTCAGTCAGCTGTCACTTGCATCAGAAACACATATGTTTTGTATTTATTTCATGGTGTTCTTCAGGGTTTTTACTGCATATTAATTTTTGCGGCGGCTGCCACCACCTCAAATGGTTAATGTCATCATAAACTAACGCAATATAATCATTCCACGTCTTCATGTTGTGTTTAAACGCAATGACCGCAGGTGTCCATCGCGGCGCTGCCGCGGTGCCTGACTGTCCGCATCACAGATTGGAAGCAGATGAACAAGATCAACTTTATCACTTCCTATACTCCGATAAACTTTTATTTTCCATGGAGAAGTTTCCCTCAGTGCCAAAAGCGTCAGTGTCAGACGTTATCCTGATAAATAAAAACAATACATTTCCAGGCCATGGATGTATTGTAGTGAAATCGGTCCAGGTGAGGACTAGATGAATGTTATTGATACAAATTGCACAAACGGTAAGAAAAATGTCATCATTTTTACCGATTTCGGCTACAGGCAGTCATAACAATCACACAGGTTTTGCCGCGGTTACATTGATACATTTTCAATGTCCCTGTCAAAAGTAAAACTTCGAAAGCGGCCGCGGAAGTTTAATCCTTATTGGAAAGTGATTCTTAAAATATGCCAAGGAGGAAGAGTAACACCGTCTCTCTCAGCGTCCATATCAAGCTGAAAATGTGTGAATAGCTCTCAAATGTATAAATTTGTATAATATAAATTATATAGCCTAATATAGCTATATTTTATTAAAAGTTCTTTGACGGAGTCTTCAACTAATGTTAAGCTACAACTTCCCCTAAATAATGTAAACATTTTAGTAGGTATGGAATTCCAGCCCCTCTAGTGTTAACATCAGTTTGTATTCATCTTCTCAGATCTAATAAACAAAATAAACACAAAGCCTGTGGTTTTGACCAGCAATGGGTGGAAAAATTCCGTAAACTGCGTTCATAAAAACAAACTTTAATGCAACTACCCTGTAATGGGGCCACATTTTAATGATGTTTAGTTTGTATCCTGTAAACTAGGCCTATTTTTCTTGTTAAGGATAGTTTAAAATTTTGGCACTTTGAGTGTTAATTAGTATGTTTTTATTTTTATTATATTTTATCTAAAGAACCACTAAAACACACTTTTATAAAATGTACTTACCGAAAGGACACATTTTGCCATCTTTTTGAGCTGTTGTAAAGGCATTAGTCTTAAGTGTCTGAAACTGTGGTTAACAGCATGAATTTAATGTTATGAAAATGATCAATTAAAAAATGTTCACCCCAGCCTCTGGCTGAGTACTCCACTTTCTCAACAACTTTGATTAAGTATTTAACAACAATAATGATACCCCAGAAATCAGCAGGTTAAAGTGTGATTAATTAGGGCCCGAACACCGAATGGTGCAAGGACCCTCTTGGAATGCAAGGAATTATTTTTTTTCTGCCAAATGAATCACATTTTTGGAGGCTGCAACATACCCATGAAACTTGGTACGCAAGTCCGGCCTGGCAAAAAATGTCGTATTGTGTTGGTTTATGATGCAGGTGTGGCTAAATGGCTCCACACCGCCCCTTAAGGCATCCAAATGGACGTGAAAACATCATAGTATACTATGTTGTCCAAAGTGGCACAAAAACATGATCTCGTAGTATCATCCAAAAATTTAAGAAAAGTCAAAGTATAGTATGTCATCAAAAAATTCATCAAAACGTTAAAGTAAGTCATCCAAAAATGCATACAAATGTCATATTAGAGTATGTTGTCAAAAATGGCTTAAAAACAGCACAGTATAGTATGGTGTCCAAAATGGGCTAAAAATGTCATAGTATGGTTTACTTCATCCACAATGCATGAAAAAAAAGGCATAGTATAATATTTTGTCCAGAACTGGCTAAAAATGTCATAGTACAGTATGGCACCAGACACGGGGCAAAAAACATCACAGTATAGTATGTTATCAAAAATGGGCTGAATAAAAATGCAATAGTATAGTATGTTATCCAAAATGACATTTTTTGCTATGCTATAGTATTGCCTTTTGGGTCATTTTTTCGACATGGCATATAATGGCATTTTTGGCTGTTTGGCAGCATTCAATGCTATGGCATCTCTCGGCACACTATTTTATGCTTTTTTTCCAGCTGTTTTTGGGACATTTCATTTTTTGATATTGTGTCCATACTACAGTATTGCCTTTTGGGTCACTTTTTTAACAAGCAAAATTACAGTGTTTTTGGCCGTTTTTGCAAACAGTGCACTCCATGGTGTGCCTCAGTAAGTTATTTTATGCAGTTTTCAGCTGTTTTTGGGACATGTCATTTTATGACATTTTTGCCAAACTATGTTATTGCCTTTTGAATCATTTTTTCAACATACCATATTATGGTGGTTTTGGCCATTTTAGCAACATTCCATGCTATGGCATATCTCTGCACACTATGTTATGCAATATTTTAGCGTGTTTTCAGCTGTTTTTGGGACAAGTCACTTTTGACATTTTTACCATTCTATAGTATTGCAGTTTTGGTCATTGTTTTTATAACTTGCCATTTTAAGGTGTTTTTGGCTGTTTTTGCAACATTCTATGCTATGGCATGTCTCGGCAAGCTATTTCATGCGTTTTTAAGTGGTTTTCTGCTTGGGACATGTCAAATTTGGACAATTACTATAGCCTTGCATTTTTGGTCATTTTTTCGACGTGCCACTTTCTACGCTATGGCGTGTCTTGACAGGCTATTCTGAGCTGTTTCCAGCTCTTTTCAGCAAATTTTAGGACATGCCAAATTTCGTTATTTTTCGGCTTACATTTTTGGTCATTTTTTCGACATGCCAAATTATGATGTTTGTTCCCATTTTTGCTACTTTCTATGTTATGGTGTGTCTTGGCAGGCTATTCTCAACTGTCTCCAGCTACAGCAACAAAATATGTTATGACGTGTCCCAGCAAGTTATTTTATACTGTTTTGATGTGTTTTCAGCTGTTTTTGGGACATGTCATATTTTGACAATTTTGCCTTACTATATCCTTGCCTTTTCGGTAATTTTTTCAACATACATTATTATGATGTTTTTGGCCGTTTTTGGAACAAACTATGCTGTGGCGTGTGTCAGCATGCAATTTCATGCTGTTTTCAAGCGTTTTGAGCTGTTTTTGGGACATGTCATATTTTGACATTTTTGCCTTACTATAGCCTTGCCTTTTTGGTCATTTTTTTGACATGCATATTTTGTGTGTTTTGGGCCGTTTTTTGCAACATTCTATGCTATGGCGTGTCTCGGCACGTTTTATGCTGTTTTGAGGTGTTTTCAGCTGTTTTTGGGACATGTCATATTTTGACATTTTTGCCTTACTATAGCCTTGCCTTTTTGGTCATTTTTTTGACATGCATTATTTTTGGTGTTTTTGGCCGTTTTTGCAACATTCTATGCTATGGCGTGTCTTTGGCACGCTATTTTTATGCTGTTTTGAGGTGTTTTCAGCTGTTTTTGGGACATGTCATATTTTGACATTTTTGCCATACTATAGCCTTGCCTTTTTGGTCATTTTTTTGACATGCATTATTTTGGTGTTTTTGGCCGTTTTTGCAAAATTCTATGCTATGGGTGTGTCTTGGCACGCTATTTTATGCTGTTTTGAGGTGTTTTCAGCTGTTTTTGGGACATGTCATATTTTGACATTTTTGCCTTACTATAGCCTTGCCTTTTTGGTCATTTTTTTGACATGCATTTTTATGGTGTTTTTGGCCGTTTTTGCAAAAAATTCTATGCTATGGCGTGTCTTGGCACGCTATTTTATGCTGTTTTGAGGTGTTTTCAGCTGTTTTTGGGACATGTCATATTTTGACATTTTTGCCTTACTATAGCCTTGCCTTTTTGGTCATTTTTTGACATGCATTTTTATGGTGTTTTTGGCCGTTTTTGCAAAATTCTATGCTATGGCGTGTCTTGGCACGCTATTTTATGCTGTTTTGAGGTGTTTTCAGCTGTTTTTGGGACATGTCATATTTTGACATTTTTGCCATACTATAGCCTTGCCTTTTTGGTCATTTTTTTGACATGCATTTTTTTTGGTGTTTTTGGCCGTTTTTGCAAAAATTCTATGCTATGGCGTGTTTTGGCACGCTATTTTATGCTGTTTTGAGGTGTTTTCAGCTGTTTTTGGGACATGTCATTTTTGACATTTTTGCCATACTATAGCCTTGCCTTTTTTGGTCATTTTTTTTCAACATGCATTATTTTGGTGTTTTTGGCCGTTTTTGCAAAAATTCTATGCTATGGCGTGTCTTGGCACGCTATTTTATGCTGTTTTGAGGTGTTTTCAGCTGTTTTTGGGACATGTCATATTTTGACATTTTTGCCATACTATAGCCTTGCCTTTTTGGTCATTTTTTTTGACATGCATTATTATGGTGTTTTTGGCCGTTTTTGCAACAAAATTCTATGCTATGGCGTGTCTCTTGGCACGCTATTTTATGCTGTTTTGAGGTGTTTTCAGCTGTTTTTGGGACATGTCATATTTTGACATTTTTGCCATACTATAGCCTTGCTTTTTTGGTCATTTTTTTTGACATGCATTATTTTGGTGTTTTTGGCCGTTTTTTGCAAAAATGGTGTTTTTCTATGCTATGGCGTGTGTCTTGGCACGCTATTTTATGCTGTTTTGAGGTGTTTTCAGCTGTTTTTGGGACATGTCATATTTTGACATTTTTGCCATACTATAGCCTTGCCTTTTTTTTTGGTCATTTTTTTGACATGCATTATTTGGTGTTTTGGCCGTTTTTGCAAAATTCTATGCTATGGCGTGTCTTGGCACGCTATTTTATGCTGTTTTGAGGTGTTTTCAGCTGTTTTTTTGGGACATGTCATATTTTGACATTTTTGCCATACTATAGCCTTGCCTTTTTTTGGTCATTTTTTTGACATGCATTATTATGGTGTTTTTGGCCGTTTTTGCAAAATTCTATGCTATGGCGTGTTGGCACGCTATTTTATGCTGTTTTGAGTGTTTTTCAGCTGTTTTTGGGACATGTCATATTTTGACATTTTTGCCATACTATAGCCTTGCCTTTTTTTGGTCATTTTTTTGACATGCATTATTATGGTGTTTTTGGCCGTTTTTTTTTGCAAATTCTATGCTATGGCGTGTCTTGCAGCACGCTGCTTTTTTATGCTGTTTTGAGGTGTTTTCAGCTGTTTTTTGGGACATGTCATATTTTGACATTTTTGCCATACTATAGCCTTGCCTTTTTTTGGTCATTTTTTTGACATGCATTTTTTGGTGTTTTTGGCCGTTTTTGCAAATTTCTATGCTATGGCGTGTCTTGGCACGCTATTTTATGCTGTTTTGAGGTGTTTTTCAGCTGTTTTTGGGACATGTCATATTTTGACATTTTTGCCATACTATAGCCTTGCCTTTTTTGGTCATTTTTTTGACATGCATTATTTTGGTGTTTTTGGCCGTTTTTTTTGCAAAATTCTATGCTATGCTATGGTGTGTCTTCAGCACGCTATTTTATGCTGTTTTGAGGTGTTTTCAGCTGTTTTTGGGACATGTCATATTTTGACATTTTTGCCATACTATAGCCTTGCTTTTTTTTGGTCATTTTTTTGACATGCATTTATGGTGTTTTTTGGCCGTTTTTTTGCAAAATTCTATGCTATGGCGTGTGTCTTGGCACGCTATTTTATGCTGTTTTGAGGTGTTTTCAGCTGTTTTTGGGACATGTCATTTTTGACATTTTTGCCATACTATAGCCTTCTTTTTGGTCATTTTTTTGACATGCATTATTATGGTGTTTTTGGCCGTTTTTGCAAAATTCTATGCTATGGGTGTGTCTTGGCACGCTATTTTATGCTGTTTTGAGGTGTTTTCAGCTGTTTTTGGGACATGTCATATTTTGACATTTTTGCCATACTATAGCCTTGCCTTTTTTGGTCATTTTTTTGACATGCATTATTTTGGTGTTTTTGGCCGTTTTTTTTGCAACTTTCTATGCTATGGCGTGTTTGGCACGCTATTTTATGCTGTTTTGAGGTGTTTTCAGCTGTTTTTGGGACATGTCATATTTTGACATTTTTGCCATACTATAGCCTTGCCTTTTTGGTCATTTTTTTGACATGCATATTTTTGGTGTTTTTGGCATTTTTTGCAAATTCTATGCTATGGCGTGTCTTGGCACGCTATTTTTATGCTGTTTTGAGGTGTTTTCAGCTGTTTTTGGGACATGTCATATTTTGACATTTTTGCCATACTATAGCCTTGCCTTTTTGGTCATTTTTTCAACATGCATTTTTTGGTGTTTTTGGCCGTTTTTGCAAAATTCTATGCTATGGCGTGTCTTGGCACGCTATTTTATGCTGTTTTGAGGTGTTTTCAGCTGTTTTTTGGGACATGTCATATTTTGACATTTTTGCCATACTATAGCCTTGCCATGCATTATTTTTTTTGGTCATTTTTTTTTTATGCTAACATGCATTTTTTTTGTTTTTTTGGCCATGTTTTTTGCAAGCCTTGCCTTTTCTATGCTATGGCGTTTTTGTCGTTTTTGCACGCTATTTTATGCTGTTTTGCACGCTATTTTATGGCTGTTTTGTTTTCAGCTGTTTTTGGGACATGTCATTTTTGACATTTTTGCCATACTATAGCCTTGCCTTTTTTTTGGTCATTTTTTTTGACATGCATTATTTTGGTGTTTTTGGCCGTTTTTGCAAATTCTATGCTATGGCGTGTGTCTTGGCACGCTATTTTATGCTGTTTTTGAGGTGTTTTCAGCTGTTTTTGGGACATGTCATTTTTTGACATTTTTGCCATACTATAGCCTTGCCTTTTTGGTGGTCATTTTTTTGACATGCATTTTTTTTGGTGTTTTTGGCCGTTTTTTGCAACATTCTATGCTATGGCGTGTCTTGGCACGCTATTTTATGCTGTTTTGAGTGTGTTTTCAGCTGTTTTTGGGACATGTCATATTTTGACATTTTTGCCATACTATAGCCTTGCCTTTTTTTGGTCATTTTTTTGACATGCATTTTTATGGTGTTTTTGGCCGTTTTTTTTGCAACATTTCTATGCTATGGCGTGTCTTGGCACGCTTTTTTTATGCTGTTTTGAGGTGTTTTTCAGCTGTTTTTGGGACATGTCATATTTTGACATTTTTGCCATACTATAGCCTTGCCTTTTTTTGGTCATTTTTTTGACATGCATTTTTTGGTGTTTTTGGCCGTTTTTGCAAAATTTTCTATGCTATGGCGTGTCTTGGCACGCTATTTTATGCTGTTTTGAGGTGTTTTCAGCTGTTTTTGGGACATGTCATATTTTGACATTTTTGCCATACTATAGCCTTGCCTTTTTGGTCATTTTTTTTTTGACATGCATTTTTTTTTTGTTTTTTGGCCTGTTTTTTTGCAAATTCTATGCTATTGCATTTTTGCCTTATAGCTTGCTTTTGGTCATTTTTTATGCTGTTTTTGAGGTTTTTTTCAGCGTGTTGCATGCTATTTTATGTTTTTGGGACATGTCATTTTTTGACATTTTTGCCATACTATAGCCTTGCCTTTTTTTGGTCATTTTTTTGACATGCATTATTATGGTGTTTTTTTGGCCGTTTTTGCAAAATTCTATGCTATGGCGTGTCTTGGCACGCTTTTTATGCTGTTTTGAGTGTGTTTTCAGCTGTTTTTGGGACATGTCATATTTTGACATTTTTGCCATACTATAGCCTTGCCTTTTTGGTCATTTTTTTTGACATGCATTATTTTATGGTGTTTTTTGTTTTTTGCAAAATTCTATGCTATGGCGTGTCTTGGCACGCTATTTTATGCTGTTTTGAGGTGTTTTCAGCTGTTTTTGGGACATGTCATTTTTTGACATTTTTGCCATACTATAGCCTTGCCTTTTTGGTCATTTTTTTTGACATGCATTTTTTGGTGTTTTTGGCCGTTTTTGCAACAAATTTTCTATGCTATGGCGTGTCTTCAGCACGCTATTTTATGCTGTTTTGAGAGGTTTTTCAGCTGTTTTTGGGACATGTCATATTTTGACATTTTTGCCATACTATAGCCTTGCCTTTTTTTGGTCATTTTTTTTGACATGCATTATTTTGGTGTTTTTGGCATTTTTTTTTTTGCAAAATTCTATGCTATGGCGTGTCTTGGCACGCTATTTTATGCTGTTTTGAGGTGTTTTCAGCTGTTTTGGGACATGTCATTTTTTGACATTTTTGCCATACTATAGCCTTGCCTTTTTTTTGGTCATTTTTTTGGACATGCATTTTTTTGGTGTTTTTGGCCATTTTTTTGCAAATTCTATGCTATGGCGTGTGTCTTGGCACGCTATTTTTTATGCTGTTTTTGAGGTGTTTTCAGCTGTTTTTGGGACATGTCATATTTTGACATTTTTGCCATACTATAGCCTTGCCTTTTTGGTCATTTTTTTGACATGCATTATTATGGTGTTTTTGGCCGTTTTTTGCAAAATTCTATGCTATGGCGTGTTTGGCACGCTATTTTATGCTGTTTTTGAGGTGTTTTCAGCTTTTTTTGGGACATGTCATTTTTGACATTTTTGCCATACTATAGCCTTGCCTTTTTGGTCATTTTTTTTCAACATGCATTTTTTATGGTTTTTTTTGGCCGTTTTTGCAAAATTCTATGCTATGGCGTGTCTTTGCGCTATTTTATGCTGTTTTTGAGGTGTTTTCAGCTGTTTTTGGGACATGTCATATTTTGACATTTTTCCCATACTATAGCCTTGCCTTTTTGGTCATTTTTTCAACATGCATTTTTTTGGTGTTTTTGGCCGTTTTTTTGCAAATTCTATGCTATGGCGTGTCTTGGCACGCTACGCTATTTTATGCTGTTTTTGAGGTGTTTTCAGCTGTTTTTGGGACATGTCATTTTTGACATTTTTGCCATACTATAGCCTTGCTTTTTTGGTCATTTTTTTGACATGCATTATTTTATGGTGTTTTTGGCCGTTTTTTTTGCAACTTTCTATGCTATGGCGTGTCTTGGCACGCTATTTTTTATGCTGTTTTGAGGTGTTTTCAGCTGTTTTTGGGACATGTCATATTTTTGACATTTTTGCCATACTATAGCCTTGCTTTTTTTGGTCATTTTTTTTTTGACATGCATTATTTTGGTGTTTTTGGCCGTTTTTGCAAAATTCTATTCTATGCTATGGCGTGTCTTGGCACGCTATTTTTATGCTGTTTTGAGGTGTTTTCAGCTGTTTTTGGGACATGTCATTTTTTGACATTTTTGCCATACTATAGCCTTGCTTTTTTTGGTCATTTTTTTGACATGCATTATTATGGTGTTTTTGGCCGTTTTTTTGCAAAATTTCTATGCTATGGCGTGTGTCTTGGCACGCTATTTTATGCTGTTTTGAGGTGTTTTCAGCTGTTTTTTGGGACATGTCATATTTTGACATTTTTGCCATACTATAGCCTTGCTTTTTTTTTGGTCATTTTTTTGACATGCATTATTATGGTGTTTTTTGGCCCGTTTTTGCAAAATTTCTATGCTATGGCGTGTCTTGGCACGCTATTTTATGCTGTTTTGAGGTGTTTTCAGCTGTTTTTTGGGACATGTCATATTTTGACATTTTTGCCATACTATAGCCTTGCCATTTTTTTTTTGGTCATTTTTTTGACATGCATTTTTTTGGTGTTTTTGGCCATTTTTTTTGCAAAATTTCTATGCTATGGCGTGTCTTGGCACGCTATTTTTATGCTGTTTTGAGGTGTTTTCAGCTGTTTTTTGGGACATGTCATATTTTGACATTTTTGCCATACTATAGCCTTGCCTTTTTTTTTGGTCATTTTTTTCAACATGCATTATTTTTGGTGTTTTTGGCCTTTTTTTGCAAATTTTCTATGCTATGGCGTGTCTTTGGCACGCTATTTTATGCTGTTTTGAGGTGTTTTCAGCTGTTTTTTGGGACATGTCATATTTTGACATTTTTGCCATACTATAGCCTTGCCTTTTTGGTCATTTTTTTGACATGCATTATTATGGTGTTTTTGGCCGTTTTTTTGCAAAACTTTCTATGCTATGCTATGGTGTGTCTTGGCACGCTATTTTATGCTGTTTTGAGGTGTTTTCAGCTGTTTTTGGGACATGTCATATTTTGACATTTTTGCCATACTATAGCCTTGCTTTTTTTTTGGTCATTTTTTTGACATGCATTTTATGGTGTTTTTGGCTGTTTTTGCAAAAAATTCTATGCTATGGCGTGTGTCTTGGCACGCTATTTTATGCTGCTGTTTTGAGGTGTTTTCAGCTGTTTTTGGGACATGTCATATTTTGACATTTTTGCCATACTATAGCCTTTTTTTGGTCATTTTTTTGACATGCATTTTTTTGGTGTTTTTGGCCGTTTTTGCAAATTTCTATGCTATGGCGTTTGGCACGCTATTTTTTATGCTGTTTTGAGGTGTTTTCAGCTGTTTTTGGGACATGTCATATTTTGACATTTTTGCCATACTATAGCCTTGCCTTTTTTTGGTCATTTTTTTTGACATGCATTATTTTGGTGTTTTTGGCTTTTTTTTTTGCAAAATTTTCTATGCTATGGCGTGTCTTGGCACGCTATTTTATGCTGTTTTGAGGTGTTTTCAGCTTTTTTGGGACATGTCATATTTTGACATTTTTGCCATACTATAGCCTTGCTTTTTGGTCATTTTTTTGACATGCATTATTTTTGGTGTTTTTGGCCGTTTTTGCAAAAATTCTATGCTATGGTGTGTTTGGCACGCTATTTTATGCTGTTTTTTTGAGGTGTTTTCAGCTGTTTTTGGGACATGTCATATTTTGACATTTTTGCCATACTATAGCCTTGCTTTTTTTTGGTCATTTTTTTTCAACATGCATTATTATGGTGTTTTTGGCCGTTTTTTTGCAAAATTCTATGCTATGGTGTGTCTTGGCACGCTATTTTATGCTGTTTTGAGGTGTTTTCAGCTGTTTTTTTGGGACATGTCATATTTTTGACATTTTTGCCATACTATAGCCTTGCTTTTTTTTGGTCATTTTTTTGACATGCATTATTTTGGTGTTTTTGGCCGTTTTTTGCAAAATTCTATGCTATGGCGTGTCTTGGCACGCTATTTTATGCTGTTTTTGAGTTGTTTTCAGCTGTTTTTGGGACATGTCATATTTTGACATTTTTGCCATACTATAGCCTTGCCTTTTTTGGTCATTTTTTTTCAACATGCATTTTATGGTGTTTTTGGCTTTTTTTTTTTGCAAAATTTCTATGCTATGGCGTGTGTCTTGGCACGCTATTTTTATGCTGTTTTGAGGTGTTTTCAGCTGTTTTTGGGACATGTCATTTTTTGACATTTTTGCCATACTATAGCCTTGCCTTTTTTTGGTCATTTTTTTGACATGCATTATTTTGGTGTTTTTGGCCATTTTTTTTTTTGCAAAATTCTATGCTATGGTGTGTCTTGGCACGCTATTTTATGCTGTTTTGAGGTGTTTTCAGCTGTTTTTGGGACATGTCATATTTTGACATTTTTGCCATACTATAGCCTTGCCTTTTTTTGGTCATTTTTTTTTTGACATGCATTTTTTGTTTTTGGCCGTTTTTTGCAAATTGTTTTTGCTATGGTGTTTTTGGCACGCTATTTTATGCTGTTTTGAGGTGTTTTCAGCTGTTTTTGGGACATGTCATATTTTGACATTTTTTTATAGCCTTGCTTTTTGGTCTTTTTTTGTCAGGTTTTTTTCAGCTGTTTTTTTTTGGGACATGACATTTTGTTTTTTTTTGACATCTATGCTATGGTGTCTTTTTTGCCATACTGTTTTAGTGTTTTGCTTTTTTTTGGACATGTCATTTTTTTTTTGCCATACTATGCCTTTTTTTGGTCATTTTTTTGGACATGCATTTTTTTTGGTGTTTTTGCTTTTTGCAAAAATTCTATGCTATGGCGTGTCTTGGCACGCTATTTTTATGCTGTTTTGAGGTGTTTTTCAGCTGTTTTTGGGACATGTCATATTTTGACATTTTTGCCATACTATAGCCTTGCCTTTTTTGGTCATTTTTTTTTTGACATGCATTTTTTTGGTGTTTTTTGGGTTTTTTTTGCAAATTTCTATGCTATGGCGTGTCTTGGCACGCTATTTTATGCTGTTTTGAGGTGTTTTCAGCTGTTTTTGGGACATGTCATATTTTGACATTTTTGCCATACTATAGCCTTGCCTTTTTGGTCATTTTTTTTGACATGCATTTTATGGTGTTTTTGGCCGTTTTTTGCAACTTTCTATGCTATGGCGTGTCTTGGCACGCTATTTTATGCTGTTTTGAGGTGTTTTCAGCTGTTTTTTGGGACATGTCATTTTTGACATTTTTGCCATACTATAGCCTTGCTTTTTTGGTCATTTTTTTGACACAATTTTTTTTTTTGGTGTTTTTGGCCTGTTTTTGCAAAAAATTTATGCTATGGCGTGTCTTGGCACGCTATTTTATGCTTTTTTGAGGTGTTTTTCAGCTGTTTTTTGGGACATGTCATATTTTTGACATTTTTGCCATACTATAGCCTTGCTTTTTTTTGGTCATTTTTTTGACATGCATTATTATGGTGTTTTTGGCCTTTTTTTTTTGCAAATTTCTATGCTATGGCGTGTCTTGGCACGCTATTTTATGCTGTTTTGAGGTGTTTTCAGCTGTTTTTTGGGACATGTCATATTTTGACATTTTTGCCATACTATAGCCTTGCCTTTTTGGTCATTTTTTTGACATGCATTTTTATGGTGTTTTTTGGCGTTTTTTTTTTAAAATTCTATGCTATGGCGTGTCTTGGCACGCTATTTTATGCTGTTTTGAGGTGTTTTCAGCTGTTTTTGGGACATGTCATATTTTGACATTTTTGCCATACTATAGCCTTGCCTTGCTTTTTTTGGTCATTTTTTTTCAACATGCATTTTTATGGTGTTTTTGGCCGTTTTTGCAAATTCTATGCTATGGCGTGTCTTGGCACGCTATTTTATGCTGTTTTGAGGTGTTTTCAGCTGTTTTTGGGACATGTCATATTTTGACATTTTTGCCATACTATAGCCTTGCCTTTTTTTGGTCATTTTTTTTGACATGCATTTTTATGGTGTTTTTTTGGCCGTTTTTGCAAAATTCTATGCTATGGCGTGTCTTGGCACGCTATTTTATGCTGTTTTGAGGTGTTTTCAGCTGTTTTTGGGACATGTCATATTTTGACATTTTTGCCATACTATAGCCTTGCCTTTTTTTTTGGTCATTTTTTCAACATGCATTATTTTGGTGTTTTTGGCCTTTTTTTGCAAAATTCTATGCTATGGCGTGTCTTGGCACGCTATTTTATGCTGTTTTGAGGTGTTTTCAGCTGTTTTTGGGACATGTCATATTTTGACATTTTTGCCATACTATAGCCTTGCCTTTTTTTGGTCATTTTTTTGACATGCATTTTTATGGTGTTTTTGGCCTTTTTTTGCAACTTTTCTATGCTATGGTGTGTCTTGGCACGCTATTTTATGCTGTTTTGAGGTGTTTTTCAGCTGTTTTTGGGACATGTCATATTTTGACATTTTTGCCATACTATAGCCTTGCCTTTTTTTGGTCATTTTTTTTGACATGCATTATTATGTGTGTTTTTGGCCGTTTTTTTTTGCAAAATTCTATGCTATGGCGTGTCTGGCACGCTATTTTATGCTGTTTTGAGGTGTTTTCAGCTGTTTTTGGGACATGTCATATTTTGACATTTTTGCCATACTATAGCCTTGCCTTTTTTTTTTTTTTTTGGGCATTTTTTTCAACATGCATTTTTTTGGTGTTTTTGGCATGTCATATTTTGACATTTTTTTTGCAACCTTTTTGGTTTTTTTCTATGCTATGGCGTTTTTTGCAAATTCTCAGCTTTTGGCTATTTTTTTATGCTGTTTTGAGTGTTTTTTCAGCTGTTTTTGGGACATGTCATATTTTTTGACATTTTTGCCATACTATAGCCTTGCCTTTTTTGGTCATTTTTTGACATGCATTATTTTGGTTTTTTTGGCCTTTTTTTGCAAATTTCTTTCTATGCTATGGCGTGTCTTGGCACGCTATTTTATGCTGTTTTGAGGTGTTTTCAGCTGTTTTTGGGACATGTCATATTTTGACATTTTTGCCATACTATAGCCTTGCTTTTTTGGTCATTTTTTTCAACATGCATTATTTTTGGTGTTTTTGGCCGTTTTTGCAAAAAATTCTATGCTATGGCGTGTCTTGGCACGCTATTTTATTTGCTGTTTTGAGGTGTTTTCAGCTGTTTTTGGGACATGTCATATT
The DNA here is from genome assembly GCF_008729295.1 of Plectropomus leopardus. Classification (NCBI taxonomy): domain Eukaryota; kingdom Metazoa; phylum Chordata; class Actinopteri; order Perciformes; family Serranidae; genus Plectropomus; species Plectropomus leopardus. The sequence goes on from NC_056465.1 coordinate 13,397,122, forward strand.
TTTCATTTTTGCCATACTATAGCCTTGCCTTTTTGGTCATTTTTTTCAACATGCATTATTTTTGGTGTTTTTGGCCTTTTTTTTGCAACATTCTATGCTATGGCGTGTCTTTGGCACGCTATTTTATGCTGTTTTGAGGTGTTTTCAGCTGTTTTTGGGACATGTCATATTTTGACATTTTTGCCATACTATAGCCTTGCCTTTTTGGTCATTTTTTTCAACATGCATTATTATGGTGTTTTTTGGCCGTTTTTGCATTTTTTCTATGCTATGGCGTGTCTTTGGCACGCTATTTTATGCTGTTTTTGAGGTGTTTTCAGCTTTTTTTTGGGACATGTCATATTTTGACATTTTTGCCATACTATAGCCTTGCCTTTTTGGTCATTTTTTTTTGACATGCATTTTTTTGGTGTTTTTTTTGGCCGTTTTTGCAAAATTCTATGCTATGGCGTGTCTTGGCACGCTATTTTATGCTGTTTTGAGGTGTTTTCAGCTGTTTTTTTTGGGACATGTCATATTTTGACATTTTTGCCATACTATAGCCTTGCCTTTTTTGGTCATTTTTTTGACATGCATTATTATGGTGTTTTTGGCGTTTTTTTTGCAAATTTTTCTATGCTATGGCGTGTCTTGGCACGCTATTTTATGCTGTTTTGAGGTGTTTTTTCAGCTGTTTTTGGGACATGTCATTTTTTGACATTTTTGCCATACTATAGCCTTGCCTTTTTTGGTCATTTTTTTTTTTGACATGCATTATTATGGTGTTTTTGGCCGTTTTTGCAAAAATTCTATGCTATGGCGTGTCTTGGCACGCTATTTTATGCTGTTTTGAGGTGTTTTTTCAGCTGTTTTTGGGACATGTCATATTTTGACATTTTTTGCCATACTATAGCCTTTTTTTTGGTCATTTTTTGGACATGCATTATTATGGTGTTTTTGGCCGTTTTTGCAAAATTCTATGCTATGGCGTGTCTTGGCACGCTATTTTATGCTGTTTTGAGGTGTTTTTTCAGCTGTTTTTGGGACATGTCATATTTTGACATTTTTGCCATACTATAGCCTTGCTTTTTTGGTCATTTTTTTGACATGCATTTTTATGGTGTTTTTGGCGTTTTTTTTTGCAAATTTTCTATGCTATGGCGTGTCTTGGCACGCTATTTTATGCTGTTTTGAGGTGTTTTCAGCTGTTTTTTTGGGACATGTCATATTTTGACATTTTTGCCATACTATAGCCTTGCCTTTTTTTGGTCATTTTTTCAACACATTTTTATTATGGTGTTTTTGGCCGTTTTTTTTGCAAAAATTCTATGCTATGGCGTGTCTTGGCACGCTATTTTATGCTGTTTTGAGGTGTTTTCAGCTGTTTTTGGGACATGTCATATTTTGACATTTTTGCCATACTATAGCCTTGCTTTTTTGGTCATTTTTTTGACATGCATTTTTTATGGTGTTTTTGGCCGTTTTTTTTTGCAAATTTTATGCTATGCTATGGCGTGTCTTGGCACGCTATTTTATGCTGTTTTGAGGTGTTTTCAGCTGTTTTTGGGACATGTCATATTTTGACATTTTTTGCCATACTATAGCCTTGCCTTTTTTGGTCATTTTTTGACATGACATGCATTTTTTGGTGTTTTTGGCCGTTTTTTGCAAAATTCTATGCTATGGCGTGTCTTGGCACGCTATTTTATGCTGTTTTGAGGTGTTTTCAGCTGTTTTTTTTGGGACATGTCATTTTTTGACATTTTTGCCATACTATAGCCTTGCCTTTTTGGTCATTTTTTTTGACATGCATTATTTTGGTGTTTTTGGCCGTTTTTTGCAAAAAATTCTATGCTATGGCGTGTTCAGCACGCTATTTTATGCTTTTTTGAGGTTTTTTTTCAGCTGTTTTTGGGACATGTCATATTTTGACATTTTTGCCATACTATAGCCTTGCTTTTTTTTTTGGTCATTTTTTTTTCAACATGCATTTATGGTGTTTTTTTTGGCCGTTTTTGCAATTTTTTTTCTATGCTATGGGTGTTGTTTTGGCACGCTATTTTATGCTGTTTTGAGGTGTTTTCAGCTGTTTTTGGGACATGTCATTTTTTGACATTTTTGCCATACTATAGCCTTGCCTTTTTTTTTGGTCATTTTTTTTGACATGCATTTTTATGGTGTTTTTGGCTTTTTTTGCAACTTTCTTGCTATGCTATGGTGTCTTGGCACGCTATTTTATGCTGTTTTGAGTGTTTTCAGCTGTTTTTGGGACATGTCATATTTTGACATTTTTGCCATACTATAGCCTTGCCTTTTTTGGTCATTTTTTTCAACATGCATTTTTATGGTGTTTTTGGCCGTTTTTGCAAAATTCTATGCTATGGCGTGTCTTGGCACGCTATTTTTATGCTGTTTTGAGGTGTTTTCAGCTGTTTTTTTGGGACATGTCATATTTTGACATTTTTGCCATACTATAGCCTTGCTTTTTTTTTTGGTCATTTTTTCAACATGCATTTTTTTGGTTTTTTGGCCGTTTTTGCAAAATTTCTATGCTATGGCGTGTCTTGGCACGCTATTTTATGCTGTTTTGAGGTGTTTTCAGCTGTTTTTGGGACATGTCATTTTTTGACATTTTTGCCATACTATAGCCTTGCCTTTTTGGTCATTTTTTTGACATGCATTTTTTATGGTGTTTTTGGCCGTTTTTGCAAAATTTCTATGCTATGGCGTGTCTTGGCACGCTATTTTATGCTGTTTTGAGGTGTTTTCAGCTGTTTTTGGGACATGTCATTTTTGACATTTTTTGCCATACTATAGCCTTGCCTTTTTGGTCATTTTTTTTGACATGCATTTTTTGGTGTTTTTGGCCGTTTTTGCAAAATTCTATGCTATGGCGTGTCTTGGCACGCTATTTTATGCTGTTTTGAGGTGTTTTCAGCTTTTTTTGGGACATGTCATATTTTGACATTTTTGCCATACTATAGCCTTGCTTTTTTTTGGTCATTTTTTGACATGCATTATTATGGTGTTTTTTGGCCGTTTTTTGCAAAATTCTATGCTATGGCGTGTCTTGGCACGCGCTATTTTATGCTGTTTTGAGGTGTTTTCAGCTGTTTTTGGGACATGTCATATTTTGACATTTTTGCCATACTATAGCCTTGCTTTTTTTTGGTCATTTTTTTTGACATGCATGCATTTTTATGGTGTTTTTGGCCGTTTTTGCAAAATTCTATGCTATGCTATGGCGTGTCTTGGCACGCTATTTTATGCTGTTTTGAGGTGTTTTCAGCTGTTTTTGGGACATGTCATATTTTGACATTTTTGCCATACTATAGCCTTGCCTTTTTTGGTCATTTTTTTTTGACATGCATTTTTTATGTGTTTTTTGGCCGTTTTTTTTGCAAACTTTCTATGCTATGGTGTGTTTGGCACGCTATTTTATGCTGTTTTGGTGTGTTTTCAGCTGTTTTTGGGACATGTCATATTTTGACATTTTTGCCATACTATAGCCTTGCCTTTTTGGTCATTTTTTTGACATGCATTTTTGGTGGTGTTTTTGGCCGTTTTTGCAAATTCTTTTATGCTATGCTATGGTGTCTCAGCACGCTATTTTATGCTGTTTTGAGTGTGTTTTCAGCTGTTTTTTTTGGGACATGTCATTTTTGACATTTTTGCCATACTATAGCCTTGCCTTTTTTTTTGGTCATTTTTTTCAACATGCATTTTTATGGTGTTTTTTTTGGTTTTTTTTGCAACTTTTCTATGCTATATGGCGTGTCTTGGCACGCTATTTTATGCTGTTTTGAGGTGTTTTCAGCTGTTTTTGGGACATGTCATATTTTGACATTTTTGCCATACTATAGCCTTGCTTTTTTGGTCATTTTTTTTTGACATGCATTTTTTTTTATGGTTTTTTGGCCGTTTTTGCAACTTTCTATGCTATGGCGTGTCTTGGCACGCTATTTTATGCTGTTTTGAGGTGTTTTCAGCTGTTTTTGGGACATGTCATATTTTTGACATTTTTGCCATACTATAGCCTTGCCTTTTTGGTCATTTTTTTCAACATGCATTATTTATGGTGTTTTTTGGCCGTTTTTTTGCAAAATTCTATGCTATGGCGTGTCTTGGCACGCTATTTTTTTATGCTTTTTTGAGGTGTTTTCAGCTGTTTTTTTGGGACATGTCATTTTTTGACATTTTTGCCATACTATAGCCTTGCCTTTTTGGTCATTTTTTTCAACATGCATTTTTATGTGTGTTTTTGGCCGTTTTTGCAAAATTCTATGCTATGGCGTGTCTTTCAGCACGCTATTTTATGCTGTTTTGAGGTGTTTTCAGCTGTTTTTGGGACATGTCATTTTTGACATTTTTGCCATACTATAGCCTTGCCTTTTTTGGTCATTTTTTGACATGCATTATTATGGTGTTTTTTTTGGCTTTTTTTTTCAAAATTATATGCTATGCTATGGTGTGTCTTGGCACGCTATTTTATGCTGTTTTGAGGTGTTTTCAGCTGTTTTTGGGACATGTCATATTTTGACATTTTTGCCATACTATAGCCTTGCTTTTTTTGGTCATTTTTTTTGACATGCATTATTTTTGTGTTTTTGGCCGTTTTTTTGCAACTTTCTATGCTATGGTGTGTCTTGGCACGCTATTTTATGCTGTTTTGAGGTGTTTTCAGCTGTTTTTGGGACATGTCATTTTTTGACATTTTTGCCATACTATAGCCTTTTTTTTTTGGTCATTTTTTTTGACATGCATTTTTATGGTGTTTTTGGCGTTTTTGCAAAAATTCTATGCTATGGCGTGTCTTGGCACGCTATTTTATGCTGTTTTGAGGTGTTTTCAGCTGTTTTTTGGGACATGTCATATTTTGACATTTTTGCCATACTATAGCCTTGCCTTTTTGGTCATTTTTTTGACAACATGCAATGCTTATGGTGTTTTTTTGGCCGTTTTTGCAAACTTTCTATGCTATGGCGTGTCTTGGCACGCTATTTTATGCTGTTTTGAGGTGTTTTCAGCTGTTTTTTTTGGGACATGTCATATTTTGACATTTTTGCCATACTATAGCCTTGCCTTTTTTTTGGTCATTTTTTCAACATGCATTTTTATGGTGTTTTTGGCCGTTTTTGCAACATTCTATGCTATGGCGTGTGTCTTGGCACGCTATTTTATGCTGTTTTGAGGTGTTTTCAGCTTTTTTGGGACATGTCATATTTTTTGACATTTTTGCCTATACTATAGCCTTGCCTTTTTGGTCATTTTTTTTGACATGCATTTTTTGGTGTTTTTGGCCGTTTTTTGCAAAATTTTTTTTTTTCTATGCTATGGCGTGTCTTGGCACGCTATTTTATGCTGTTTTGAGGTGTTTTCAGCTGTTTTTGGGACATGTCATTTTTGACATTTTTGCCATACTATAGCCTTGCCTTTTTGGTCATTTTTTCAACATGCATTTTTTATGGTGTTTTTGGCCGTTTTTGCAAATTTTCTATGCTATGGCGTGTCTTGGCACGCTATTTTATGCTGTTTTGAGGTGTTTTCAGCTGTTTTTGGGACATGTCATATTTTGACATTTTTGCCATACTATAGCCTTGCTTTTTGGTCATTTTTTTTTTGACATGCATATTTTTATGGTGTTTTTGGCCGTTTTTGCAAACTTTCTATGCTATGGCGTGTCTTGGCACGCTATTTTATGCTGTTTTGAGGTGTTTTCAGCTGTTTTTTGGGACATGTCATATTTTGACATTTTTGCCATACTACTATAGCCTTGCCTTTTTGGTCATTTTTTCAACATGCATTTTTATGGTGTTTTTGGCCGTTTTTTTGCAACTTTTTGCTATGCTATGGTGTGTCTGGCACACGCTATTTTATGCTGTTTTGAGGTGTTTTCAGCTGTTTTTGGGACATGTCATATTTTGACATTTTTGCCATACTATAGCCTTGCTTTTTTGGTCATTTTTTCAACATGCATTTTTGGTGTTTTGGCCGTTTTTTTTGCAAAATTCTATGCTATGGCGTGTCTTGGCACGCTATTTTTATGCTGTTTTGAGGTGTTTTCAGCTGTTTTTGGGACATGTCATATTTTTGACATTTTTGCCATACTATAGCCTTGCCTTTTTGGTCATTTTTTCAACATGCATTATTTTTGGTGTGTTTTTGGTGTTTTTGCAACTTTTCTATGCTATGGCGTGTTTTTGCACGCTATTTTATGCTGTTTTGAGGTGTTTTTTCAGCTGTTTTTGGGACATGTCATATTTTGACATTTTGCCATACTATAGCCTTGCCTTTTTGGTCATTTTTTCAACATGCATTTTTTGGTGTGTTTTTGGCCGTTTTTGCAACTTTTTGCTATATGCTATGGCGTGTCTTGGCACGCTATTTTATGCTGTTTTTGAGGTGTTTTCAGCTGTTTTTGGGACATGTCATATTTTTGACATTTTTTTTGCCATACTATAGCCTTGCCTTTTTGGTCATTTTTTTTTGACATGCATTATTATGGTGTTTTTGGCCGTTTTTGCAAAATTCTATGCTATGGCGTGTCTTGGCACGCTATTTTATGCTGTTTTGAGGTGTTTTCAGCTGTTTTTGGGACATGTCATTTTTTGACATTTTTGCCATACTATAGCCTTGCCTTTTTTTTGGTCATTTTTTTTTTCAACATGCATTTTTATGGTGTTTTTTTTGGCCGTTTTTGCAAAAAAATTCTATGCTATGGCGTGTCTTGGCACGCTATTTTATGCTGTTTTGAGGTGTTTTCAGCTGTTTTTTGGGACATGTCATATTTTTTGACATTTTTGCCATACTATAGCCTTGCCTTTTTGGTCATTTTTTCAACATGCATTTTTTGGTGTTTTTTGGCTTTTTTTGCAACTTTTCTATGCTATGGCGTGTCTTGGCACGCTATTTTATGCTGTTTTGAGGTGTTTTCAGCTGTTTTTGGGACATGTCATATTTTGACATTTTTGCCATACTATAGCCTTGCCTTTTTTTGGTCATTTTTTCAACATGCATTATTATGGTGTTTTTTGCCGTTTTTGCAAAATTTTTCTATGCTATGGCGTGTCTTGGCACGCTATTTTATGCTGTTTTGATGTTTTCAGCTGTTTTTGGGACATGTCATATTTTGACATTTTTTTGCCATACTATAGCCTTGCCTTTTTTTGGTCATTTTTTTCAACATGCATATTTTATGTGTTTTTTGGCCGTTTTTGCAAAAAATTCTATGCTATGGCGTGTCTTGGCACGCTATTTTATGCTGTTTTGAGTGTTTTTCAGCTGTTTTTGGGACATGTCATATTTTGACATTTTTGCCATACTATAGCCTTGCCTTTTTTGGTCATTTTTTTGACATGCATTTTTGGTGGTGTTTTTGGGCTTTTTTTTTGCAACTTTTCTATGCTATGGCGTGTGTTGGCACGCTATTTTATGCTGTTTTTGAGGTGTTTTCAGCTGTTTTTGGGACATGTCATATTTTGACATTTTTGCCATACTATAGCCTTGCTTTTTTGGTCATTTTTTCAACATGCATTTTTATGGTGTTTTTTTGGCCGTTTTTGCAAAATTCTATGCTATGGCGTGTCTTGGCACGCTATTTTATGCTGTTTTTTGAGGTGTTTTCAGCTTTTTTTGGGACATGTCATATTTTGACATTTTTGCCATACTATAGCCTTGCTTTTTTGGTCATTTTTTTGACATGCATTATTATGGTGTTTTTGGCCGTTTTTTGCAAAAATTCTATGCTATGCTATGGTGTGTCTTGGCACGCTATTTTATGCTGTTTTGAGGTGTTTTTCAGCTGTTTTTGGGACATGTCATATTTTGACATTTTTTGCCATACTATAGCCTTGCCTTTTTGGTCATTTTTTTTCAACATGCATTATTTTGGTGTTTTTGGCCGTTTTTTTTGCAAAATTCTATGCTATGGCGTGTCTTGGCACGCTATTTTATGCTGTTTTGAGGTGTTTTCAGCTGTTTTTGGGACATGTCATATTTTGACATTTTTGCCATACTATAGCCTTGCCTTTTTTGGTCATTTTTTCAACATGCATTTTATGGTGTTTTTGGCCGTTTTTTGCAAAATTTCTACTCGATGCTATGGCGTGTCTTGGCACGCTATTTTATGCTGTTTTGAGGTGTTTTCAGCTGTTTTTGGGACATGTCATATTTTTGACATTTTTGCCATACTATAGCCTTGCTTTTTGGTCATTTTTTTTTGACATGCATTTTTTATGGTTTTTTTTTGGCCGTTTTTTTGCAAATTTTCTATGCTATGGCGTGTCTTGGCACGCTATTTTATGCTGTTTTTGAGGTGTTTTCAGCTGTTTTTTGGGACATGTCATATTTTGACATTTTTGCCATACTATAGCCTTGCCTTTTTTGGTCATTTTTTCAACATGCATTTTTTATGTGTTTTTTTGGCCGTTTTTGCAAATTCTATGCTATGGCGTGTCTTGGCACGCTATTTTTATGCTGTTTTGAGGTGTTTTCAGCTGTTTTTGGGACATGTCATATTTTGACATTTTTGCCATACTATAGCCTTGCCTTTTTTGGTCATTTTTTCAACATGCATTTTTTATGGTGTTTTTGGCCGTTTTTTTGCAAATTCTATGCTATGGCGTGTCTTGGCACGCTATTTTATGCTGTTTTGAGGTGTTTTTCAGCTGTTTTTTGGGACATGTCATATTTTGACATTTTTGCCATACTATAGCCTTGCTTTTTTTTTGGTCATTTTTTTCAACATGCATTATTATGGTGTTTTTTTGGCTTTTTTTTGCAAAATTTTCTATGCTATGGCGTGTGTTTGGCACGCTATTTTATGCTGTTTTTGAGTGTGTTTTCAGCTTTTTTTGGGACATGTCATATTTTGACATTTTTGCCATACTATAGCCTTGCCTTTTTGGTCATTTTTTCAACATGCATTTTTTTATGGTGTTTTTGGCCGTTTTTTTGCAAAATTCTATGCTATGGCGTGTCTTGGCACGCTATTTTATGCTGCTGTTTTGAGTGTTTTTTCAGCTGTTTTTGGGACATGTCATATTTTGACATTTTTGCCATACTATAGCCTTGCTTTTTTGGTCATTTTTTCAACATGCATTTATTATGGTGTTTTTGGCCGTTTTTTTGCAAATTCTATGCTATGCTATGGCGTGTCTTGGCACGCTATTTTATGCTGTTTTTGAGTGTTTTCAGCTGTTTTTGGGACATGTCATATTTTGACATTTTTGCCATACTATAGCCTTGCTTTTTTGGTCATTTTTTTCAACATGCATTTTATGGTGTTTTTGGCTTTTTTTGCAAAAATTCTATGCTATGGCGTGTCTTGGCACGCTATTTTATGCTGTTTTGAGGTGTTTTCAGCTGTTTTTTGGGACATGTCATATTTTGACATTTTTGCCATACTATAGCCTTGCTTTTTTGGTCATTTTTTTGACATGCATTTTTTTTTGGTGTTTTTGGCCGTTTTTTTGCAAAATTTCTATGCTATGGCGTGTCTTGGCACGCTATTTTTATGCTGTTTTGAGGTGTTTTCAGCTTTTTTGGGACATGTCATATTTTGACATTTTTGCCATACTATAGCCTTAGCCTTTTTTTTGGTCATTTTTTTTCAACATGCATTATTTGTGGTGTTTTTGGCCGTTTTTTTGCAAAATTCTATGCTATGGTGTCTTGGCACGCTATTTTATGCTGTTTTGAGGTGTTTTCAGCTGTTTTTGGGACATGTCATATTTTGACATTTTTGCCATACTATAGCCTTGCCTTTTTGGTCATTTTTTTCAACATGCATTTTTTATGGTGTTTTTGGCCGTTTTTGCAAAATTCTATGCTATGGCGTGTCTTGGCACGCTATTTTATGCTGTTTTGAGGTGTTTTTCAGCTGTTTTTTTTGGGACATGTCATATTTTGACATTTTTTGCCATACTATAGCCTTGCTTTTTTTTGGTCATTTTTTTTCAACATGCATTATTATGGTGTTTTTGGCCGTTTTTTGCAAAATTTATGCTATGGCGTGTCTTGGCACGCTATTTTATGCTGTTTTGAGGTGTTTTCAGCTGTTTTTGGGACAGTCATATTTTGACATTTTTGCCATACTATAGCCTTGCCTTTTTGGTCATTTTTTCAACATGCATTTTTATGGTGTTTTTGGCCGTTTTTGCAAAATTCTATGCTATGGCGTGTCTTGGCACGCTATTTTATGCTGTTTTGAGGTGTTTTCAGCTGTTTTTGGGACATGTCATATTTTGACATTTTTGCCATACTATAGCCTTGCCTTTTTGGTCATTTTTTCAACATGCATTATTTATGGTGTTTTTGGCCGTTTTTGCAAATTCTATGCTATGGCGTGTCTTGGCACGCTATTTTATGCTGTTTTGAGGTGTTTTCAGCTGTTTTTGGGACATGTCATATTTTGACATTTTTGCCATACTATAGCCTTGCTTTTTTTTGGTCATTTTTTTTGACATGCATTTTTATGGTGTTTTTTGGCCATTTTTTTGCAAAATTCTATGCTATGGTGTGTCTTGGCACGCTATTTTATGCTGCTTTTTGAGGGTTTTCAGCTGTTTTTTGGGACATGTCATATTTTGACATTTTTTTGCCATACTATAGCCTTGCTTTTTTGGTCATTTTTTTTCAACATGCATTTTTATGGTGTTTTTGGCCGTTTTTTGCAACTTTCTATGCTATGGCGTGTCTTGGCACGCTATTTTATGCTGTTTTGAGGTGTTTTCAGCTGTTTTTGGGACATGTCATATTTTGACATTTTTGCCATACTATAGCCTTGCCTTTTTTTTGGTCATTTTTTCAACATGCATTTTTATGGTGTTTTTGGGGCCGTTTTTGCATTTTTTCTATGCTATGGCGTGTGTTTCAGCACGCTTTTTTATGCTGTTTTGAGGTGTTTTCAGCTGTTTTTGGGACATGTCATATTTTGACATTTTTGCCATACTATAGCCTTGCCTTTTTGGTCATTTTTTCAACATGCATTATTATGGTGTTTTTGGCCGTTTTTTTGCAAAATTCTATGCTATGGTGTGTCTTGGCACGCTATTTTATGCTGTTTTTGAGGTGTTTTCAGCTGTTTTTGGGACATGTCATATTTTGACATTTTTGCCATACTATAGCCTTGCTTTTTGGTCATTTTTTTGACATGCATTTATTATGGTGTTTTTGGCCGTTTTTGCAAAATTCTATGCTATGGCGTGTCTCAGCACGCTATTTTATGCTGTTTTGAGGTGTTTTCAGCTGTTTTTGGGACATGTCATATTTTGACATTTTTGCCATACTATAGCCTTGCCTTTTTTGGTCATTTTTTTGACATGCATTTTTTATGGTGTTTTTGGCCGTTTTTGCAAAATTCTATGCTATGGCGTGTCTTGGCACGCTATTTTTATGCTGTTTTGAGGTGTTTTCAGCTGTTTTTTTTGGGACATGTCATATTTTGACATTTTTGCCATACTATAGCCTTGCTTTTTTGGTCATTTTTTTCAACATGCATGCATTATTATGGTGTTTTTGGCCGTTTTTTTTGCAAATTCTATGCTATGGCGTGTCTTGGCACGCTATTTTATGCTTTTTTGGTGTTTTTCAGCTGTTTTTGGGACATGTCATATTTTGACATTTTTGCCATACTATAGCCTTGCCTTTTTGGTCATTTTTTTGACATGCATTTTATGGTGTTTTTGGCCGTTTTTGCAAAAATTCTATGCTATGGCGTGTCTTGGCACGCTATTTTATGCTGTTTTGAGGTGTTTTTCAGCTGTTTTTGGGACATGTCATATTTTGACATTTTTGCCATACTATAGCCTTGCTTTTTTGGTGGTCATTTTTTCAACATGCATTTTTTATGGTGTTTTTGGTTTTTTTTTTGCAAAATTCTATGCTATGGCGTGTCTTGGCACGCTATTTTATGCTGTTTTGAGGTGTTTTCAGCTGTTTTTTGGGACATGTCATTTTGATTTTTTGACATTTTTGCCATACTATAGCCTTGCCTTTTTGGTCATTTTTTTGACATGCATTTTTTTGGGTGTTTTTGGCTTTTTTTTTTTTTGCAACTTTCTATGCTATGGCGTGTCTTGGCACGCTATTTTATGCTGTTTTGAGTGTTTTCAGCTGTTTTTGGGACATGTCATATTTTGACATTTTTGCCATACTATAGCCTTGCCTTTTTGGTCATTTTTTCAACATGCATTTTTATGGTGTTTTTGGCCGTTTTTTGCAAATTTCTATGCTATGGCGTGTCTTGGCACGCGCTATTTTATGCTGTTTTGAGGTGTTTTCAGCTGTTTTTGGGACATGTCATATTTTGACATTTTTGCCATACTATAGCCTTGCTTTTTTTTGGTCATTTTTTTCAACATGCATTATTATGGTGTTTTTGGCCGTTTTTGCAAAATTCTATGCTATGGTGTGTCTTGGCACGCTATTTTATGCTGTTTTGAGGTGTTTTCAGCTGTTTTTGGGACATGTCATATTTTGACATTTTTGCCATACTATAGCCTTGCCTTTTTGGGTCATTTTTTGACATGCATTTTTTGGTGTTTTTGGCCGTTTTTGCAAAATTCTATGCTATGGCGTGTCTTGGCACGCTATTTTATGCTGTTTTTGAGGTGTTTTCAGCTGTTTTTGGGACATGTCATATTTTGACATTTTTGCCATACTATAGCCTTGCTTTTTGGTCATTTTTTGACATGCATTATTATGGTGTTTTTGGCCTTTTTTTGCAACTTTTCTATGCTATGGCGTGTGTCTTGGCACGCTATTTTATGCTGTTTTGAGGTGTTTTCAGCTGTTTTTGGGACATGTCATATTTTGACATTTTTGCCATACTATAGCCTTGCCTTTTTTGGTCATTTTTTTGACATGCATTATTATGGTGTTTTTGGCCGTTTTTGCAAATTTCTATGCTATGGTGTGTCTCTTGGCACGCTATTTTATGCTGTTTTGAGGTGTTTTCAGCTGTTTTTGGGACATGTCATATTTTGACATTTTTGCCTTACTATAGCCTTGCTTTTTGGGGTCATTTTTTGACATGCATTATTATGGTGTTTTTGGCCGTTTTTGCAACTTTCTATGCTATGGCGTGTCTTGGCACGCTATTTTATGCTGTTTTTGAGGTGTTTTCAGCTGTTTTTGGGACATGTCATATTTTGACATTTTTGCCATACTATAGCCTTGCCTTTTTGGTCATTTTTTTGACATGCATTATTATGGTGTTTTTGGCTGTTTTTGCAACATTTCTATGCTATGGCGTGTCTTGGCACGCTATTTTATGCTGTTTTGAGGTGTGTTTTTCAGCTGTTTTTGGGACATGTCATATTTTGACATTTTTGCCATACTATAGCCTTGCTTTTTGGTCATTTTTTTGACATGCATATATTATGGTGTTTTTGGCCGTTTTTGCAAACATTCTATGCTATGGCGTGTCTCGGCACGCTATTTTATGCTGTTTTGAGGTGTTTTCAGCTGTTTTTTGGGACATGTCATATTTTGACATTTTTGCCATACTATAGCCTTGCTTTTTTGGTCATTTTTTTGACATGCATTATTATGGTGTTTTTGGCCGTTTTTGCAAAACTTTCTATGCTGGCGTGTCTCAGCACGCTATTTTATGCTGTTTTGAGGTGTTTTCAGCTGTTTTTGGGACATGTCATATTTTGACATTTTTGCCATACTATAGCCTTGCTTTTTTGGTCATTTTTTTGACATGCAAATTTTGGTGTTTTTGTATAGCCTTGCTTTTTGGTTTTTCGGTCATTTTTTTGACATGCAGTATTTTGGTGTTTTTGGCCATTTTTTGGATATACTATGCTGTGGCGTGTGTCAGCACGCAATTTCATGCTGTTTTCAAGTGTTTTCAGCTATTTTTGGGACATGTCATATTTTGACATTTTTGCCTTACTATAGCCTTGCCTTTTCTGTCATTTTTCTCATATAATGGTGTTTTTCGGCTGTTTTTGCAAAATTCTGTGCTATGGCGTTCCTTGGCACGCTGCTTTATGCAGTTATCAGCTTTTTTTGGGACATGTCATTTCTGACATTTTGCCATACAATTGTATGGCCTTTGGGTCATTTTTTTCACATGCCACATTATGGTGATTTTGGTTGTTTTTGCAACATTTTATGCAATGGTGTGTCTTGGCACTCTATTTTATGCAGTTGTTAACTGTTTTCAGCTGTTTTTGGGACATGTTATTTTTTGACATTTTTTGCATTTGACTTTTTTTTTGTAAATGGTATTCTATTATGTTTTGGGCTGTTGACATGTCTCGGCATGCTATTTTATGTGTTTTTGTGGTTTTTTTTGTGGACGTGATATTTTGACATTTTTCGCCATGCTATAGTATTGCATTTTCGGTCGTTTGTTCGACATGCTAATTTATGTGGGTTTTTTGGACATTTAATATTTTCACATTTTTTGCCATAATATAGTATGGAATTTTTTTGACATGCTATTTTCTGTGTTTTGGGCTGTTTTTGCAACATTCTGTAGTATTATGTGTCTTGACATGCTTTTTTGTGCGGCTATGCGTTTTTTTTCGGACATGTCATACTTTGACGTTATTATTATTTTCATACTATAGTATGGCATTTTTGGCTGTTCTTTTGACATGCATTCCTCAATGGCTCATATCATGATGCCAGCTGGGAAAAAATGGGAGCGTTTCTTTGGCATAAAATAGACCAGTTAAACAAAAATAAAATGTCATGGTGCCGTGGTGAATCCAGAATGGTTCGGTGTTGCCTCAAGGCAATATTTGCATTTTGAAAAGTTTCCATTACTTAATTAGCAAATAAAATACATTAAACTATTTTTCCAGGCTGAAAAAGACCAGGAAATGACATTTTCAGACATTTTTTGTGGAGAGTAATCGCTGAGCTGATCCTTGAGAGAAAGTCTGCAAAAAAAGCGACTCAGAATTGTGTCCAGACAATCATGTCACAAATTTATACACCAGTTTAGATTACTCATGGTCTTACCTGTTTTTCAAAGTTTTGCATAATAACTGGGATGCATTGTGTGAGTGTAAAAGAATACAAATAGGTATGTTGCCTTTAGGCAAAATCGTACCATAGAGAGTTAAAATTATTTTATAAGGCATTATATGGCCTTGCACCAGACTACATCTTAGAGATGCTTTTAGTTTATGAACCAGGAAGGCCCCTCTGATCATCTGACTTCTCTTTTTTTTAGCTGTTCCACAGAGTTGAACCAAAACTTTTGGTGGTTCTGCTTTAAGACCCTACACTGCAAAACACTGGAACAGCCTGCCGGTGGATCTGGAAGGGAGCTGCAAATATTGATACATTTGAACATGAAGCTATCTTTTTAGTCTGGCCTTTAAGTAAAAACCATAAACAGTAAGAAACTACATACTGTTTTACATTGAACCAAAAAATTAATAATAACGCCATTGTATCTGTGGCAGAGAGGCAGCAAGAGATATAGCGTTATACAAAACTGTTGAAAACACCACTACAAACACCCAGGGATGGTAGGAAAAGGTTAAAACTGCTCCAGGCAGGCTTTATTCAAAGATTAAAATGTCAAAACCGTCAATTAAAAGCAACAGTTACCTCACTCGCTTTTGCAGGAGTTATGTATACCATCTAACACAAGGTCTAGGCAAAGCACACACAGTGATCTGTTGATCCTCCTTTATCTGGATGTCCAGTAACAGTAAGTTCTCAATTTGGACTTCTGCAAGATTTCTCTCGCCCATGATTTAGCAAACTTATCCCTTATTTGAAATCTAAACTCCTCTAAATCTACATTGTCTAGATTTAGATAGTTACCCTCATATCCACACTCCTCTAGTAAATCATATATTTCTAATGCCCATTCACCACTTACAGACAAATCCCAAAGAAAAAAAATTACTGGCTACCCTGTTGGGTGGTAACTTGAGGAGCCTATTCCACAGACTCACCATACTGGCCTTCCATCGTATTTCACATGTCCCACCCCATGTCTCCATTAACTGCCAGAACCGGTGCATCCCCAAAAAATCGTATAAAAGAAGACATACCTCTGTATTTGGATCTCTTTTCCTCCTCCTCTATTCCTTTTTAAGCAAGACAAGGACAGTGGGTGGGAGGGAGTTGAAAAGATGAAAGTCTCTTGGAGGGAGTTATGGAGCATGAGGGCATTTCAAACCAGCTTCCTTTTGCCACATATGATGTCCTGCCATCTCCCAGTAACCTTTACCAATGGTATGGAGAAGACTCTACATGCCCCCTCTGTCCATCTCCAGCAAACCTGAAACACATCCTGGTTGGCTGCAAGACAATCCTGACGCAAGGCTGTTACACCTGGCAGCACAACCAGGTGTTGAAGAACCGTGCAGCCACTCTGAAGACCAGACAGACATCAGTACCCCACCTCCTCCAGCATTTCATCCTGCACCTACCAAAGGGTTCATCCATGAAGGTAGAAAGCAAACCAAAACCAAGGTCTGTGCAAAGTCAGATTCCAGCCAGCTGGGAGGGGCAAGAGACTGGGAGTTAGTGACGGATCTGAATCACAGGCTCTACTTCCCATCTGATATCTACATCATAGAACTTACCATGCTGTTGGGGAGGCCCATGAACGTAAGAGCCTTAAGTACGCTGAGCTCTATGTCTCCACGCTCCACACTCCACGGGTTTGCTCTCTGGGTTTTGGGTTTGAACCATGGGTGGGTGAGGGGGGCCCTCTGCACAGAGTTTGCATGTTACCCCCATGTAAGAATGGGTTTTCTTCAGGTTCTCCAACTTCCTCCAGCAGTCCAAAAACATACAGATTAGGCTAACTGGTGACTGGTGACCTGTCCAGGGTGTACCCAACTTCTCAATGGATAGGCTCCACTGTCTCCATGACCCTAAGGAGGATAAGTGGTTACAGATGTTATGTCCCCGGTCTGGGGGGAACGTGGACACAACATGAAGGTGCTATCCCACTCTCAAGAACAACCAGCCCAATGCTTTTCAAAGGCAAAAAGAGCAGTTTATTTGCTTGGATGTGAGCAAGCCAAAACACAACACAAAAACACACCTCAATCCCTAAACGTACCTAAAAGAAAACAAAAAGCCTCTGTTTAAAAAGCCATCCAATTCCAGAGGAGCCAGTCCTGCAGCAGCCAGGCCCTCCAGAACATCCAATGATGGCACTCCACCTGTAGCTCAACCTCAGCCATCACATCACCCATATAAGGGTACAATTCACACAGGCACACACAAACACACACAGAGGGGAGGAGAAAACATAGGCACAGAAAAAAACAAGATGACCCCAGGGGTCATAACACAGCTAACGAATGAATGAATTGATGTTTTAAATGGCGTTCCAATTGGTTTAACAGTGGAACCACAAGGATATTTAGTATGCACAACATTTTCTATTCATCTAATTTTTAACCAAATTTAACCCAATATTTTACAGTACACCTGAAATCAGCAGAATAATGTTGTTTTTTCAGTATCATCAATGCTTTGACTGCTGCAAATGTTAAAGCCATATACTATATAAGAAGATGGACCACATGACAGTTCCCCTACAGCTGTACAGTCTCGATTGCCCCCTGGTGTCTGTCTACAGTATAACTCCAAAAGCCCGCCCCTCCATATAAGTCTATGGGACATGGGCCACACGAAAATGGTTTCTATCACTGAATATAGTTCTCATCACTCTGATGTTTGTTCAGGTGATCATTCATAAATTCGGGTTTAATGAGTTATTCATTCCTATAGAAAAGGGGGCCATGATTGACAGCTATGATAGCCAATCAATGCACTTGCATTATATTTGGCTACTCACGATTGGTCGGACAACTGTTTTGGCAGGAACTCCCCTAATGCGGATATCGCTACCCTACAGACTCTGGCTCCAAATGACGTCACCAGTGCAAGATGGCAGGGGGCACCTGCGGGATATTTTGGCTTCACTTAAGATTAGTGGGGGTAAGTGGGGATGTGACGTCCATCTTTATATACAGTCTATGGTTTATGTCAAAAAATACAAAAAAACACCCCAATTCCGCATGTGACATCATTGCCTCAGGGGGTCAGAAGGTGTGTAGGAACTGAGTTTCAACTTTGTCATGCACTCTAAACACAGATACATACTATTGTTTGTTAGCAGGACTTTGTCTTTTTGGCTAAAAATGTATTTGAAAAAGTTCTAAAAACAGGGGACATTACGGTAATGTTACACAACCCGCTGGCCACAATAAGTATTAACAACAACAAACACTTGAAAAATAGAAAGAAAGAAAGACAATTTGAAAAATTCTACCTGGAAAACGTTTTTTTTCCCAGATGAAAAAGAGATTTAGAATTTCTCAGAAAATTTTTGCTGGAAAAATTTTTAGTTTTCACCTTTAAAAAAAAGAACCCATTGTGTTTTATGTTTCACTGACGAAAAAAATGAATTTAGAAAGATTATCCTTGCAAAGCATCTTTTTCATCTTTTGTTACACAGCAATAGAAACATTTTAGATCAGACTTAGAAAAAGGATCACTACAATCGTTTTGTTTTTCCCCGATTGCTTCTCTGGGCCTCTGTACGTTGCTGTGTTGTCACATAAACATCTGTGTATATAAGTAACACATTACTGTACAACACTGGTATCACTCTCTCATGAGCGATAACAAGACGAGGCTCCCAGATATTGATGGAGAGGCTCATGTTGCTACAGTTTTGTGTTCGTAAGGCCTCAACTTTCATCAGAAACTCTGTTACACAAACAAAACCCTCCTAGAATGATAGACATTTTTATCCCGTTTAATGTTTTGGTCAAGTTCTTGTCATCTGGGATCTTAATCCTGGGAAACACCCTGCTCTGTTTTTATTAATACTATCAGTGGGGAGAAACGAAGTCAGAGGAGTTTAAAGTAGTACAATGTTAGATGACCTTTAAAGTCTGCCATAAACAAAACTTGAATAACTTGATTGTGCCACTTATTGTGTTTACATTAACACAGGATTCTTGAGATTAAAATCTCAACGTAATAATGACGATGGGCAGCTATTAAGGTAAAAAATTAATTAATTAATTCAAACTGTCTTCTGTGACTTCTGCTTTATCAATTTTTTTTCTTTAAGTGATCAATGTAGGGACAATGGCATGATAAATACCGGCCTGTCATCAAACATACAGAAACGGAAACTTTCCTTTTGGGGACATTGTAATCATATCTTTCTATGTTTAAGGGAAAGATTTTGAAGTTTCCTTGAATGTGGTATTAAAATATAATAGCTAAACTATTCTTAGCCTACGCTTTCACTTTTGTGTCAGTAGATTCAGGTTTTACAGCATTGTGTATTTTCAGCCTTCTGACAGGCACAAGATGCCACTCCTAAGCCAAGACATAAGCTTCCATTCGCTCACAGCTTCAGAGTCGAGAAGGTTTCCAGCTCCATTAGGTAAGACATTAAATAATGTTATCCTAACAATTAAATGAAAGTTTACTCTACCATGCTGTAAAAAAATGTTTACAAAATGAAGAGAAGCGGAGTTTCCGCACATTGAAATGAGTTAAATTCACTTTCATTATAACAGCCACATGCAGCAGCATATTGACCTCATTATGAGGTATCCTGGTTATTTCTAAACATCGTATTGTTCTTAAGAGCATACAGTATGACTTCATAGTGTGATTTACTGTTTTATGGCCCTGTTGAGGGTTTGCATGGAGATATGATTGATTATTAAGAGATTTAGCATCATATTGTCTCAAAATGGCGCATTCTTGGAGATTTCAGTGATGGTTTTTTTTTTTTTTACTCCTTATATGAAAACTAAACTAGGTCATCATCTCAAGCCCTGTATAGTAATAGTAATTTTGTCTCTTTGAA
The DNA here is from genome assembly GCF_008729295.1 of Plectropomus leopardus. NCBI lineage: Eukaryota > Metazoa > Chordata > Actinopteri > Perciformes > Serranidae > Plectropomus > Plectropomus leopardus. Next base: position 13,416,938 of record NC_056465.1, read on the forward strand.
GTAATTGTATGTGCTTTGGGGTAATTTTGTGTTGTATAGTAGTAATTTTGTGCATCCTTGTAGTTTTTTGTGCTTCTATGTGGCTGTTTTGCCTGTTTTTTTGTCGATATTTTACGTCTATTTGCAGTTCCTTTGTCTCTCTTCATGGCTGTTTTGTCTCTTTGATGTAAATTTGTCTTTTTTCTGTTTTGACATCTTTTGTGTCTCCTTGTAATTGTTTTGTGTCTCTTTGAGGTAATTATGTGTCTCTTTTGGTTGTTTTATACCACTTTATAGTCATTTTGTATACATAGCCTTTGCATCTCTTTGCGGGAATTTTGAGTCTCTTCCTGGTTGCTACTTGTTCATTTGAGTGACATTTTGCAAATGAAGGCAAAGGGGGCCCTGACATTTTGGGCACCAGGGCCTGTGCCCTCTTAGTCCCGTTAAGTAATCAATCTGTGGGTAAATGGTGCAGTTTATGGACTTTACAGTGCATTTTTATTCATTCCAATGTCATTATAATTTAAAAGAAAAAGCGTTAGGATATAGTATTGTGCATTGTGCAATAAAAGTTTCTTCACATCACATTTCAAGATTTGAGCTTTCTGTAATCTTTTTTACCTGAGTTTCTAGTGTGCTCTAATTTCTGTCTTTTAACAGATTAACTGTTCACAGCCTGTGGCTACAGTAGTCTGACATCTGATGGCAGCAGCAAATGCCTTGACAGACTGGCACACTGATCTTTGTGACTGCGCTGAGGATACAAGTGTTTGTAAGAATACTACAACTTTGACTTTTTTTTGTTTTTAAAGGGCTTATTTTGTGTCATTTGTAAGGCCCCTTAATCAAGTCACTCAAATATTTCTCCCACTCTGTTGGTGTTTCTCTGTGTGTTTTTTCAGGTTGCTATGGTTTCTGGTGCTGCCCTTGTCTTGCCTGCACAGTGGCAGGAAAATTTGGAGAGAACAGCTGTTTCCCACTGTGTGATCTATGCAGCCCTGCCGTTCTCTCAGCAGTCTTTGGGATACCTCTGTGTGTGCCTCCAGCAGCACTCTCTCTACGTGCTGGTATGCGTCACAAATTTGGCATCAAGGTATGATGCATGTTAAGCTATACTGAATTTCATATGACAAGTTAAATAAAAGTGAAGCAATGTTGAATTTACAACCTAATATAATTATTGCTTTGGTTCTTGGCAGGGTTCTCTCTGTGTGGATGTCCAAATCTCCTGTTGCTGCTCCTGGTGCTCCTGGTGTCAGATGAAGCGCGAGTTAAATTATCGTAAACAAATTCCCGTTGTTGTCAATATGGTTAATCAAAATGTTACAAACGTACAACTGCAACCTGCTCCAGTGGTGGTGGCTCATGCATACCCAAATCATGCTTTCGTGAACCATGAAGTCCATGGCCAAACTGCTATTATGAACCAACCAAGAGGATTCATGACAGCACACTGAGCTCTGTGGCTCCTCATCCGTCTGTTGTGTCATGTGCAGGAGATATCATTTTTAGGCCATGCTCCTGTTTGTTTCATTACACCAAAACCTATTTGTATTTATCAGTGGAATCCATAGGAGTTTCATAATACAATTACACTTGGTGAGTCACCCTTTCGACTGTTAGCTGTAGTTTCTAAATATAGGTTTACTGGATCAAAACTTCTATAGTATTAACAGTGTTTCTCACACATTTTCATGGACAAAATTTTAAATCCTTTCAAGAAACCCTACATTTTTTTCAGCTCAACCATTTACTTATGGTTCTTTTATTGTTGCAGTCTGTTTATGGGCAAGTTTCATTCGCAAAAATGAGTTTCCCGCTGCAAAGCTTCAAGTCCTGCTGCCATAAATTGGCAAATAAAAATGTATGAAGTGTCAGTAATTATTGAAAATATCAATGGCACAGCTGTCTGGAAGCAAAACGTTCTTCTTATAAGCAAAACATGGTCACATCTCTTGCTTTCAATTGTTTTATTTATTGTCAACAGTGCTTTGAAGAATGAGAAACTTTTATCATGACGTCCAAATTAATTGTTTCTTGTTGACTCAAACTGAGACTTGTAGCAGACATACTGGTATACATGGGAAGAGACTTACTAGTCCTCTTTAGAAGTACAGGATAAAGTCACATGTTATCCAGGCTTCACTGTCTTTTTGTTTACTTAACAAGCACTTCCATTAGCTGTTTATACCTACCATGTTTTTACCTGTTGTTTTAATTCATGTTTGTTAAATTTGTTTGTCATTCTTTTGTCCAATTTAACACTTGAATAAAATGTATTTGCACCATTTTAATCTGCAGTTGATATTCGTTCAGACAGTTTATATCTGTAACTTTTAAAGATCTCATTTTAGATTCATTTATATTAATATTTGGTATTAAACACTGTGTCCTGCTTTTGTCCACAAGAGACAGAAATATGTGTCCATGATGTTTTTTTCAAGGACAAGTCAGTCCTCTGGGGTTGAAAATAGAATTTACCCAAATAAAAGTCCCACGATTTGAAGGTCACGATTCTTACATTGCTCGTAATTTCCTTCCCTTTAAAAATTGCTTCCAGAATGACGATCCCTTTACCGAAACAATGAAGCTGGGAGTGCCTGCCTTAACAAAAAACCTGTCAACAGAACAAAGAAGACAGTGAGTCAGGACATGAGTGTGAAGAATGTTAATGTAAGGGAGCGTCTCTGACACCAGATATCAGTTAGATAAACACAAACATAAACATGACAACAAACATACAATTCAGAGGAGTCCTATGTCATGAAATTAATATATCTCTGGATGTTTGCAGAACAAGGAAACACCAAATAGCCGACAGGAGGAGGATTGTTTTTAAGCATTTTGCATGGTTCTCCCTGAGCTATTTGACTATCAAAAAATATTTTCCATTCGTCATTACAAACAGCAGACGAGTTTCACTTTGACCCTGCTTACACCTCTGCTGCTATGTTTCACACCCAACATTTAAAACAAATTTTATGTCTAATAAGGTCACGGTCAATAAGGTCAAGTTAAAATGTCAATTATAAGAAAAAAATAGACAGCTGCCAGCCAAAATGAGGAAAATTTAATGGTATAAATCAAACTAAAATCACACTTTATGACAAACAGACTATCTCGATATGCATACCTTTTATGTTGCAAAACCTTTAAAAGTGGCGTCTCTGGGTTTACTTGGTAGAGTGTCTCCTTCTCCTCATCTTCAAAGAAGAGCTAAAAAGTAAAGAGTGGTCAATGAGGTTAACTGGGATTCAAATCAATCGATTATGTTTATCCGTAAAAATAATTTTCTTGTTTTTTGTCATGAAATATAACCCATTTTTGACAGCTGTACTCAATTATTTGAGAACACAAGAATCTACACAACACTAATATCTACCTGACATGAAATATCAGTAAATAGCAGAATATGCTGGTTGATGTATTCAGTTCATAATGTGGCAGCAATGGAGCTGCTACAGTTTGTAAAAAAAAACAAACTTTAGGATGCAGAAAAGAAAGTTAATCTGCTGCCTCAGTTGTAATTGCAGGGCTGACACCGTGTGGTCGGTTGATTGAATTCTCATTGGTCAGACAATCACAAGGCTGTGTGTCCACCAAAGTGTTTTTCCAAGCTGAAAATGCTCATCTCTCTTCTAAAAAAAGAGCAGCGTTTTCATCAGCTGAGTTGATTTGGTGGTGTTTGGCTGCTACGATATGGAAGATCTGCTGAAATAAAAAATAGTTGGCAAAAGGTAGAGTATTTGCTCTGGATGAAAGGAGGGCTGAAGCATGTTGGGAAAGAGGACAGGCCTGCCAGTCGATGTGTGTTGATTTGTTTTTGAGGTAGGAAATGTTGTTTTGCAATGTTTTGCCCAACAATTAATATTTTTAACTCTCATCAACCAAAAAATGCTAAACTTGCATTTTTCAGAACATAATGTTTACATCATAGTGTAAATATGTGGCGCTATTATTTCAAAGAATGCCAAAAATATGCTGGCCTCAGAAAAAAAAAACACAAAGAACTTTGGTGGACATACAACACAGCCAGGTAGAGTGCACTGTGGCTGATTTAATCTAGAAGTAACATGCAGAATGTTTTTTTTTTTATTCCCCCATTGACAATTTGATTTGTTGAAGAGAAGTTCAGTCAAAGTTTTTTCAGTTTTACCTGCAAATTCTTCGGCTGATATTTTCTGTCCGTGTCCCAAGGTGGAAGTTCTTCTCCAAACATGACCGCCAGGTGATCCATGAAACTAAGACAAATATAAAGATACAGGAGTGATACTGCAGCTGTGATACTTATTAAAAAACACTTCAAACTGATAACTTCTTGGCCTTTATTTAAATTAAATGGAGAAAGGTTGTTGTACGGAGAGCATCCCACAGATATAAAAAAACACCAAGATAAATTCAGGACTTTATTTTACCAGTTGTTCTCGCAGAAAGCAGAGATGAAGTCAGTCTGCTGGTGTTCAGGATAGAGGAAGAGAACGGGCCAGTTCAGAGAGCCCTGCTCGTCCAGGAAGACCTGAGCCCCCGTGACCTCCTGAGAGCTGAGGCCGTCCAGGCTCAGCTGTGATATTGCTGCTGCGGAGCCTTCGTCCTCGCCCTCGCTGTCTGAACCATGCTGACGAGGCTTTGCAGACTGGAGGAGCTTGATGCCTCGATCCTGCAAAAAAACACACAAAAATATAAAATTGCGATATTGAAATACAAATGAGTTTTATACAAAAGGTTGGGTAAAAATTTCCTCTCAATTTTAAACAGCGAGTTTACCTTTATAGCGGCCAAAAGAGCTTCTTTCTCCCCATGCAGCTTTTTTTCTTTGAGCTTGGCCTTCCTGGCATCTCTGTCTGCTGCTCTCTGGGGAACAACAAATAAACACAGCTTTATGTTTGACTAAAACTAAAACCTCCACTCCAAAACATCAGCTGAGCTTATAAGTGACTGTACCTTTTGTTTATCTGCCGTGGCTCTCAGCTCCTGTAGCTTCTTGTCAGTGGGATGAGCCTTGAGCCCCTCATCACACCACTGGATGGCCTCTGTAAAATTACGCAGCTCAATACTACTCTGTGCACCTGCAGAAACACACCCAAGATATACACATGGTTGTTTTTGTCATTATTTTAAGCTTCTTCTTTTTTTTAAATATTGTACTCTTACTGTTATGCTATTGTAACTTTACAGAATTGCTAACCACATTTGTTTTGATATGCTAGGACATGGTTTCATTATGTCACACACCTCTGATCAGGGCTTTAAGGTGGTCTGGTTTCATCTTTTTTGCAGCTGCAGCATCATTCAAGGCAGAGCGCATGTTACCTGTGTTGATATAAACCAGAAATATTAGGATGAATTGAAGCACAAAACACATGCAGATGTTTTTACATTGAATAATATTCTGTGATACATGAACTTGGCCGCTCCTGACCAATCTACCACAATGTTATATTTAAATTTATATTAAGTTGTATTATATCTTTTATATATAAATCTTATATTTTATCTTAAATCTTGGAATAAGATTTTACTTTGTGACTTTATTTTTTAACACAGATTTTCTATGAGCATTGTTGGAGGGAGCCTGAGAAGTAAGAAATTAATCCCTAAAGACTGCTTCACTGCAACTGTTGTGCATTCGACAATAACAAACGTATTCTTTGTAAACCACCTTAGTTTATGAACATACAATCCATATTTTTGGTGCTGGCAATACACGTATGTCTTAAAAGCTGTTAATGCATCTGTATGACATGTAAATGCAGAGGTCCTCACCCAGGTGGAAGTGTGCCGCGGCCCGGTTGGTGAGGAGGATGGTGTTGAGGTCCTGGTCTCCACATTTCTTCTGCAAACCTACTGTGTAGCACAATACGGCTTTCTCGTACTTCTTCTCTTTAAAAAAATCATTTCCCTCATCTTTCAGGCTCTGTGCTATCTCTGAGGAGGAGAAGGGGAAATTAACCGAATGGTTAAAAGATGCTCAAGTCTTCACAAACTCCCACAGGTTTTTAAAAAGCTTAAGGGACTTAAAAGCTGTGGTACCTTCTGGGGTTCTGTCTTCATCGTGGATAATCGCCTGCAGACAGGCAAGCTCTGGGTGTTTTTTCGGGTCAATTTCTTCAGGGAGTTTTTTCATGAACATCGGTATGTTATCAAACTCCTGAATGAGGCAAAAACAGAGGGATCACTACACATCTTATACTTAAGTAAAAGTAAGGATACAACAGTGTAAAAATACTCTGCTACAAGTTTTGCATTCAAAATCCTACCAAAGTAAAGTACAAAAGCACTATCATCAAAATGAACTTACAATGCCAAAAGTAAAAGTACTGATTATGCAGAATGGTTTAACAAAGGATGAGAATATTTGATGCATTGATATTAACATCAGTGTAGTGCTGAAGCTGGTAAATGTGTTGTTTTTTTTTAATTTACAGAAGTCAAGTCTTATCTTTGTCTATAATAATACATCATAATCAGGAATGGGCAATTAACGGAAAAGCAACAGAAACCAACATTCAGACCCTCTAACCGACGTAATGTCGGTTATTTCGGTTATTTAGAAATTCTATCAATCCTTCTCACACTGGGGTTGCGGTGGTGTATGTCATGCTTCTGGGCTCCGTCTAAAACTAAGACTTTGGATGGAATTATTTAGAGACACCAGGACGCATTAGCCGTGTCTCAGCCGCTCTCACGAGCTCTTATTATTTTCACCCTTTCTCTGAACAACAACACATCACACCTGTCGTCATAGAAAACTACAAAACTCCTTACAACTCCTTCCCAAACAACCAATCCATAATCCAAGAAATTCAAGAACTCAAGCCACAAGCCCAACTCCAGAAATTTGTTCGCATGAGAAATGGCAACCTCCTTATCTTCCCCAAAGACATCCCCTCCTTGAACTCTCCTCTCCACATGGCCAGAGGGAGCCTTTGATGGAGCACAGTTCACCTGCAGGCTGGCATGCGAATCTGGCTCTACCCGCCCCCCGAATTAACCCCAGACATAACTCCTGGTCATCAAAGTCATCCACACAAACATTACAGAGGAACAGGTTAAAACAGATATGGGACAACAAGGACAGCATCTCCAGAATACACAGAATCATAAGCAGAACCACCAGAGATCCACCTCACCAACCCAGACCAGGCTGCCAGCCTCCTCCGTGGCTTTGGCGGCGCCCCCCTCCCCCCCCCCCCCCCCCACCACCAAACAATGCTTCAAATGTCAACAGTTCAACCATATTTCCAACAACTGCACCAACAGGCACATCTCTGCATGAGATGTGGAGACAACCACCACCACAAAACCTGCACCAAGGATCCTCATCACCCTCAACAGTCACAAGAGTCTACCTGGTATACACTCTTAAAATACCCTGCCTCCTCCTGGATCACCATCTCTGACTACCAACTCCAACGCCTCCAAACCATTCAAAACAAAGCACTCACACTGGCCCACAGACTTCCATCTTCATCAGCAACCAATACATCCAAAACACAACAGGCATCAGGACCATCAAACAGAATCATCTGAAGACTGCCTCCAACAATCCCGCCCTCCAGAAAACCATCCAGGAAACGGACCAACAGCTGCCACCCCCTCATTCATCTTACAGCTCACCAAAGCCCCCCAAGCACCCCCCAGCCCCAATAAACCAGTCCAACACACAGAAGACTGTCCACCACTGCTGCTGAACATCACATACATGTACACACACACACACACAGTGTAAATAATGCACACCACACACAGGTCATCTCTCTGTCTTCATTTCTCTCCGTTTCTCTCTTTCTAGTTTATTTAACTCTTTCCTCTTGTTTCGTGCCTTGGTACACATGTGTCCTCCAAACTCCTTCCGTGTCCACCACCAAGCCCTGAACTGTCCCAGCAGGCTCATGAGCCTCTCTCAAATTACATAAATGTGGTGTAATTTGTCTCTGAAGTGCAGTAAAGAAAACGCATGAAGTCGCAGAAAATGGAAATGCGTAATTAAAGTACAAGTCTCTTAAGTTTGGACTTTGGTGCAGCACTTGTGGAGAAGTTCTTCGTTACTTTCCACCACCACTAAGGAGTTAGCCGTTAGCTTGCTAGCTTACAAAACCAGACTAAAGCCAAATCAGTTCATGTTCCCTCTGACTAACTTTTATTTTTGCTGTTTATAGCAAATAGTTTGTACGTGTCAGTGGTACCTCTTCCCAGTTGTCTTCGCTGAAGCCATTTTTATATCCGTGGGTCTTAAAATTGTCCATCAACGCGTCCATGCCATCGTCGCTGTCATACTGTCCCTCCGAGGACGCCATCTTTAGATCAAACTATGTTTTTGAAGCGCTATTTTGTTGTTTATAAATCTTCTATTAAGTGTGACAAGAGGTCAAATTAACTGTAATAACGTCGTGTCTTCTAGAAGTTACCCAGCTCCTTGTTTACGCATGTGGACCGCCGGTACTTTACGAATAACGATCCGTGCTGAAACACAACGATGATGCATTAGTTCCGCAGCCGCCAGAACAACAAACAAATAACGAATATAAACAATTATAATGAAAGCGCCAGAGATGAAAAATAACCACATTAATTACAAAGTGATAGCAGTTAAAACAATTTAAAAGTAACTGTTTTTTATTGTTTTTTGTTTTTTTGCTAGATTACTTCAATTTAATGCTTCATTATTGTTCAACTCAAATTTGCGAAGGAAATGTAATCTACTCCTCTCCTCGATAACAGCTAACTTACTTTAGCTAGTAATTTTGCAGTTAATAGTTTTTATACAAAACATGCGATTATTTTATAAAATATGGTCAATTGTTGTGAACTTAACCACTAAACACAATAGAAACTATACATTTGACTGCCAATAATGAATTGCTTTTTGTCACTTATTAAGCAAGTCTGCATTTTGAGCCACTCTTTATTTTGTGGTTTCCTTTTTCATATGTTAAATTCTGAATGCAGGTCTTGTACTTATGAAGCATTTTTATGCTAGGATATACAGTATATATAGGTAGTTTTGCATGAGACTTACATCTTCTTGGCCACACTAAATGGTAATGTGACAGGGAGTGATCGAAGGTAATAAGCATATTTAAAGATAATTGTACTTTATCAGTTTTAATGGCAAACTGTTATACAGGAGTACTTGTTACTCTGCCTGATTGAAGTGACTGCAACAGATTTAACTGTTTTGAATCTGTGTATCATTTGTTCAATTAATATTTAATTGAGAATCAATAAACAGGACGTTTTCCGTTTTTTCCTTTTTGAAATGAAAACAAATAAATGAAAATTAGTGTTTTTCAATATCCCGTTTATTAATCAGGATCAAATAAAGGAAAGTTGAAATACAGACCACAGGAGCTAGTTTAATTGTTGCTAAAACAAACCACTTGTATATAAAGCGGTTAAAATGGACTTTTACCATTACCAAAAAATGTTGCTTTCATCAGGAAAAAAACATAACTCTTAAATGTGGCTTACCTGCAAATTGACTTTTATTTTTGAACTACTACTTGTATATTTTTATTTGCATTTGGGTGTTAATATATCACTGTAATGCTTCTTTTGCTAAAGTTAAGGACCTGAGTACTTCTTCCATCACTAGAATATGTGATTTTTTTTGTTGCTCTTCCTTCACTTTCATGACGCTTTATTTAAAGCATTCGCCGTATGTCAGCATTGAGTCGTACTAAGAGGTCAGTATGTTACAGATCCAAAAGCATATAAAAACACGACAGCAAATGTTCATTAATTCTGATAACCTCTTATGTTTTTATTTGCATGGGGACAGAAAAACAAATGAATTGTGTATGAGATTTAAGTAACCAAATGCAATTTAATATCATTAGGTCCATTATAAAGCTTTTGTTGTGACATTTAAGCCAATTTATAACATTTAACATTATAACCTTTATAACATTGTAAAGGAAAAAGAAATCCTCCAGTCCTCTCAAAAAAAAAAAAAAAACTTACCACACACAAGGCTTTTATTTCATTTTCCCACCACCACACTGACTGAATCATAAACACATTCATATCCACATTTAGAGTTGTTATTCATACAGTTTCCACTCTTCCGAGGACATCCAAGAGTCCATCTTTACTGAGAAACATCGCCTCACCTGTCTGCTGACAGATCACCTCAAACCTGGGTGTTTCCTCCAGAGCTCCCTGTCCTACAATGATAACATACGGGTAGCCCAGTCTGCTGGCATCCTTCAGCCTGTTCCCAATGGTCTTCTGTGTGCGGTCATCAACGACAACTTCACCTCTCAAACGAGGCAGAGTCTCTCCCAAAGTGTGAACCAGCTCCTCAGCCAAAACTGCTGCCTCATCCATCTTACTGCCCTTCTTTGGGGGTAAAACACACACCTGGTACGGAGCAAGAAGGCCTGGCCAGCGGATCCCTTCTTCTGTTGACAACACCTCAATGGCTGCGGCGAGAATGCGAGTTACCCCAAGTCCGTAGCAGCCCATTTCTGCGATAACAGACTTGCTCTGGGCATTGTTGAAGGAGGCATTGAACATATGAGAATATTTTTTACCCAAGTAAAATGTGTGGCCGACCTCTATACCCTTTGACTCTACCAGTGTGCCAGTTTTGCACTGTGGGCAGTCAGTTCCGCCTGATGACATGGTCTCTACATTCGCAGAGAAGGAGCACTTCCCACAGACCAGAAGTCGGTCCTCGCCAATGTCTGCTGGCAGCTGGAACTCGTGGGAGAGTTTCCCGCCAATGTTTCCTGTGTCTGCCTGCACCTGAACACAATGCAGTCCCAGCCGGGTGAAGAGCCTGGTGTACGCCTGACGCACAGATTCATAGGTCTCGTACGCTGCTTCTTCACTCACATCAAATGAGTACATGTCCTTCATGTAGAACTCCCTCCCTCGAAGCAGACCAAACTTTGGCTTTGGTTCATCTCTGAATTTGCGAGTGATCTGTAAAAAAAAAAAAAAAAAAAAAAAAAAAAAAAAAAACAGATGTAAAAGTTGTAACTTATTACAACAAAGATGCTTTTGGCAACAATATAAAAACTACCTGATAAAGAAGCAGAGGCAGATGCCTGTAGGAGAGAGTTGTCTGGTGAGCGACCAGAGTCGTCACTGCCTCTTCGTGTGTGGGACCCAAGCAGTAGTCAGCTCCGTGGCGATCTTTCAGACGGAACAGCTCCTTTCCCATCAAGTCCCAGCGCTCACTGGTTTTCCAGAGATCAGCTGAGCACAAACTGGGCATGTCCAGTTTCTGCCCACCAATCGCCTGCATCTCTTGGTCAATTACTCTCACCTGTTGATTTAAGACAAAAGTTATTGCATGCTCAAGACCAAAATGAGAATATTTACACTCAATCCCTTCTACAAATTAATCACAGTTATAATCTAATGAGTGATCCACAACCTTGTGGACAGGCCCCCAAGCAGACACAAAATAAATCAAATGATTGAAAGTAGATGATAGACAAGAACACAGGTTTGTGCAACACAATATTATACCGTTCTTCACGGCTGTAATCACCTCTTTTCCTATGAATTAGAAAAACAATTACATTTTACATAAAAAATTATTGAGATGAATTAATCTCACAAGATGAATTTACTTTACTTCAATTAAGTATTAATAAAAAGAAGAACACAGCAAAATCCAGAAATTAACAAAAAATTAAATAAATGAACCGATGACTCCCACTGAAAGGCTAATTATGAAAGTTATACAACATCAACAACATTTAACACACGTATGATTGTGTTCGAATCTTTGCAGATTCATGTCAGAAAATTTAAAATTCTTCTCAAAATATTTGCTTGTGGACATGAGAATACCAGATTTACCATGCTCAACTGACATGTATAATTTCCTTAATAAAAAACAGTCTCACCAGCTTCTCCATGGAGCGGACAGTGGCAGGAAGGTAGTAGTAACAACCGGGGTTTGATGGATGGATGAGCCCAGCCTGCTGCATGAGCCTTTGACTCTTACAAGTCATCTCGCCTTGTAGCCGGCTGTCCTGTCCCACATCACGCAGGTTTGAGGGCTGGTAGAGGCGGGACACCAGGAGTGTGGGCTTGATTTGTCTGGAGTTGGTGGAGGCAGAAACAGCGGCAGGCTCAGCACATCCTGAATGGTTCCTCCGTGGAAGAAGTGAGGTTCTGTGGAGCCGCCGGAAGACTTTTGGCCAAATCTGATTCATTATGGGCTCCATGGTAAATCTGGACCTATTAGATGAGGAAAGTCAGTTATTGGTGGAACTATTAGTCACATAATGAGAACATATTATCAACATTTTAACCATCAATCAATCATTTGAGTCATTTTTCCAGTTTTGCTGAGACAAAACTAAGTATTTGGAGACATTATCTTTGCCTCAGAGCTACTGTAATGAGCAATTTTTACATTTTCTGATAAATAATACAATACTATAAACCAGTCAGTAAAAAAAAAAAAACTAACAGATTAGTCAATAATGAAAATAATGGTTAGTTGGGGTGGAAAACACAACTTCTGTCACCATACGATGTTATATTAATAATGTGGACACCTACATGATATTTGCTGATATCATAAAGTCTGCTATGATAGAATTTTGATTACATTCAAGTCAGGGGCCTGTGATCATATGATGAAATATAAGTAAATTTAAAGAAATGTTTTTTTTCTTATCTGCTTAGCTGCTGTCAAAAGGCATTCCTTAAAGATGACAATATGTATTGATGTTTTTACTTTTCCATCAATGATACTGAATGACTGATCATTGAATTGAAATATCGATCCAGGTTAATGTATAGTTACAGCAATAATGGTACGCAGCCCTAAAATCAGTGATGGTTATAAAACTAAGTAACTAATTTAAAGATAAGAGATAAACTAACAATTTATCAATCCCAAAGTGGGGAAACTCACTCATTACAGAAGCAAGAAAAAAGAAAGAGAAAAAAGGAGGAAAAAAGTATTATTATTATTATTATAAAGACATACAGATACTGTATGTCCATGACTGATAGTTGGACAGGATAACTGAAGTTCACATATGTAGTACATTTACTGTACACACAGAATAGAAATATAGCCTAAAAATATTTTTGCATAGTCAGTGGTAAAATATTGCACAGTAGGATATTGCACAGGAATTTTACACAGTATAAATATAGGATATGAATAGGACACTTACATGTATATGTGAATATGTATATACTATATTTATTACGTGGTAATTATTCAAGAACTGTGCTCACACACAATTCTGAGGTACAACCACTTTTTTTCTTCAATTTCTACTTAATAATGTTAGAGGAAAATATGTACTTTATACACTGTGGACAATATAATATGATAATAACAATGCACTTTTATATGAGTATGATTCTTAAAGCCTTTATAATATATTTCTATATGTATTTAACTTGAGTAAAATGATCAGAGTACTTCTTCCATCTCTAATACAAATACACATTATCTAAATGCTATATCTTAAAGTTACAGGCATGAAGTGCAAGCAAGTGTTCAATCATCGAAGTCAAGGTCGTCAAAACTCAGTAATTACCATACAGGTAATCACCGGAATACGCTGCATCTCCGTTACACGATTACAGAGTATTGGCTGACAGTATGGATGATACATACAGATGTCCAAAGTGTCCACAGCAGCGACAGTTCACAGATACCTGTCACTAAATCCTGTCCTGACTATGAATCGGGGCAGGGTGATGGACAGTTTAGCTAGCTGAATTTAGCTTCCTCGGTTAGCACAAAACGACTCAACGTACGCAGAAAAAGTAAACACAGCTAACCTCGGGACCGCCGACTGCTGTTGGACTTTTCCGAGTCGATTATGTGATGAAATGTGTAAAAATTTTCATTTCTAAAAAGCTAAGAGACTGAAAAACATTGAAGGTCCCTGCAGCAGCACGCTTTTCCTCTTCTACATGGCCGGAAGTCGCCGCTGTGATGTTACACCGCCTCCCGCAGGTGCGGAGGAGTCACGACACAGATGCCGTCACTGTGGTGGTCGTTTTCAGTTAGGGACTGTTGGTTATTTATGACGGGGGAGGGGGCACTTCAGATACATTTGTAAGCACCAGGGAGGGATTTATGTTTTTATAATTTGACTCAGGGGAGGAATATTCAACTTTAAATGGTCGTGTCGGTTATTTTTCTTTGAAAATCTCCAAAATCCCACCATTTATCATGTCCAGAAACTGTGAAAAATAATTATTTCTGGTGGAGGGAGGGTCATGCATTTCCTCCAGTAACCCAGGGAGGTTTTTTTGCAGCTCAAAGGGTCAAGCTATTTGAAAGAAGAAGAAAAAAAACACACTCAACTACCCTCTACTCTACTTTATAAAGTACAGTCCCTTAAACGGATTGTTGTGATGGACTACATTATATTGAAAGGTGATGGACGATGGACAGTGATGGACAATTGACCCAATCAGCTCAAGACATCTGTGTGGGAAAGAGTGGGCTAACAAAGTAAAGCTGCTGAGGAAGAGGTGTGATATATGGCTGGACAAAACATAATAACATTTCCTATGATAGAGGTGTACATTACATGTTAAATAATACAAAACTTAAAAGCAAATAAGAGCAGACTATACAGGCTATAAAACTGGAGACAAAGAGGACACAAATTACATTTTTTTTGACTGTATTTGCTGTTACTGTTAGTGCCTTAAAAACAATGCTAAATTTGTTGAAACCAAACAAACGACCTATATATGTATAGGGTGCACTCTGTTTTGGTACAATTGATGAGTTTTTATTAAATGCACTATACTATAGAATGTAATCGTTGTTGCTGACATTATACTGTACTTCAGCCTCTGTTAGTGCCATTTTTACGGCTTTATAGTGTTTTATATCAGCAATTTGAAACCATTATTTCCTCAGTCAGTCAATGACACAGACACATCATGATCGGCCCACACAGCAAACACAGCGTCTCTGTCTCTCTTCAGGTGGACACTGTGTTGGACATTTTTCAGTCTGCAGGTAACAAATTGATTGAAGATGAGCACACATGCAGCATGCACACACACGCACACACACAGATGTATACCCAAGCCAATTAGGTTTGTGCCTGTTTCATCCATTCGACTAGACTCTAGAGGTTCTTGTTGTTGTAAGACTTGGTTCTGAGAGAAATGGGCGACCGTGTGTCTCCGTGAGATAACAAACAATCCCATTAGGACAGATCATATCTGCAAACATCATATTTGCCTGTTTGGTTATATAGTAATTATCAGAATGTTACTATTAGAAAGACTTAGTTGGGGGTTTCTGGGAAATGCAGTGTAAAATTTTGGCATAGTGTAGCTTTCTATTGTATACTACATCATACATTAGAATGTAAGATTATGATCTATGATCCCTCTCTTATATGTTTGCCTTCAACTAGACTTAACTCAAACTTTACTGTGATTACACTTTTGAACAAAGAATCATAGTCTTTTGTAAATTTTACTGATGCTAAAATAATCCCCACTTACAATCACTGACCTTCAAATCTTCATAATTAACGTCTCAAATTCAATCATGATATATGGCCAAATACTGAAAACATATAGGAGCTTTATAATTTGATAAAAGCTAACAACTTCCCACTGTGATGGGAGGGAGCCTTCCCTGCTTCACTGCAGCTGCTGCTCACTTTGCTTTAATCAGCTTTTTGTCATGTCTCTGTTAAACATTGATCTTGAACTGATGTTTGAAGTCAAATCAAATATCACTGATCTGGCTCAACATACAATATGAACAAACAAGGTCAGTTAGAGGTTATTTTAAGGGATAAACAGAAGCACTTCTTTTTTATGTGTTAGTTACATAGTTAAATGTCATAAGAAATTATGTCAATCATCATGGTAACTGTATATCATTTAGAGCCCTTAAAGGTAATTTCAGGTCATTTTCTACGCCTCCTATGAGTCAGTAATCAGGACAGTCGGACCAAACCAAGTTCATTATGATGATAGAGGCTCTGATTTCAGCCACCAATGCTCATCAGCCAAGTAAGGAAGATGTGGTGAAACACAAATTCTGTTTTCTCTCTATTAAAATCATTAAATTTTGCAATGAAAACAATATCAACAACATATCATAGAATTGTGTTTCAGCGTTCCTGAAAAATTAAAGTTACCATCAGCATAAAACACTAGTGCTTCATAAAACATTTTTAAAAAGACATTGGTTGGATTTTCTTTATGGTTTTGCCAAGATAACAAAAAAATAGAAGTCAGAGCACATCCAACAGGCATTGTCAGGCTAAATTAATAAACCTGTGTCTGCTGATACTGCATGATAACAACAACAAAAATTAGATCATGAACATTTTTGTTTTTGTCTGACAAAACAATTCCAACTCAAGGCCCAATTTTTGCAGAGCTTTTTAACATATCACACAGTGTCAGATGTCATGGATTTTTTTATGCGTTAAGAGTTAGCGTGTAAGATTTAGGGGGATGGCATCTAGCGGTGTAGATTGCAACCAGCTGAATTTTTTCCTGCTTAGAATTCCTTCAGTGTTCATTGTGCAGGAGATTTTTACCAGGAGCTGAATTATCCACAGAGGTCTCCCTCTATAACAAACTGACCAGGTGATAAAATTGGCAAAAACACTAAATAAGGCAATTTCACATTAAAAAAAACAGCAAAAAACAGAAATGTGTTCTTTCGATGCTCTTGGCGGACCAACTACCTGTGTAGATATAAACGGCTCATTCCAAGGAAACAAAAACACAACGATTTTTATTTGAACTAAAGAAAAAACAACACATACTATATTATATTCCATTTCTGCCAAAATATCTGGCCTAAAAATGTTACACACTGAAACCTTTTATCTTATGTTCATCTTGTATGTCTATGGTGGCTGTGCATGCAGTGATAAAGTTACATGATGCTAATGACTCAGTGCCATCTTGTTGACAGAGCTTTCTCCAATCTGTCCGACTTATAATGTCACCAACATGAAACAACACCAAGTCACTGAATAAACAGACTATTGTAAAAAGGGTGTTCAGGAACTCAAATACTATGATCATTTTTTGTGGAAGGAGTCAGTAAATTATTGCTGGTGGAGATAAAACAGCAAAAATGGTGCAGAATATCTTGAGAAAGTAAAAGTCTTAACCCTTCGAAACCTGTATCAGTATCAGTTTCTTATGTTGATGTTGAAACGCCTGACACAAGCATTTAACCTCTGAAACCTGAGCAAATTGGTTTGATTTATTTTGAAAGCATGAAAAGAGATGTCCCAAAAATTGCAAGAATTAGGTTAAGCTGGCCAGAAAAAAACTGAAAATTAGTACAAATAAATAAATAAAAAGAGAGAGATAAAAAATATTAAAAAATGATTATTAAATTATAATTCATTATTTAAAGTTTAAAACGTTTACATTTTGGCACTTTCTTTCAAGCCATTTCTCTTTTTTTAATTTTCTTTTATTTATTTACTTATTTTAACATTTTTCTTTTCTTTTGTGTGTGTTAATTTTCAGGCATTTTTTAAAATTATTTTTTACTAATCATTTGCCTGTTGTGGGTAATTTCTTGTAAAATTGTTCAATGCCTTACATGATTTTTATTTGATATGAAGCCAATTTGCTCAGGTTTTAAGTAGTTGAAAATAGAAAACAGCAAACTAAAACAAAAGAAAAGAAATTACCATGTTAGATGTTATTTTATCAGCAAAGTCTTGTTAGTTCTTAGAGACGTTTGGTTAAGCTCTATTCATCAGCTAAACTTCAATCAGGTCATTCTTTTTTAATTAGAAATCAGTAAAAAAAATCAGCAAAAATAAAAAGCATCTAACGAATAGACAGTTATTTTTTAGTAAATGTGGTCGTTTCTATTTTAATATCTTTGTTTTCTGCTGCCATGGGGATGACCACACAGCACATCCAAATAAACATAATATAATTTTATCGACATCCTAAGTGGGACCTCCAGTGTTTATGATGGAACTGAGATGTCACTGAGTATCACATCGCACCATCAGCAGCACCGTAATGACCTGCATGATGGGATTGTCAACATTGACATTTCCCACTTGCACGGCCCAAACTGCTCATAAAGACAAACGCAACAAGGCCATCAGAGTGCTGTAAACACATGAAACATCTGTTTGGGAATCACTTTGCATCACTTAATTAGCCATGCGGTGTAGTGAAGGTCAGTGCAATCACAGCCTTAAATCACATAATCACAGAGGAGGCTGCACTCGTTTAATGTGATTCTCAGGTGGAGGCTGTAAAATGTTGATGGCGGTCACTCTCTCTTAGAGATGACCGGAAACATAAAATGATTTGACTGTCATGACAGAGTGAAGACCGTGTGTGTCTGTGTGTGTGTGGTCAAGTTTGTGTGTGATTGGGATGGGCTAAAGGGAGGAAGTGAAGAGATACTCAGCATTGATGAACTGAAAAGTGGATGGTATATAACACAGAGAGATGCAAGCACTGGATCAAGAAAGAGGACAGGATAGACAAGGTAACCAGGAGAAAACAGGACAGAGCAGCTGAGGTAGTTTCAGGAACAAAGAGAGAAACCTCTGTCAGGTATCCAGCATGCGAGCTCTGGGGGTTCTGCCTCTGCTGTTGTGTGCAGTGGTGTGTGTGGTCCAGGTGAGAGCGGAGGTGAAGGCAGTGAAGCTGTGCGGTCGTGAGTTCCTAAGGGCTGTCGTTTACACCTGCGGAGGCTCCCGTTGGAGAAGATTCCTTAGTGATTCAGACATGGATGGTGAGACAACTTCTTTTATTCTTAAAAAAGACACAGACATAGTGGTCAGTGGTTATTTTCAGTTACTTTTTTTCTTCATTCAGGATAAACCTTATTATAAAACAAGTGTATAATGTAAAATAGCATAAAAATGATTTTTCTTTAAGTGTGTGGATGTAGCCTTTAAGGATATGTTCAAAATTTCTCTAGACTGTCCTACAACAATACACAAAATTCAATATAACCATTACAGCACATTCTATTGGCTGTTGAGTGGTCTGTTTTTAATGTTATGGGGGATAAAATCCTGCAGTTAATATGAGGCTTCAGCTGTCAAATCTATATATTCCAAAAAGTTATACTTTTTAGTATGAAATTCCTCTTTTTTATTACTTTTCTTCCAGTGCAGCTCCACAGGGAAACGGGAATTTCACACCAAAAAGTCCAAACTTTTATAGATATCCACTTGAATAAACTACCTTAAACTGCTGAAGCCTCATATTAACTTGAGAAAAACACACTGGGATACATTTCAGAACAAATTGCGGATTGTGGATTTTGCCCATTACTTATAATGAAATCGCATGATCTCTTTATATTAATAATAATAACTTAATTTTGATAGCACTTATCTAAACAAAGTTACAAAGTGCTTCACAAAGTGCATATGAATTAAACAAAGAAATATACTGTTAAAATAAATAAAACAATGTAAGAGCTAAGATAAAAATCTGCACACAGCAAAAGGACATAAAACACAACATTTTTCACACTAGATATGTATAAGTAAGTCATTAAAATAAAAAGCTTTCCCACAAAAATATGTTTTAAGCAATGAAGTAAAGCAACAAGATCAGTATGAATAGGAGCTCAGTGCTTATGTGGACACCTAATTTTCTTCCTTTCACAAAACATTTCTTAATCTCAATGAGACTTCCTGAATGAAAACCTCTTAACAGTTTCAGTTTAGGTGGCTATAGGGTTGTTAAAATGAACTACTGTACAGCAGTCAGGTAAAGACACAGAGAAAGTGTGGTGTCCTTGCTTAGTTTGCAGACATTTTATATGAATGAATACTGCAGTTTGCATGGTTTTATTTATGCATTTCTTTTTAAGCTTTCTGTAAAAGATTCTTTAAGATCTCAACCTTTTTTCAATCTTTCGGGCATCAAAATTTAAACCCACTTCACTGCTGAGTTCTTTATTAAATTACACCTAAGATACAACCTTGCAGACTGAAACTTAAAAGTTATAAAACTAAACAGGATTCCTGTATCTGAAAGTGACCTGCAGCTTTCCACTACTGTGATTCAGTGTACATTTTACGCTATTAATCCAGCGGCTGCAGTGCAGTGGGTGTGCAGGCAGACAGGTGCCCCTGTGCAGAGACACTGTCTGCTGTTTTACATGATATGTAGGGTTGAGGATCCTACATAACATGATTAAATGCTGCAGCGGTCTGTTCCCCTGGCAGCAGCCCCCCTCCCATCTGACTGTCACACACAAACAAACCCAGTTAGCCTATCAGTCGAGCTGATTAGAAAGAGTAAAGTGACACTATAGAAGACAAATAGCTCAGAGTTAATCTGAGCAGTCATTTAGAGTTTCCTTATTTAATGGGAACATAGACCTCAATTACACAAGACTGCTCTGAAAACAGTCAGCCATTCATTATTCTGTTGGAAACAACTGTGACAAAATTACTTGGAAACTAACATATGTAAAAGTGTGTGTGAATCTGGTTATTGAGCATTTTTTTGTGTTTTGTTGTTCCAGGTTTGCCCACAGGGGAGCAGACCAGTTTGGAGAGCCTGAGCAGCAGCAACCCCGGCTCTGAGTTGACCAAACGGGATATTAATAACATACTGACCACCGTGTGCTGCCAGGTGGGCTGCAGGAAGAGCGACCTCACCTTCCTCTGCTGAGACTGGATCCTTTCTCTAATCTTTCTCCAAAAGGACTCTGCTCTCTCCCATCTTGCCTTAGTAGAAACCAAATCTGAATCAAAAGATGCTTAAAAACAATATGATCAATATTTTATGTACAATAATGCTTCACAATTTTCCTCATTGCTTTTGATATTTTTTGTGAGTTATTACTTTAACTGGTTGCAGATGTGAGTGTGGACCACGTCTGTGAACATGTTTCTGAACCCGAGCTGGAGATATGTGAAACCTTAAAAACATATATCAACCTATAAGAATTAGGAAACTAAATGCACTCAGGGACTATATCACTTCCCACTCAGAGAGGACAGATATCTCAGCCCTGATTCTGTCCTGTATGTAGCCAGAATCCACAGGTTTGCAGATTTGCAAAATTTCCCTCTCTGCTTTGATGAATTTATAGGAAATTTGAGCTGTATTCTATCGTGATACTGTACTGTATTCTTGCTGTTTTTGTCAAATAAATGTTCTTGCATAGGGCTTACATTCTGTGAGGTGTCACATCTTTTTAAAATTGCAGTCCTGAACAAAAGATACACAACAATACATAAGCAAAGCCAGAGTCAATAAGATCACCAAGACATCAGTATGTGATAAAAAAAGGTCACAAAATAGCACGCTGGTGGCCTCTATACCAACCTCGAACGTGCCCAGTTGTGTCCACCTCTGTTTCTCCCCTCATTTCCTATCAACTCTTGACTGTCAAATATCCAACAAAAGGCAAAAATTGACTCCAAAAAAAATCTAAGACAAGATTCCACAGCCATGCTCTCTCCGCTGAAAGACTGCATTAAGGCGCAGTCGTGAGACGGACAAATTAAAACAAATAAAACACAAACATCCAGTTATAACTTTTATTGGTTTTGGAAAGAAGCAAACTAAGTTTCTCAGTTCATCTTAGCGTTGTTATGTACTGTACAAACAGCTTGCACATGTGTTTGAGGTTAATGGTACAGAACCAAAAAGCATTCTGGCTTATAGCACACATAAACACACTCCCTGCTCTCCTCTCAACATTAATACAGGTAACTGACACTCAGCACAACACGTCATTTCAGTACTATCATTGTAGATGCCCCACCTTTTACTGCATGCTCGGCATGCAATAATGAATTACTGCAGGACAAATTCCGCACAGAGATGAAAATCTGGAAAAGTATTGTTTAGTTTTTTAACTGGATGATGCAACTAACAGACTGATGGAGAATTTTGTACTGTAACGTGACTTTCAAGCTGAAAGATGTGTATGCTGTAGTATAGTGGTAATTTAAAACAGATGCAAGATGGGGGATGTGTGTGGTGGGCCTCTGTAGATAATGCTGCAGTGACTGTTGCACTGATGGCTTCAGCCAGAAGGTTACAGCTTTCTGTCAGGCATGTTGTCCAACTAGATGAAGACATGACTGAAAGAAAATGTTACCAAACTAATGCGGGAGCTAAATGGCACCAATCATTATCACCTCGTAGTGATAAATTAAATGCAACCCAAGAGTAATCCACATCAAATCTCCACAGGAATAAATCTGGTTAAAAACTTTATTTTAACTGCACAGCTCAAATCTGTTAATTTTATTAGCCCAAATAACTTTGCATGTTTAAAACTATGCCCCATTAAAAGTACTCCATCTTTCAATAAGAGTATTGATGTGCTGCTAATAGTCCTCTTGTTCTTGAAAGGATTATGATTGGTTGCATTTAGCAGAAAGCCAACACACAGTACAGTACGGAGATCATCAGCTACGCTTCACACACACTTTTTGTTCTTCATGTAGAGTGTCAGAGCATTCAGGAAGTTCAACATCATCAGCACAGTGTTTATTACACATTAAACAATATAATATTTTTTCATTTTTATCCGTTTTAAAAATATTCAGCTTATTCTCCTTAACAGAGGACTAACTGTCCGGGGTACACACACATAAAATACAAAAAAAAAGAGAAGCATTTTGGTCAACTTAACCTCGCTCCACAACCTCATTCAACTCATGTCATCTCACAGAGACCATTACGATTATGCAAAATAAAGCCATGGATTCAAGCGCCGGTTGGATGATCAGGGGTGTGCTCATGATATAATCAGGGAGGTTAGGTACCACTGTGGTGAAACAGGTCAGAAAACAGGTCAGACATGTGGTTCAAGATGAATAAATAGCTGAATAGATAGATGCAGGAACTGAGAATGCTGTATTAACACAAGAATGCTTTTGGATGAGGTTTGAATTTAAAAAAAATGGTCCCAGTAAACAAATCCTGTTCCAGTGGTGGAACCATAGTCACCAAAAGTCATCACTGTGGTTGAGGAAAAGTGATTGCTTTTGTTGTCATTGTCTTGACCTTATAAAAATGAAAAGCTTAACAATTTGGGAAATTCGCAGACTCGCTTTCTTGCCGAGAATGTTGAATTTAAATGGAGCCACAAGACAGTTAGCTTAGCTTAACATAAAAGACTGGACACAGGGGGAAACAGTTAGCCTAGCTCTGTCCAACAAGACTGAGAGACTACAGTCACACTAACACTCTGACAATGCTACTGTGCTAACATTTAGCAGGTATAGTATTTACCATGCTCGCTCACATGTATGCTCACCATCTTAGTTAAGCGTGTTAGCATGCTAACATTTGCAAACTAGCAAAAGTAAGTTGAAGCTGACTGAAATGCCTTTAGGTTTGCAGGTGATCGTGATCCAAAATATTGGACATGTAATGATGGCGGTGCTACAGGAAAAGTTAAGGAATCTCCAAAGTCAAAGTTCAAACATTTTATATCTTGCTAATCCCCCATTAAACAAAGCTAGCTGCTTCCAGTCTTTATGCTAAGCTGCTAACTGTCAAAAAAAGGATATTTCCCAAATGTCAAACTAACTCTTTGTGTGGACCTTGCCCATGGTATAGCTAACTCTACATTAACACTGCTTTCACAAAGCATAACACAGCATCCAGGAAGATATTTTATCTTTTTTCTTTAAATTACCCCCCCTCACCCATATATAGCTCAATTCTTCTGTTGCACTCAAGTTAAAAAATTATATCTGAAATAAATTCAAAAATTATACCTTATACTGTACACAGGTTACCCAACTACACAGATAACAAAAAAGAGAGTCAAATATTTATACCTTTAAGGGTTCTGAGTTGTG
Organism: Plectropomus leopardus; assembly: GCF_008729295.1. NCBI lineage: Eukaryota > Metazoa > Chordata > Actinopteri > Perciformes > Serranidae > Plectropomus > Plectropomus leopardus. The sequence continues at coordinate 13,440,700 of NC_056465.1, forward strand.
TGATACCATTCAAATTCTATAACAGAATCACGTTTCATACAACAAAATCGTCTTCATCAATAAATAAAAATAGAATGCTGTCAGGTACTCTGGAGTCTATCACTGCTGTCCTGGGAACAACAGAAAGGCTATCTGACAATACGAGGAAAACACCAAACGCCCTTTAAGATATATATTATTGATTTAAAATGACACTTTGTACACTTCTTTTGTTCTGACGGGAAAACAGATTTTTCTTATTTTGCAACCAGTAAATTGATTTATCATTGCAGCTGCCTAACTACCTAAAAACCTCTCCACGCCTGTATATTCCAGAGAAACAAAATTAACAGTATGATTGACTGATCAGTGCATTTATATCAAAAAAGGATGTGATCCAAAGTCGTATGACCCTGTAGTACCAGTAGGTAATGCATGAAAATCTAGTTGCTTTTTTGTAGTTATTGATCCTGTGTTTCAAGCACCAACAAGAAACATCTCTCTGCTTGTGACAACATGTGTCAAAATGCATCAGTAAATGCATTTACTTGCTGACAAAAGACACGCAAATGGCCGCCGTCAGTGCAAGACTGTGAGGACAGCTGTCTCAGGCATTGAGCTCAGACTCTGACAGAAGGAATATTTACGGAGCTGATTTTTTAAAATCTGATAATAGTGCTTCAGCTTAAACTGGAAGTTAGACTTTTTGTCAGAGGTTGAGGTTTGTGTCTGCCTGCAAGGATCTTATTCATGTGTGTTTTTACAGCCAAATCTTCCTGTACTCTAGACAACAAACAGCTTGTCACCCAGAGTTTAAATCTGGCCGAAAAGCTTTCTGTCTATGTTGTCTGTCAGGCAGCTGCAGTGAAACTTTAAAACAACACCACCACACATTGACCGGAGGAGGATGGAGACAGAGGCACAGACTTCGAAAGGAGGGAGAACCCAGGTGTCTAACTGCAGCAATACAGATGTTATGAAATGAATACAAATACGATAATTACATGACCTAAAACAGTTTCCACGATGCTATATGCAAGTTATACAATACTGCTGGGTAGGCTGCGGACCTGTCGTGTGGGTTCAGAAAAGGTCAACGGAAAGTCTGTCGTCTGGTGTCGGTTTGTCCTCTGTCCTCGGTGTCAACCTCAGTCCAACTGCCATTGTTTTGTTACAACAGTGCTGTTCTCAGTAGCATGGGTTAGTTGTCGGCCAGGTATTTTCCTGAAATGCATTGACAAGTTTTACGATGCAGTTGTTTATGGGTCTTTTATAGATTTACTGTTAAAATATATCTATAAAAGGAAATATTTTTTGCAATTTATTTTGCAATTCTAGATAATTTTAACTAATAATTTTCAATAACTACAGTTTCCTACTTCAATAATAAATCAGCAACGTAATAGAGAATAATGCAGATTTTTACATATAAATAAATACAAATAAAAACATTTTTAAATTGAAAAATGCTTTCAATTGTGCAGTTGGTGAAAAATGACATTTAATGATGAAGATCGCTCATTCTTCAAATCAAGTCAAAGAGTGACTTTACTTGCATATCCGAAAATCAAACAATCTAAAACATCAGTGTGAAAATCAAACAATCTAAAATATCAGTGTACATTTAGAATCAACAAAATGACTTGGCACAGTGATTGACACTGGTGACTGTGAAAATGTTTGGTTTCAACATGTGGTTACTAAAATTTTAAACTGACCTGCGGCAAACCTCTTCTTGATGAGAGAGAAGCGGTATCCTGGCCCAGCCAATTCAATGTCACAGCCCGACAGGGTGCTGCCCTCACTGGTGAACTGCACGGCCAGCGGAGCTGGTTTACTGGGACCTTCTGTGAGCTGAAAGCGTGCTAACAACGATCCCACACCTGACAGAAGAGAGTGAAATTAGACATCTGTTAGCCTGGAGGAATGATTTAAGGGTGGAGAAAAACAGATTTTATAGAAAGTGACTTGCACACGGGAATCAGGTTTGAGTGTAAACAGCTTTGGAAACATTCAATATGTTGGTTCTTTAATTCAGTCATTTATTGACCGTAATCGCTCATGCTCTTTAAGGGTCACAGAGGGCTGAAGCCTATCCCAGCTGTCACTGGGCAAGAGAAGAGGCTGCGTACACCCTGAATAGGTCACCAGACTATCGCAGACATACATGCATTCATGCTCACATTCACAAAATTGAAGTCATCAGTTAACCTAATGTGGAATGTGGGATGAACCCGGTGAAATCCCATGGGGAGAACATGCAAACTCCACACACAAAATCCACTTAAGGGTGGAACCTCACCCTAACCCGGGTTCAAACCTACGACCCTCTAGCTGTGAGGCGTCAGTGTTAACCACTAAACCTGATAAAACAGAGTGAAAGATGCAGCTAGCAGCTCTAGATGACGACAAATGTTGCTATATTTAACTTTTCATTGTGGGAAAAGGCTTTTGTATTGAAGTCTGTTCAATGCTGGATACAGATTTCAAGAAAGCAGTAAATGAGACTGTAAAGAAAGTTACAACTCATATGAGAGATACAGATATACAGTATTACATTTAAAAGTCATCTATGTTTAAAAGGAGCTGGGCTAAACAGATCATGTTTGAGCCTGGTCATGTTTTCTATCTTATGTATAAAAACATAATTTAGTTTTTGGTCCTCCTGGAGAACAGAAGAACCCTGGAGGCTTTCTGCATTGTAATATATGAAACATATGAAAACGCAACAGACAATTTAAATTACATCAGATAATGTCAGACTGCACAAACCACACAAATATTCCTCTGTAGCGGTTACACCAGATACTGATTTTTTAAATTTTTTTTATCAATAGCAAGTTACACAAACACTCAACATACATACAGTCACAGTGCATGGGAAGCCATGCTAAAAAACATGACATAAAATGGCAAATTAGGTTTTCTGAAGTAATTGTAACACCATTTGTAGACAGGAGGGGGCACTGTTTAGCTCAGACAGAGCTGATAACCACCCATCTCTTGCTGAAGGGCATCATGTGCTACACTCTTTCTGTATGTTTATTTTTATGTTCAGCTAAATCTATGGCTCTTGGTGCAGGTTCTAGTTTGGTGTGTTGTTTCGATGCTATTACTACCCCCAATGCCAGCTTAAGAGTGAGACGAGACAGTGTAAAAGGTTTTTTTTTTGTCTCTTTCTACCTTATTGCCTTTATCTATGGTATCTTATTTTGTACATAAACCTCTTACCATAGTAATGAATGATTCTGGACAAACAGGGCTAACTCTGACATCTGACTCAGTTTCATTCGGGCTAATACAGTATGAGATGTAGAGGGTGACTCACAAAGACAAATTTCAAAGCTGCTATGATCACATTATTTTAACACTAGGGTTAAAACAACGTGATCATAGCAGCATCATTTTTATAATATAACACTAAAAGCAGGACTCATCACAAGTGTATTTTTCAAAGGAGATATAAATATAACTAATATATATTGATATATATGAATATAAATGAACTTTTTTCCTCTGCGTACATACCTCCATTTTCAGATTTTTGTGAGATATCAGGAATCTTCCAAAGGATTCTCTGATGCTCTGCATTCCTGTTAAGATTACAGGAGGATGGAAAAACACATTTATGAAGCTTCTAATAAGACCAATTAAAATCAAAGTCCAACCATCTTAAAGTAAAAACTTTTTAGAAACTACATACAAATATAAGGCAACTCAGTCAAAATTAAAGGGATTCCTTACCTGGCATTATTATTTATTTAATTCTTAATAGATATAATAATGTACTGCATACTGCCTAGTGATATAAATAAAAACTTAACACTATAACAAAGTTGAGACTGTACCATGCAGCAGGAGGTAAGACAGCCTGTAGTTTTGAAACCCCTCCATCGACAGGGACGAGGAACTGGACGTTGTTAAGGGCCATGGGCGTCGTCATGGCCTCCCCGTTATATTTGTAGTCTATCCTCAGGTCAGTGCTGGTGGGCTCACATCGCCAGCTCACTGCCAGATTCAGAGGAATCGACTGGAGACCCTCCGCCGATACCTGCACACAGACGCACGTTTGATGACATGTTTGTCACAGTTGCTATGTATCTTTTAGTTTAGTGATGTCAATTTCTAAAAAGCTCACCTGATATTTGAGCATGTCCACATTATAGTATGTTGCCTGTGGCTTCTGCTCTGCCACCTTCTTTAAATGGGATATCAGGTTTGGCATGTTCACCCAGAAGTCCTTGGCATCGGCCTTGGCTTGCGTGGTGGTGTCGCTGGTGAGAGAAGCAAGTAGAATTAAAATACATTTTTTATTTGGTGATTTCTATAGGAATTTGCTGATTTTTATTGTGTAAACTTAGAGTGCTGCACTTAGTTTTAAATTTATGTTTAAAACTAAAATAAAAAAAATATTTGGCATTAATGACTTAGCAACATTGAGTTTGATAGGTTGAGGATAACAGGCTTTGGTCAGCATTTCAATTTTAACAATGAGCCACTAGAGGTCGTACTTTACATTGATTTTACAACAGCTATGCCAGTTGCAGAAAAAAATTTGGTAGAAGATTTCTTACGCAAATTACCATGGATGATTTTAAAAGGATAATGTTCTGTGCATTTAATGTAGTACAGAATCAAAATTAAGTGAAAGCATTAATTATTCTCCTGTGTGGCCATACACTTATTGTGTATTTTTGTTGCTTAATTTCTATGAGCTTATTAACATCTAAATGAAGTTTTACAGGTAATTACTGATTATTTTACAACATATGCAACATGACTTGAAACATCTTAATCAAGGACAATAAACAAACAAACAAAGCTGACCTCTGATAGGATGACCTCATAATGATTCAGTGCGTAGTCAGCAGTAGTGTCAGAAATGATCTCACTGAAGTTTACTCATACTCACTGGTCACTACTTAACTTAACTGTGGGATCCACATGGGATACTGAATGTGTTACGAGCCATTTCTCAGATAGTTATCTTCCTTTAACCCCCCCCCGGATCATGTTAATATACTGATGTTTCAATTTATATTTTAGATATTTAATTTATAAAATACACAGAGTTTTCCTGAAATATGCTGTATGAATCAAATTTGCTCTGCCACATAGCATACTGTTAGTGTGATAAGTAGGATTTGTTGCATGGAATATTATTGTTATTACTGTGATTATTATGAAACACGTGACGAACTAGAAACAAATCTAGTCGATAAGAGTCTGATTTACTGTTTTTTACAGTGGCATCTTTTATATATGACACATGCTTTTTAAACTATTATCTTGCATGCTCTTTACGCTAAATTAATTTTATTAATACAAATTATGATGCACAGCGAGTATTTGTTTTGGTTTTCATGAAATCTGGTTAAACCAAAAACACTGCTAAAATAAATAGGGAGAATTTCCAAGCAGTAAGACTTGATCTACACGTGGGAGGAGTATCCAGTAAGAGGATCTTTTCCCGTCTTCACTGACTCCAGTGAATAAAACTGCATTTATTATTTGTTTCTGGGAGTGAGATGGTGAGTTCACAGCGGTGTCATTACCAGCAGAGGAGCTGGGGGTTAGGCAGCACATGCTCCAGTCGGCTGTAGTTGGTTATGCTGAAGGTTAGCACGGCGGGGGACGGGTTATTGGCAAAGTGCCGCGTGATTCCCGCCGGAAACGACAAAACCATCTCACCTATGATCTTCACAACACACCTGAGAGGAAGAAGAAGGCAAGGAGTGGGTTAGAGAGAGTCAATATTCAAAAAAGCCTAACAAAAAACTGAGCATGCTCAGCGAGGTCTGCCTGACATGAGGCGACACTGAAGAGATTAGTCACTGATTATACAGACCATATTCATTATAATACAGGAACAGGTCACCCAGTGCAACCACACTGGTTTACCATGTGTTTGTTTCAATAGTGGTAACCCTTTAAACCCTCTATTTACAGTAGCACGTACAAGCAGTATGTGAACATATATATTTAAACACAGTATAATGTCTCGTGTGCAGATATAAAGACGTTTTTAAGTTCTTATAAATGTATTAGTCTGCAACTAAATTATAACTTCCCCTGTGAAGCTTCTGTAACTTGTATAAACAGATGTTTGGCAATACAATATTAATGTGTGATTTGTAAACAAAACTTCTTCTTCTCACTCTCCATTGTGACTGAGCAAACTGTTAATGAAGGCTGTGAGCTCCAAAGAAATCTATGGAGCTCCAAAGTGTCCAATATTGAATGAATAAATAATTAGTTACTGAATAAATAATAATAAACACATATAAATTGTGGAAAATACAAAATCAATATTCTAGTATATTATAAACCATGTTAAAGATGCCCCTACATGTTGTGCTCATGTTAATAAAATGATGAGAACATTTTAAACACAGGAAGATTTGTTCCTGAGAATAATCATACATATATGATTGCATACGAGAGCAGCAGAGTTGCGTTATAAATCATTTCAAGTGCTTATACACACTTACGGATGCTTAATAGGATATAAAGAAGATATAATCATAGATTATATCATATTATCATGATTATATCATAGATTATTTTAAAGTAGATTTAAAAACTCATTTTAATATATCAATGTGTGTTTACAGCTACGGACTGTGTGTTAACAACTTAATAACTGTTTACTTCTTAAAAAAGTTAAATAGGAAGGTCATAAGGTAAAGTATTTCAGGCTCCAACATTATCCTTTAAGTACTGCTGTATAAACTAAGCAAACTCACTATTTTCACATCCACAACACATGTACAAGCTGTAAAAATTGCGACCTTGATTCGGGAATTGCGCTGTCATATGTAATGTGAGGATATGTTGTGAACATGTGAAGCTATTTGTTGACCTACTTGCTGGGGTCGGCTCCTTTAAAGAAGGCGTTGACCGTCTCTGTGAACGCAGCGGCCACAGGAAGAGTGTCCTGAGCCCCCATGGTGAGAGGACTTGGCCCTCTGGAGCAGCCTGGAGGCAACACACCCACATAAAAACACGCAATTAATAGTCGGAATAGGGCAAAACACACTCAGCCAATTTCCACAATCTATTAGTGAAATTTGTCACTATTTACTATCCTTTTCTGGATGTTTTAGCCAAAGTTGGGGCTATATTATTGTATTGTAGCAACCAATTATAAAATACATAACAATCAACAGAGGTCAAATAGATTAATAGATACATGTTCTAACTCCCAAACCAGGACTCTATGCTCTTCCTAACCAACAGTGGGCGGATGAAATGAGTGTGAACACTACTGGCATGGAGTGAAACTTTAAAACAGTTTAAAATGAGAACAAATATTGGTGTTAGTAAGGTGGCATGAAAAACAGCAGGTTATGTGTGAAGAGGAAACCCATTTCTCTCTGCTCTTTGACTGTGAAATTATACAATTAAACACAACCATATCAAATGTCTCCCTCAAATCACTACATTTTCTCACACTGCTTTTAATTGAATAAGCACAGGTGGACAAGAAAGGAAAGGCAGAGGCAGACATAGAGAGAGAGAGAGATGTGCATGCTTATTCCAAACATGCTGTTAAAGCTGAATTATTCTGACAAGATCAAAGAAGATCAGAGAGCCCGAAGATCAAACCAAAAACCAAACGACCAAAAGGACAAAAGTGACGACAAAGAGATTAGTAGTACACAAAGAACGATGATTCTTCAGGGAATGAAAGGCGGTCAGTGCAGACGAAATCAGAATGTCAGGAAGAGAAGGTAAAGGGAGATATGACAAGACTGCTTATATGAGAGGGGGGCTCAGCCAGGAGTTAGCATGGCGTGGGGTTAGGGTGATGAAGAGGAGAGGGAGGAAGGAAGGGCAGGGCAGGGGAGGGGGGGCAAAGCTTGCACAAATGAGCCTCGAGGAGAGTGTGTTCGCGCTACCCTGGTGCAGAGAAAACTTACCTTCAAAGGTTAAATAAAACTTCCCTCTGTCAAACCATACAAGGGATGGCTGGTCATTCTCTGTGTGGGGTGGAGGGGAGGAAGGGAGGTGGGATTTGGGAGAAAAGGGACGAGGAGGAGGCAGAGGGATGATAGGGAGGGAAGTGGGTGAGGAGGGGTGAGAGGAGGGGAAGGAGAGAAGGACAGTAGCGTGAGTCTCACATGGCAGGTCTATCACACGGTCACAGTGGGGTGAAACGTGGAGGTGGAGGCCGAGGAGGGGACGGAGAGACACAAGGCGAGACAGAGCATGTGACCACATGGCTGGTGGTTTCATGTGGGTGCTTGCGTGCGTGAGGAAAGGTGGGAGTCAGTTGGAGTGAGGGCCAGGTGTGTGCAGCTGGGTTCTGGCTGTGGAACGACGTGTAATACAGGAGAGAGGAAGTCAAGGCTGCCAGGAGAGACAGTTTGATGGTTGCCAGTTTCAGGGGCAGCAGCCAAGGTTTTCTCTATTGTGCGATAAATAAAACGATAATTTTACACCAGCTGATGCTCTAATTATGGCAATTTAGGTAACACTAAACTGGCACTACTTCCTTCATTAGTGGCAGGATATTCATATTGTGTTTTTGCTATTCTAAGCTCTTCTCTTGGTGTCTTACTGTGCTCACATTTTCCTCCAGGCCTCCAAATTACGAAACAAGTGGAAGCAGATGAAACCCTGCAGGGGGCAGCCATAATACTACGAGAGCAGGGAGGAAAGACTGTGGTGCACAGGGAAGGAGATACTGCGTCCCAATTTCAGGGGCTGGATCCTCCAAGGAACACAGGCTATGAAGGTGAGCACAGTCTATCCTCACAAAAACCAGGTGTACTCTAGTGATCCTGGTCAACTTTTGTTGCAGATCATTTTCATAATTGGTTTTGTTTTTTTTTTACTTTTCTTTTTTTTTGTGCTAATTTTCATGTGATTTTCTTGTAACTTTTTTTGGGCCATGTTTTGGTAAGTTGCTCATTGCTTTCTCCACATGTTTTTGAAAGAAATCAAACCAGTTTTCCTCAGGTTTCAGTGTGTTAAAGGAAATTAATACAGTACATCAGTATCACATTAAAACTCTCAAATATAGGCCTAAAACATCCAGTTCTGATTGAGCTTTACTTCCAAGAGCTGACAATACGCAGGTACCTGTTGTATTCTCAGACTAGGTACCAGGTTTAGAGTGCACATTAGAAACTTCAATACATGATGGACAACTGGCAAGAAATGTAGTAGGTGGCAAGTGGGAAGACCTGGTGGCCTAGTAGCTGGGATGCATATGACATATCCCATGTTAGACATAACACTAACACTGGTGTCCGGACAAGTTTATTCCCAAGACACTGCCATCACATGGTGGACAACGCAAGCTCCTGAGTATAAGGAACTGTGTTTACATACACCACTATTCCCTGAATAACATAAAAATGCAGCAAAAGCATGGACTCTTCCATGTCAAATGTTTGCCTTTAACTCATGTCAGTGGTTCAGTTTGACACAGAACAAAGCAGGCGTGTTCTGTTCCGTACCATTGTCTCGATGTACGATCCCAGCAGTGAAGGTGTGTTGTTGAGTGAGTGGACTAACAGAGTTGTTGGGTGATGGAACGATGAGAGCAGCGCAAAGAGAACAAAAGGGCAGGTGTTCAGATGAGAAGGGCAGGTTTTGGGGGTTTCTATTTTTCTTTGGCTTGAGAGTGCATGAGTGACAGGTGTGACAGGTGGGCGTCAGGGGTCAAGTGAGGAAGTAGACCGAGCCTTTAGGGGCCAGGTGGAGATTGGTTGAACTTGAGGCTGTGTTGTGCTACTCCAGCGGTACAGAGAGGATGGCATGAATACCAAACAGCTGCTGCCTGTCTAATTCGGCCTAATTCTCATGCCAGACTTCAAACGACTCTGTGCAGCAGCTCTGATCTGACAGCATGTGTGAGAGTGTGTGTTTGAGTGCGTGTGTATGTGAGAGAGAAAGACAGACAATATGGATCTCAAGGGCCCACAGATAAGGAGCTCTTCAGACATGCTCATTGAACACACACAAACACTCAAACACACTCTTGTGGTGCAGACTGAGAGTAAAGGTATCTGGGAGGGACCGCACTGCACACTGCACACACAAAATGTGTCGCCAAGAGAGGTGCCACGAGGTTGCCATGGTGACATGGCGAGACAGCACTTGGTGCACAGTCATAAAACAGAGAGAAAAGTCTCATGAGCAGGCAGATGGGCAAAGGGGAAGACACTCAAACTTATCTGTTAAAAAAATGTTATGCAATAGATGCAGCTTTTTTTGTGTGTGTCACAACAGCTTTCATTTTTTCTGGCAGATTTTGTCTGTGCATAACAAGAGAGAAATAAGAGAGTGAGAGAGAGAGTAAGATATGCAGATAGGAGAGCGAGAGAGAGGCTATCTTATTAAATGCTTGGCAAATGTGTGGAAAGGTATGAGTCGGCAAAAGAGAAACAATGAAGAAAAATGGCGTTTTTTTTTAAAACTTAAAAATGCTGCTACGTTTGAAAAGAACAAAATGAACTATGATATGTCCCTAAATCTGTGAGCAGAACCTGAAGTCCACTAGTCAAATATGTAGGTATTAGGATAATGACACATAGATGGTCTTTATATGTATCTCATAATTTGAGGTGTATTTAATGTGAAAACAGGCTTTCTGAAACTGAGCCAGAATGTGGGCAAAAAAGTGTCTTGCTGTCCTAATACCTAAACACTTTGACTGACATTCACTAAAAAAAACACAAAAACACTCAGAGATGGACCTTTACCCTTCTTTGTCAAGTGCACTCTGGGTAAAGAGCATCAAACAGATGGAAAACTGACACGGAAACACTCCCCCAAACCCGACCCCCCTTTCCTCTCTTTGAGGGGATCTTTACTATACCTGCAAACGAATCAAAGTGTCTCTCAAAGGTGGGCAGTTTGTCTACATAAGCATCGTCTTCTGACAAGGACAAATAAAGAGACGAACAAACGGCAATACAAAACAAAACAAAAACAGAAAGCAAATCAAACCAAGGAAAAAATGATTAAAAATGAAAATCAGAAAAAACACTGTCATGCACACAAAAATTAAACTGTAAAAAATGAAAAAGACAAAATTACACAGCACTGAAACTGAAGTGACCGCTGTTCATAATAAAAACTATCTCAGTAACCTTTACTGTGAAGTGCATCAGCGTTATGGTCCACCAACAAAACACTTCTGAATTAATAATGTACATTTAGGGCCATAACAAATACTTCAGTGAAATCTCCAGACAGAAATAATATTTTTTCATGTCACAGCCTAAAAGTACTAAAACAGTCTACTTATTGTTTGTCCCTGCAATCTGTTCTAAAAAAAAACAACCACCAACCAGGGACTATATTCTGTTTTTATGTAACTGCTGCTGCCTCCAGATTGTGTATTTCTTAAAACTATTATGACTCAGCCATGTTACTGAGATTTGCTATTATTCACTCCCAACTGTGCACTGCAAGGTCCTTCAACAGCGACTCTAAAGTTAAATCAAGGAGTATAAACTGTTGTTGGGCCATCAATTTATTATAGGTGTATCTGTGGAGAATGACTGTGCTTTAAAATAAACATCCTGCTTCACAGAGCAGTCATTCTGCATGTGTGTAAATACAAATTGTCTGTGTGTAAACCTAGCAATGAAGATACTAATATCATGTTTTTCATTTGTTTCAATCTATCTCTAGATAGTAACAGCTGACAACCTGCATGGCTCTTAATAATGTGTGGTAATTAGATGTTACAACATGAATTGGCACTGTATTACTGATATTCATAATTTAGTGGATCATCATTGGCAGGAAACTGCCACCATTTCCAGAAAAAAACACATTTAAAAATGAATAAATAAATACAAAACAGAATGACTCATTCCACAAAAACTCTGAGCACAAGGAAAGACGGGGCCAGCGCATAAAATCAATAATGAACTTTTAATATTCGACATGAAAAGTTAAATTCAGCTGGTGCCTGTGAGCACCGTCGTCTGACAACAGGCTGCACAGCTCAGTGATGGTTGAGGGAGCACACACCTGATACGGACACGGAGAGCTCTTTGCCAACAGTGGGGGTCGTGGCGGCACTCAGGGAGTTGGTGGAGGAGATGGAGGATGTGCTCTCGGCCCGCGCCAATGGGGCAATAGGAGGAGGGCTGGCGGAGTGGACCGGTGGGCTAAATGGACGACTCTGACAAGATTGAAAGACAGTATGAGTAAGACAGATTAGAGTAAAAGCAATGAGAAAGACATTTTTAGGTTCAAGGTTTTTGCATCTTATACCATTGCTTATTATGGTTACATTTAGGCATCGAAAGTTATCATGAGTGATCAGTTCAAGCCCTGATTGTGAGGTACTTTGTTATACCTGGAGAGATTTGTTTTTTTAACCATAAGCAAGTTCTACAGTTGCATTTGACTTTTAGTGGCTCTGTTCTGGGATGTTTTCTGCTTGTCCATGCAAGGATGCAGGTGAGCTGAAGACAAGTAGCAGTGACTGAGGAGATTTACTAACCAGTGCTTGTCGCAACAGTTACACAGTTTTATGTTGTTAAGTGAGTCAAAGTGTCAATCAAAAGGGAAATTATCATAAAGTGCAAAACTTACTGGATCTCCTACAGTGGGCTTCCCTGGAGGAAGTTTGGGCCGTGAAGGGGGGCGAGGTGGAGGTGGTGGAGGGGTGGGGTTTACCGACGAAGGCGTTGCAGGTCGCACTGGAGAGGAGGAACCTGTAGAGCAAAACAGAAACACAGACATTACTTTATAAAACTCTATCGTTCTTTTTAGATGCTTAATAGCCTGGAAACAGCTACAATAAAAATGCAGTATAGATGCACAATGGACAGAATCAATTTTAGATACACTGCAAGCATATTACCTATTTTTAATGATTTAGGAATATATTTTCATGCATACAAAGTCACTGAAGAGCATCTTATTCAGCTATAAACAAAGGATGTATAAACCTAAGAATTAGTTTCCCTGTTTTCAACTTAAATGCTTGGTACTTTTCATAAAAAGACAAGTTTTTTCTATTGTTGTTTCCCTTCAGTCCTTGAAATTGGGTTTTCATTACCATCATACACACCTCTATACAGGATTAGGAATAGACAACCTCTTATTTAAGCTGCCTTGGGTATCTGTTACCACTGACAATTAGGATTTTCCTAAAGCCGCAACCACATAAAATTACTTCTCAACAACACTGACTCGTTAAAGTCCTTGCTCAGCTATTAGTCACAATCTTTACTTTGTGATCTATTAGCCTTAATTTGGTTAAGACCTCTTCTTCACATAGTATTCTGTGTTTGGGTATATATAATTATAAAATTTACCATGAAAAACTGTTTGTCTTCTGCAAAATCAACAGCTGAACTTTTCAAACGTTTAAATAAGTCCCTCTGGCAGGAATGGTTGACAACTCCAGAAGACACTGGATGTGCAGTAAAACTGAAAATGTTCCACCAATGTGAAGTTTGACCTTTAACTAGGAGTAAGTCAGAACAAAAACCTGCTCTAACATAACATTATTCTGCAGCAGAATGGTGGTGTACATCCAACAGGCCAAATATGGCCTCCTTCCCAGGGATAAATAAAAGTGCAGATTCACAGTTCACTTTTTGCAAGTTTAACAACAAAGATGGTGCAATCAGCTGAAAGGAAATTTAGAGATGATGCAATGCCAGTAATACAATATCTTTTCAACTCCAGTCAAAACAATCCCTAACTGACCTCATTTGTATAGATGATATTGATATGACTAGTCGCCCAGCTGGTATGATGATCAGCGAATTGTGAGTGAGATAATCAATCACTGTCCTCTGAACACGGCTGTTGTTTTCTACATGTGATTCAATAAATTATTTCCACCAAACTGAGCTCTAAAAAACTGTCCTCTATAAACCCTATTCCAGTTAGAACCATGGACTACTCACCGCTGTTTGTGCCACCAGCTCCAGATGTGGGACCTGGTGATGACACCACTGCCCGATATGTGGGGGGAGGAGGTGGGGGAGGCGTACTCCGATTGCCCTGGCTAGCATCGTTGGGTGAGGTGACAGTTTCACCTCCTTCCTCTTTGGGTTGGGTGACATCTGTGTTCTTGGACTGCTCCTCTTGAGACAGGGTGAGAGGCGGAGGGACGGACCGTGCCACAGGTCCCTCAGCAGGAGGTGTCACCGCTGGAGGGGTGCTTGAATTGGGAGCTGGTGGGACGCTGGCAGGTGAGTCGAGAGGAGGGGGAGAGGAAGCGGGAGGAGAGGAGAGTTCTTTTGGTGGTGCAGGGGGTGGAGAGGTGGCGAGTGTTGGAGGATTTCGGTCCTCAGGTGTAGGAGGACCTGAGGAGACAGGATGTGCAGCAGGCTCTTCTGCGGGAGGTGGGGAGGTTGGGATGGGGGGCGCTGGTTCTTCTTTTGGGGGAGGGGAGGTAGGGAGAGGTGGTGCAGGGTCTTCTGGAGGAGGTGGTGATGTAGGCAAAGGTGGGGCGGGAGATTCAGGTGGAGGTGGGGAGGCCGGTAGCGGAGGTGCTGGTTCCTGTGGTAGAGGCGGCCGGTCAGGAGATTCTGCATTGAAGCAGACCCACGACTCGCCTGTGTCCTCGCCAGCAGTAGGAGCCTGTTCTGGTCCAAAAATGTTGTCCAAGTCAGCTATTGAGGGTTTCCTGCTGGAACTGTCTGCTTCTGTTGATGCCACTGAAACACAGACATCCAGTGATCAATTTTATTTATTTTATTTAACCTTTAACCAGGTTGGTCCCATTGAGATCTCTTTTCAAGGGAGATCTGCCTGAGACAGCAGTGAAGACACAAAGTGAAGACACAAAGTTGCAGACACAAAAGGAGACAGAATACAATTCATAAGCACAAAAATGCATGAAAAGAGAACTATCTATGAGTTAAAAGAGAACTGCTTCTTTCATTTTAGATTTAAAAACATATCACGACACCAGCTTCTTGAGTTTCAAGTCATTCTGCAACAAATTCCAGGCTGAGGGTGCATAATACCCAAAAGCCCTTTTCTCAATTTCTGTCCCAGAGTTTGGGACAGAGAAGAAAAGAGGTATGATAAAAACACATAGGTAGTGTGGGAGCAGCCTTAATCAGTCAAAGGCGCTCAGCAAGTTTACACATGGAGATAAATAATGATGGACAGATGGAGCGTTAGAGCCAGAAATTTAGAGATAAAGAAGCTTCTGAGTTTAGAAGAAGGAGTTAATTTTATCCTGATATGACAGTGTGACATAACGAAGATAAGAAGACGTCTTACCAGCGTCATCTGCAGAGGGAGGGCCCGGTGATGGGGGAGAGGTCGGGACATTCTTGGGGGGAAGCGGAGGTGGAGCTGCAATAAAATTATAAGCGCAATAATAAATAATCCTGACAGGTAATTCCAGGAGATTACTGCCTAATCAATATGGGAATCCAGTGGCTCTAAACTGATGATGATAAAGACTTCCTCTTCTGCTGGCCGCTTATTGTTTACAGTTCAGTTAGCAACTTGAGACAGGTCCAGACATTTAACATAATCTCTATTACCAAATATAAGCATATGAATAGAGATATATTTGAAAAAACTAAGTACAAAGTTAAATCATGATCGGGGCCCAGTTGTTCAAAACACAATGGTTTGCTGTCCAGGATCGGCTAATACATCTTAGTTTTTTGCTGTAAATTCAAAGCAACACTGGATTGAATCACAAAAAAACTTTTCAAGATTACCAAATCTGGATAATTGGTCCTCTAAATGGGATAACATACCACAATGTTGGCAGTTTTTCAACAAACAGGCTGCAGTTACAACTTCTTGCCATACATGCAGCCAAAAAAAATGAAACAGATCTTCAAGATTATATCTTTAAATAATTTTTGTTTGATTTTGACAGATTTGTTTGTTTTTTTTATGGAGACAACATCCTTTTTTTGTTTTTTAATTTAAGTTTTGTACTGGAAGGCTAAATCAGCAGACTTTCGTTTTCTCTATCAACGTAACTGGTAAACAAATCAAGAGCAAATCCTACATTGATCTAGATATAGTTGATCAAAACAAAATATATATATATATTAAATTTTGTTCCTGAAATCCACCATTCTGATGGGATTAGGAAAATCCAGATTTTTTTGGGATCAAAGGTATTCAAATCCTAACAAAAAAGTTTGTAACAACACATACTGAAGTTTTGATCCAGAACAAAGCCAAGATTTGATTATACAATCTAATCCTATTTCATAATCCCTTTTTTTCTTCTGAACAACTTATTTTCAAGATTTAATCCTATTGGAGGGCCAAAATCCAAATCCAATCAGATTACTCCTAAACAGCTGGGCCAAGATGATAGCCAATGGGTTCTGAGATCACATTTTGGCCAATGTATTCTGCCTTTTTTGTTCACCATATGGACTATCTACCTGTGTGCGACCAAAACTCATTCAAATGTGATTGGACAAACCAGGACATGTCTGATACCAAAATTTTGAACAGTTGCCTACAGATTCTGTTTAAACAGAGTACTTCCTAATCGAAATCAATCATTCCTGAATAGGCAATGTTTGTATAAATTGAATGGTTTTTTATGTTGCTGAAAACCTATAGTAGGTTGTATACAATGCTGAAAAAAAGCATTCTTTCAGTATATTAGTGTATAACACACAAATTCTAGTAACAAAAGCTTTGAAACTTTGGATCCATACATGACAGGTATCACCACACCTGCCAAATACAGCCACAACCACTTGAGGTGAAGGGATCATTTCACAAAGCATCAACCATGCAGAACAGCACATTCAGTCACCACCATGCCAAATGCAAAGAGGAGGCAGCGGGGGAGGATGAGGTGGTGCAGAATGGGAGACAGGTACTGACCTCTCCCATAATAAACTACAACCGACGCTGAATTATTTGGTTGTAAAATGGCTGATGAAATTAAACAGGTAAAGCTGGCTGTTTATAAAGACAAGCAGAGTTTTATTGCCACACAAGTGTTTGATCAGGTCAGTTTGCAGGACTGTTTGTTAGTCTGATGATGATGAGGTTCATGAGGTGAGCTGATGGATCAGTCATTCCAGGGAAGAGAAGAAGAAGTACGGCACAATATGCAGGGAATTATAAAACTTACTTCCTGTGGGAAAGGATCTTGTCAAAGAGGATTCAGGCTCTGACAGAGGAGCCCCCCACGCATCGGACTCAGAGAAACCCACTAAGTTCAGGAGAGGATAGAACAGGCCATGTCAGCATCAGAGCCAAAAGGGTTTCTGATTTTTGGAATTTTAAAAAAGCATCAGGTGCAAAAGGGGAAACAGTAGAGATCAGTATGTCTATAAAGTCTTTCATTAGAGAAAACAGATTTCCAGCCTCAGCAGCAAACTGCATTCAGTGCCACTGGAATAGCGGGATACAGGGTTTAGTACACAAAAGTGACAAAGGCAAATCCACCAATCTCCCAAAGACCCTTTGTGACTTGGAAATAACAAATTCTGCAATAGTATAATAGCATTACCATTTTATGAATTAAATATAATGAAACTCAATATGAAAGCTAAAGTTTCATTATTACCTTTACCATTAACCTGACTATGTTAAAATTAGCTTGACACAAACCTAACCACTTGTCTTAATAACAAATCACATGGCGCCTAAGCCCACATTAAAAGGGTTGGGCAACATGACAATATATTGTATCAGAGCTTAGTTAACTGTAAGATATTCTGAAATACTGTTTATACCAAGCTAAATGTCAAACTAAGGCAAGACACTATTATGAAAATACTGGATTTACAGGGTTTTTGTATTAAAGTGATGAATCACCTTGATTTTTCAGGCCTTTAATTCACTGAATTTCCCAAAAACCACCTCCCCATCATGCATTTACCAAGAATTTATATTATTAATACCATGTTGTAGTGTATTAGATATAACAGAACTAAAGAGGTCAAAAACAACAGTCCTGCAATAAATCAGAATTTCGTGAAGGTGGGAATGTTGAATTTGCTTGTTTGTTTTGTGGAGATTGTTTTGGAGAGGTTCTGATTTGACTTTATGGTCATTTTTAAGGCTGCAGTTATGTAACAGAGCAGGGGTTGGCTTCTGAGGCTTTAAGACAAAAATAAATGCCCATGTTGTTTATCCTTCTATGCTTTTTGCTAAAGAAATCTAATATAATTGTGTTCTTCTGTTGGCCTCATATTCAATTCAGTGAATTAAACAGTGAATTAATTCAGTGAATGAAACAATGACATTTACTTGGCATTATTTGGTTTCACTTGCAAATAGGGCAGCCCAAATTATTATGGCATGTTTTCAAATTTAGTAGATTTGTCAATTAAATATTAATTATGTGAACTCTGGCCTAATATAACAAAAATAGGTTTCAAGATTAATAATCCTGTTTATGCTAATTTCCTATCCTACCTGTTTTTTTAACTTACAAATCGTAAAATCAGACAAATTTAGCATTTCTTTTGGTGTCAGATTTGAAAATTACTTGTCTTTAACATTTGTTAAAGTTATGGTTTCAAAACTATAAAGACAGTTGGAGAACAATTAGATACAAAATATGTAGGTTCTACAGGAAGATTTTTTTCCTTTGCAACTCACAAATGTTTTCTTAAATACTATACAGACTTTTAGGCTGTATATCACCTCAAGTGGCTTGAAAATAGTGTCTATAGCTGACATACATGGAGGCAAAAAATCTCTCTGGGAATCATGCCTCCAGATCCCCCAAGTTTTCAGCTGAGCCCGAATATACTTCAATGAGTGTAGGCTAAATAACACAAAAACCTCTCTGTACGGTGCAATACAGTTCAACAGCACCTCAATACATCCTCCAAAATTACCATTAAGTTAAATCAGCACATTTATTGCATGACTGCTGTATTAGAATTTTGAGAAGGCGCACCTTATGAACCGACAACAGAGTGAATAATACATCTATTATCATTAATATGAATGAAGTGGACAACACATTTGAATCGCTCAAAAGCAGTCTGTCTTCAGCAGAAACTGATCATTACTTTATGAGTCCCATGAGGGTAGTATTATATAATACTGTTTTAGACTATTATTTTTAGCAAGGTGTACCCAATTGACATGAAACTGAGTGTAAAATTATACCAGGAGGAAAATAATGTCTATATCTATATCACCCACTCCTACTCTTTATGGTCTTGTAAAAAATAAAACTACGAGTAAGAAAGTAAAATTTTACTGGTTATCACTCACACCTAGCTGTTTTATTTGTCTGAATGAATGTATAAAAGGGAGTGTGTAGCGCTGATGTTAGTTATGCCTGACATGGCAGTTGCGTAACAGCTAAGAGCTCTCCCACAGCCTGTATCAGTAAGTCCAACTGGATTGGTTGGCAGCAGAGTCTGCGTATAAACAAGCTGCACTGTGCACGTGAAAATGACCCCGCCAGTGCCAATTTCAACTTTGACCTTAGCACAGACAGATAGAGAGAAGCCACAACTGCACAGTGAGCCTGGGGGAAGAACAACAATGTTAAAGAAATAGGTGAGAGGGAGGGGGAGAGAGAGAGAGGATATCTGCTATGACAGCCAAGCAGGGCTTAGCTGGCAGCCTTAAAAAGACAATAAGTGTGTGCTCAGAAAACCTTTTTCATTGTGTTGCTATCACAGACAAAAAAACAACACTGGTAACAACCGTCAACACGGATGTATTCTAACAACAGACACAAAGACGGGCACAGAGAGACCCAAAGAGACAGAAACACAGAGTGACAAAGACACAGGGATGAGGGTTACCTTCAGTTTTCTGTTCTCCAAAGGCTGTTTCCAAAGGAGGCCCAAATAAGGCTGTGGTGTCTTCAGAGACTGGTGTTTGTTGACTGCTGGAACAAACAAAAGGACAATGTGAGACTTGTGTGACTCAACAGTTATAGAAGGTCATTTTAGGAAAAAGCCACACTGTACATATATACTAAATTTAGCTTCAGTCATCATATCATGGTACAAGTAAAATACATTTTAACACACTTATCCCACTTATTATGTGGATAAACATTACTTTATCTTAATACCAATGCCTAGATTTTAAGAAATAAATGGGAATGTACCAAAAACACCGTACTACTCTGAAAATGTGGCTGAACATACAGTTGTTGGGTTTTTTTGTTTTGTTTTGGGCTTTTTGGGCTGAGGGCAATGGGTAATCCAAAAAAATAAATAAATATCTTCAGATGTATCACAAATACAACTGATTTTCAGTAATTTTTCAGATATGTAACTATGAAGATTGTGCTGTAACTCGCATACGATGGACTCTAGAGGTAGAATATGTAGTGATAAAGAGAGCGAGGTCAAAAACTACTAATGCAGGACACTGAAAGGTTGTTTAACTAATGACTGATGTCAAAGTGAAGTAATAACAAATAATCAAGTTGCACAAAACTGCACTTGCATATCATTTTTGCATAACAAATACAGATATATGGGCTCTAAAATAGCATTCTCACAAACCACAAAAAAGATATATAGAGGAATAACTATGAATGCAACTATAAACAGAAGCATTCATGCTAGAAGAACATGTGTTTATGTTCCCAGAGCACACAAAGTGTTGTTGAGTCGATAAACACCGTGACAGCTCTGCAGATTCACTGAAGCCTCAAGTGGCCCTCCAGCAGAATAAACATAATGTTTGTTTCAAACTTCTTATGTTTTAGTGGGATGACAAAGGTTGGACAAAATCTAAACAAAATTTTGTTGTGTTTATCAGCCATAATGTTAGACGCACGACTTACCATGTTGGTTATATCAGCAGTACTACCCAAAGAAGCTCCCCTCTCTCCATGATATCAAGGCTTTTTCAAATATTTATCGCTGGTATAAACATTTCAGTTAATACTACAGTAACTCCAAATCCCAGATAGGGTCCCTCCTCAATGAAACCAGGCAAGACAGCTGCACCAGATGTTAGAAAGCCTTAAGTCATATGTAGGTTTTTAATGAGTCAACAAATTAGGTGAAAAGCATTTGATTGGAAATTCCAGTTTGCACCTAACTAATAGGTGCATAAATTTAATGGTCTACTGATTGATGTGATTTAAATCCCCAGTTCATCAGACCATGACAGAATAAATTATGGTTGGATACACTGACCAAACTCCCAAAAAGTCCTAATGATGCTTGCTGCTGACATTTGAAAGCTCCACACTGGTAATTACTGGTAATTACTTCAAAATATGACACTTCTGACTTCCAAGATGAAAACTATCGTGCAGTTCCTGATTAAAATTGAGCTACATGTAACATTTTGCCACCGATAAATTATTAAATGTTAAGTCATCACTGTAATGTCATTACTGTAACCTGCCTTGAACATCACCACTGCCATCACCTCCATTCTTTTGTGCACAGCATTTGCACCATGTGACAAAAGGATGCAGGACTAAACAGACCTACGGCACTGCTTTACAACACATTTTTAATGATACAAAGCAATAAAGCGAGCCAGTGTCTCAGCACAAATAAAACCAGATACTGTTACTCAAAACTGTGTGCAGTACAACAAGAGAAATTTCCTTTTTTTTTTTTTTTTTTTTACATGTGTGTATCCCAGTGTAAATATATACAGATTACAGATTATGCAGCACCATGCCCTTTACAGACAAAAGGATCAGCAGTGACACATACAGTACGATACACACAGCACTTTTACATCGAGTGGCAATGGCTTGTCCTTTGCCAGTGTGTTGCATACCTGGGGGGTTGTGGAGCTGGAGCTGGTGTGGGGGCCACAGTGGGTAAAGTAGTCACGACACGTCTCGGTCTGGCAATCTCCTCGCCTGGAGCCATCATTAAATCAGTTTAGCACATGCAACTCTTACACCACATTCTCTGTAATTCACATAATTAAAAATGAACCTGGCTGAAGGTGCTACAAGACTGATACTTACTGGAAGTGTTCCTTTTCAAACCCTGTAACAAGGCAGAAATTAGATTAAAATCAGCATCTAACATTACAGCTCGCTTTATGTACAACAATTACAAATACAGTGAAAACTTATTTAAAAATTAAACCTGTTTGTGCAGTAAGGTCAGAGTAAGACATTAAGCCACAGGTTGACTTAATCTGACGAGACCAGTGGAAGTATCTCCCCAGCTAAAAGCTATACACCAGTAGGGCATTACTAATACACAACCACTGCGGTACAGGAAAGGTTGCACTACAGGAAGACGTTTGCCTTTATTAGACAGCAGACAGAAGAGACATGAGAGGACATGAGGGGAGAGATTGGTAATGGGATGCAACAAAGGTCAGCTGCTGGAGGTAAACCAGGGACACTGCAGCCTGAAGTCAGTGCCCAAACTGTTAGGCCACCAGCCATAACATTTCTTATTTCTATGTCCAGGTGCATTTTATTGGCAGCAATATAGTCTTTCTTTTGTAATGATCAACTACAGTTCCTGTTAATACTCACTTTGATGGCACTGTAAATGACATTTCTTATAGTTTATAAGTGATTCATCGAACAGCTCAAATTTTGTGAAATATGTAGCAAGAGTTTTTATAAATTGATTCCGCAGCTACTGTATATCAATCAAACAGCAAACATATAGGGATACAGTTTAAATTAAGGGAAGTATGATACTCCAATAAATAAATCAAAGCCCAGGAAAAAAAAATTGGAAAGGTTTCAAAACATGCTCTTCAAGTCTTAAGAAGCCACTCCTGGTACTACAGAGAGTGTCGGGCTGATAAAGTTGGAGCCTATGAAAGTTGAAAGAGAAATGAGTTCTGTTGTTGGAGAGGCAACAGCACAAGAATATTGCCTCTGCTGCTGTGATCTTAACCACCATGTGTATTTGTGAGTTCGAGGATATGTATGAATTCACCACATGAGGGACACAAGAGGCCAAAAAAGGCAAAGGGCAGAGAGAGAGAGGGAGGAGAGACAGGAGCAAATGAGATGAGAAGACACGACGATGGGGAGTGACTGAAGTAAGACATCAAAGGGTCCAGCTGTCAAAAGTGCAAATTTTCTCCCACTACAGAGACCAAGCATGAAGCCATTCAAGATGAAAAACAAGCACACCAGTGATCTTGAAAATCTGGGAATAAATATATTATTTATATGTTTAAATATTTAAGTCAAAACAAATTAGGTAACAGTTTTGACCCGTCGCCTCAGCCACTGAACCCACTGACGCATTTTCTTCCTCATTCAACTGACACCCAGGACAAGGTGAGGAGCAAAAGGGCACAAGACCCCTGTGACATATTTGAGCCTGACCCCATGGGGACGGAAGAGAAGGACACTTACCGGACTACGTCTCTGTGACCAGCAAAAAGGAAGAGAGAAGAGACACCTGGTCAGAGAGTGACAAATCAGTAAAGCAGACATCATACATGAGGAGAAGAATTTTGGCCTGATCAGTCAGATTTGGGGAGCAGGACGATGAAATGTCCATAAAGAGGGCGTTGCTCTCTCATCTCTCTTTGATTTTGTGAGCTGAACTTTTGTGGCGTAACGTTTTCCTGAGCATAAATGCTGACAGTTCAGTTTTAGCTGAGTTATTAGGCAAGTGGGTGTCAGGAAACATCTGAGGATGACTTCCTCAAACTAATCTGTGTGTTTGTATTCATACCTACATCCCCTTCTTCTGTTAATGGTGAGAAGTGTGGCAATTCAAATCAGGTTTACAAATCTCTTATGTAATTGTAAACTTGCTGTGACTGGACATCATCCAAAATGTCTTATAGAGCCGCATCAATCAACTCCCTCTTCCCCTCCACTTGTTTTTATCTTTATCTTTTCACCTTTTATTTGATATCTTATGTTAAAAGATGTCATTTTTTGCCATCTAGTCCCTTAAAGT
The DNA here is from genome assembly GCF_008729295.1 of Plectropomus leopardus. Taxonomy (NCBI): domain Eukaryota; kingdom Metazoa; phylum Chordata; class Actinopteri; order Perciformes; family Serranidae; genus Plectropomus; species Plectropomus leopardus. The sequence continues at coordinate 13,464,474 of NC_056465.1, forward strand.
TTCTTTTCATTTTCCTTTCAAGTCTCCCATCTGCCCCCTTGGTCTCTTTCATCTCTGCTAAGATCCCTCCATCTGCCTGCCTCCCCTCCGTCTCGCATCAACCCTCTCTCTCCTGCATCCCTCACTCTTGTGCTTGTTCCAGTTGTGCAGTGAGCCATGAGTGATTAAAGTGATGCAACAAGGGGGTGGGACGTGCTGGTGGAAGGGATTCATTTCATTGGGTAAATTGGTGCAGTACGCAGCTCAAACACTGTATGTCATAACCAATCATCATCGTCCTGCTCTATGTAAACAGGAAGAATAACAGGAAGTGTTCAGAGTCGCACACCGTGACCTTTCAGCTTCTGTCAGGGACTATCATTGCTCTTTAAAACACACATAGTTGTGTACAGATGATGCTGATGTTAAAAATCGGTCCGCTCCAAACAAAAATGTGATTTATTTGAAATCAAAAAATGTAAAAGTATCAGAAGAACTGCTTTCTCTGTTTCACTTTTTTTAAATTGAACAGTGGACCTTTGCCTCTGGTGCTAGAGAAATGAAACATTTTGTAACTGAGGCATGTCATATCTGAACAGAGAGCTGAGCTGGGCTGTAAAGTGACTGACTTCGCCTCAGGGGACTCTGCGTAGTCTACTACATGAAATGTGAAGAATTCAACAGAAAAATGAGATTGTAGCCTGCCAAATTGAGTCTTTCTGTTTGAAATGCTAGTTAAAAATGGGATAATTGAGGATTAATATGGGACGCTAGACCTATTCTTTTAGTTTCTAATATCTGAACACCCTCCCTGACCTTTTCTTTGCCTCCTCTACTGCTTGCAGTCATGTCATTTTGACCAAGAGCTGGGAGCTCAAGACTCCAGAACCAATTAAAATCAGATTTAAGACGTCTTACTCAGCGGAAAATAACTTAAAAGACAGCCCTCTTGTACACCAAGTACCAAGGAAAACAAATCAACACGTGCCATGAAAATACTGAGCAGTCACACACATGCACATACAGTAATCTGCCTATATACACCACAATGAAACACACTCACACGAAAGAGGAATCACATCACAATGGACATTTGCCCTATAAATGCTGGACTTTCAACACCAATAGCAGCTACACACTAGAATGATATGTTGCTTTATTCATGGGTGTATTTCTAGCAACACAGATTTTATGAGCAAACAGAAAAGAGCAAACAAGAAAAAAAAAAGATATATGACACAGGTGCACGCAAAGCAAAGGCTTACCGGACTTCTCTACAGAGGTTAGCATCATTAGAGGCAGCAAAACAACAAGAGATAGGAGAGAAATGAAAAGAAGAGAGGAGGTGGGATAGTTAGCAGACTAGTGGGGAAAGTATATCAATGCTGGCAAAGCAAAACATAAGTGTACAAAGTAGGCAGCCATTTAAATCAGCTGCAATCATTAACACAGACTGATAAAGCAGCATAGTACTATGGCTCCCTTCAGCCCTCCACCTACACATTACCCACTACTCCTCCTAACATGATGTGAACACCAAATACTGGCGAAGGCCTTATGTAAAATAAGCTCTTAAAATCTTGTCCCTCTCATAAACTTGTGTACATATGCATAATTCATGCAGAATATGCCAAATATTACAGCAGAAATTAAGCTCATGCTAAATACGACACTCTGTATCTTGGAATGTATAATACTCAATATGTGTTTCAGGGTTTTTTTTAAAAAAGCTGGAGTAAGAGCTTGTCAAGGTTTTGTAAATGAAATGTCAAATTTACATGTAGAAATCCAAGAGCAAGGGCATTACAGTGTAGAGCCTTGGTTATTAGTTGAGGGAATCTTGGTGATATTCAAATGGCTGGGGGCTCTTGTCGAGCATGTGTCTTGTTTTTGAAAATTAGAGCTGAGGCATACATTTTTTAGTCTGGGAATAAAGTTTTACTGGATCAATTTAAGGAAAAGCAGAACTAGAAAAAAGTGGAAAGAAGTAGTGTTTGCTTTTGGAGGCCTGTTAACACTTGGCCCCTCTTCCTCTTTTCATCAGACCATTTTATTGTCAGTCCATAGCCAAGGTTACCCAGAGTTGCCAGGGACTGGGAGTGACTGTGTGACTCATGTAATTTATGTGTGAGGGAAAAGCTGTGCCCAGGCAAACGTGATGCTAATTTGAACTGGCGGAGGGGAAGGCGGCACTTTTATTATTACAACTACAGGCTTTTTATTTTAGTTAACATTCAGGTGACTTGACTGCATTAGATTAATTTTTATGGGTGCATTCCCAATCACCTACGTTTTCTTTCCACTTTTAGTAGGTACTGCTTCTACTGTTGCGTGTAGTATGCACACTATCGAGACATACTACTTCCTCATAAATTTGTGCCCTGAACTTTGACCTTCTATTTTATATATCAGTTACGTTGGAAATAAATAAAAACACCATGTACGATTGGAAATAGGCTGTGCATTTCTCTGTCATTATTATTGAACCGTTATGTCCTCCTGTCAAGTTGTCATTTGTTTGCAGCTCAGTTGATCTGAGGTATCTTCCGTTGGGGATTGTTGGTCAGAAAGCCAGAAAAGCTTGCTGGCTCACATTCTGCTAAAAGTTATACTGGATGCAGTCAAACATACTGGTATTTTAGGCATACTGCACTTGGCATACTTTGTATTGGGACATACTCAATATTTTTCTGGCCCACTAAATGGTATGGGAGTATGGGTAGAGTACGTATTGTAAGGGGAATTATTTCAGATAACTTTTCCCAGTCTAGGAAAAAACATCCTCACACCTGGATGTCCTAAAAGTCCTTCTATTGTCTAACCAATGGTCTTCAAATCTTGGAAAAACACTGCTCACCTGGTATTTGGACTTAGACTGAAGTGCTGGAGCTGAATTGTTATTAGCCATTATCAAGGTTATGCCTTGAAGATGATCTCTGACCGAAAGCTTGCATAGTAAACATGATTTCTGCATGGATTTGAGTGTGCCAACCAATAGTCCAAAAATAAAATATATCCAATTTACAATGGTCAATAAGAAAAAGCAGCAAATTCTCAAATATAAGAATCTAGAATCAGCAACCGTTAAATAGCTAGTATATCTTTCCCAAATAAATGAGTTCAATGAAACAATACCAAAATTCTTGTCCATTCATTTTCTGTAGAGCGACTAATCACTTCAGCGTTGGTTGTAAAGCAAATTGTGTTAAAAACGACTGTGTCTTATCATTGTTAGCATGGAGAGACCTTCACACCTGATCAGGTTTACAGAGTCAGTAGGTAAACACACAGGGAGGCTGGATTAAATTATTGAGTCCAGAAGCTCATATAACCACAAGCAATCTCACTGTACGGGAGACTGACACACCAGTTCATTGTGCCTCACTTTCCTACCTGAATTATTCAAAGCAGACACCCAAGCTAACTGGCCTAACTGAAGAAGAAAGGAATTTTTGGTACGCAAGGGAGGCCGAAGCCTGTTTTGGAGTCCCACTGTTGATTATAGGCTATGTGAAGGGGATGTGTGCTTGAATTTGGACTCATTAACTAAGCTGCATCACTTCAAATAAAAAGCTTCACACTCTGCTATTCTGCGGTTTCTGTCATGGTGGGACATCTGGCTCGTGTTAAACAACACCAACGGGTGAAAAGTGAGTTTGCTGGCAGCAGTAACCAAATATGATAAGGGTCAAAAATGACCTATGTCGAATTCAACCTATCATATAAATCCACTGATGTCACTTATCACAAGGAAATGAATTATGATTTCAGTAGAAACATCATGTACTGTTGCATACCCGCTCATGAAAACAAACTACTTTTGTACTTTTGTTGGACCTGAGAAAAGAGATGTGGTGACCCATTTAAAGTTCTAATCAATGACTGAAACAAAACAGCGGGATAAAGTAGAATATATATTGAAGAGCAAGTTAGTTCAGTATTTACTAGCACACATAACATGCAGCACCTTAGTAGGATAAACGACACACATCACAGCTACCACGCGCACAAAAAAATTTCACGTTAAGATGAGAAGCAAAAGTGATACACACATGCACATTATGACCATCTCAACATCTCATAAACAGCCGTTCATTAATGAGAGCCAGCAGTGAGAGGGCGGAGACGTCAGAGCCACTCACCATTGGAGATGGGGACAGGGCTATGTTGCCTATGGAGGCCTTGAGCTCGTCGACTGAGGGCACTGCCACCACACGATCGGCTGGCAGAGGCTTGATCTTGATTTTGAATTTTTTCCTGTGGTCTTCCTCTCCTTCCGACTCATCAGAGGAAAAGAAGTGCTGCTTCTTGTTGGTGGGTAGTATTGCAGTGTCAAGGAACAGCAAAGTTACCTTTCTCCGACCATCATTTTGAAAATCGACTCACGATTTTTTAAAGGGCCATTATGTGATTGTGTAAGTGGTAATAAATTTAGGAACTACACCCATGGTGAAACTAGCCTTTGTCTTGCCTTAAAATTAAAAACAATTTCTTTAAAAATGCTTTTAACAATTATGAATCCTTTTTTTGGTTTCTACTTTTAAATCATTTCGCTAGTTTCTAATTAATATAATCTATAGTTGTGATTCAAACCATTTAATTTTGTAGTGTTCAATTATGGTTTTATTGCTTTAGAAACAAAAATGATCTCTGTGCAAGGCTGATAAAGTAGAGTACGGAGTGAAACCTAAAGGTTATTGGGAAATGAACAGACAGGTAGAGCAGTTCTAACCAAGACCTAAAACAAATATTGACTTAAATTTGGTGTATGCTTACCCACAAGATGGGGATGTATGTCCCTCTAAATCACATCAAATTCTAAACCTTCTGAGGAGGTAATTGCAAAGTGATGATAACAGTATCACCTTTGTAACAAACAGAGCATCCCCTCTGCTCAATATGAGATAATTGTCTGGGGAAACAGTCTATTGATTAGAGTGATATTTTCATGCTTCACAAAGACTTTATGAGGCTTTTCTCAAACACCTCTCTGAAACCTCCTGCTCATGTCTGGTGCATCAATGACTCATTCTTCTGTCGCTGCGTTATGTGCTGCGCCTTATTAGTTTTATTTAGATCTTTGTTAATTGGATATTTTTACACTTTGATAAGCAGCTGACGCACTTTGTCATCACTGCACGTCAAGCAGCATTTTTTTGTGTGTGCATGGATTTCACTTAAAACATGAGGATATTTGCTCACATAGATTTGTTTTTCCGCTGATTTGGCAGCCTCAGCAGACGACACAAACTGATCGCCAATCACTGAGCACCATTTAACAAACCCTGTACTAACAATGGAAGCAATCCATCTTTGGTGAGCCAAAGTAACTTGGCATAGAAAAATAAGACATATTAATGCTATCAGATGAAAAAAATCAAGCAGTGCAGAGAGGATATCTCCTTCTTCGGACTCCTCATCAGGTCTGATGCTGTAGCCCTCATCATCAACCTCAGGAGAGTTCTGAAACACAAACAGGAACAGTAAAAATCTCTTTAAAGGTGTGTGTGCAGTGACATTAGTTGTCTGTCAATAAAATGCTAATGAACAAAACAACATCCCTTCAAAGAGTACTGTAAGTTAATTAAGCTACAATTTAAGCTCCAATTGACATATACAGACGATAAATTCTACTGAGACTTCCAGCACTAACAAACGCTGGGTTCCCTGCCTAATGAAACATGCCCAAATGTATATTGACAAAAATCATAATCTGAATCTAAAATGTAAGCAGTATAATGTTGCAAGTGATAAAAGTTATACCCATTGACTTGATTTACTATCTGTAAACCACTGTAACATGCGTAGTTCACAAATTTGTCAATAGCACATTGATTTTACAATAACACAGATCAATACTATAAGCTCATTCGGTGCAGATGAAAACAAAGCGGCAGTGAGTTTGTGGCAACCAAGTCAAAATACAGTTTAAAATCAGCACGAAATAATAATCCTATTACTTACATATCTGTCCCAGTCGATATCACCGTAGAAGCCATTAGGGGCCCCGTTGGTCTTCCTCTGAGACTGAGAAGAAAGAGACAGTTTGATTTAAATCCCACCAGACAGTGAAGGTACAGTATATTCTGCACTACTGTGCTACCACTGCATGTGTTTCTACTGTTCAGTGAAACTATGGTGCAGCTAATTCTGCCCAATAAACCGTGTACTCTGGAGGTCATGTCATGTTTGACTGTCTCAGTTTCCTATTTTCCCTTTTACAAGGCTGTAATTTATTCTCTGTTTTCTCTGCTTGGTCACTAATGATCTGGTAATGATAATGATATTTGTTATTATCCAACATGCTGCAAATTGTCCAACAGCACTGGATAATATTTCAAGATTCGGGTTTCTCCGAGCTACCCCAAAGGACTCTGGGGAATATCCCGTTGCCCTTTTGGTTTATTTTTTATTTCCCCTCAGAGAGCATGCTAATGAAACGATAGCTGAAACAGCAACACTGGTGGCTGACTAAGTAGATGAACGTACTGCGATGTCTATAACCGTTCTAACCTCTAAGCTCTAGACTAACTATTCTAGATATTAATCTACTCCAAAGGACTAGAGACTAGAATTCAGTACCGATTCAACCTCTTGGGGTTCCTGGCAAGTAAAAAGAACAGAAAATAAATAATGTACTTCACAATCACCAGACTTGATTTTCTCCTTTAATTCACACATAGAGTGAATTGTAATTTACAAATGAATCAATTGGCTGATTTATATTAAATATTTTCTGTTACTTACACCACCGTCTCTGTCTGGGGACCCCCTGTGAGAATATACAGACGCAGAGAGAAGAAAGGAGAGCATAAAAGTCACTTAATATGTGAGCTCTTCATTTTAAAATCAAGTGCTTTTGCTAATTAGTCTAGTCGAAATATTTAAAAAGGGGGTATTCAAGGAAAACCTTTTCACGGCACCATATCCAAACACTTATTCACTCACACATCACGTTCTCACTGATATCACAGCACACAATCCTTTTACAGGAAGTCTAAGTGTCTCATGCACAGTTACAAACTAGCTGGAAAACCACTATGCTTACAAAGATTCTACAAGTCAACCATGTACTTGAAGTGATTTAACTGGTGGTCCATTATGTCTCATTTTGATCCCGTTGTATTTTTATAAGTTCAGACAGCATCAATTAAGGGATATTATAGATTAAGAATGGTCATTATTTTGTAGATCCATAATAACATGTCATACAGGATTCATACTTGGATTTTAATAGATCCATTAATACAAACAACACAGAATACACCACTGTAGCACATAACTGATTGGTAGACTCTTAAACTTTGCATGGTCAAGGGAAGCAGCTTGCACACACTGATTTGACGAAACCTGCACTTAATACTAATCCTGTAAATCTAGGCTAATCCTTTTATTCTGCTTTAATGTATATGCAAGACCTGCTGCTATACATTTTTTCCTTCTTAAAATAACTCAAATTCAGAGGTTTCAGCCAACTTTCTGCACCACTGTACTTTAAACAGTGGAGCAACTGATGTGCTCTATGTTCACGCAGTAAACTACGAGGGAGGTAAGGACTTACGTGGAGTCATTGTCCTTCTCTTTCTTCCGTATCCCGAAGGCCTTCCTGGTACGTTTTTTCAATCCTGAGAAGAAAATACAGGAAAAAAATGGCAAATTATTGCATGAAGAGACACCAAAGACATGACAAAAAGATGGTGTCTGTGGGTGGGTTAAAGGGTAGGGTCAGCTATGCTGCATCTATCATCCAAGAGATTAACGGTGACATTTTTTATGCATTATTGAGTGACTGGCTGCGTCACTGTTAAAAGCAAACACTGTTGTTCCGAACTAAAAATGTGTTCATGGTCATCGCAGATGGACGGACAGCCTTGCAATCCTCAAGGCATTTTTTGTGGAATGGAAAAATCATTAGCACTGAGAAAATCAATGCGCCAAGAATTTAACAAGAATATCTTAGAGAGCTGTGGGCACAGAGGAACCTGCTGTTTGGTCACACCGCTGATCATATACAAAATCTCAACCCATAAAGCTAGAGAAAGCAGGGGACATCCCTTATGTGCTGACTCAGCTGATGAATTCAACAACACTCACTGTCCCTTCACATCAACTATAAATATGACAGTGTGGCTTTGACCAAGGCAACAGATCAACAGCTGCTCTAATGGAGCTGTTCACTGACTGCATTGTTGAAGCAACATGTGAGAAAGTGTGCTCTACCCTTAAGAAAAGATGCAGTAGCTTTTGGGAAAAGAAATGTCCTAAATGCAATGTCTGGATCTTGAGACAGACACTACATTTTCTGCTGTAGAGAACGTGGACAGTATGCACAACTAACCCTAGTTAATGTAAGAACAAAAGCAGCATCCAAAGAAAAAGGAGACATGGAATATCGCAACCTCCCATTTCAGCCGTATTTTGACTTTAACTTTCTTCAGTCAACAAACTGAAAATGCAGTTTTCACCAAATATTTGCAGATATGATTTGTGCTCTGTAGTTTTTCCACATCTTTTACAGCAACAAGTTAAGCCTTGTTACACTGTCAGGACTGAATCAGCATCAAAAGTTTACAGCAAAAGATTTACACAAAACCAACCCAAATACCTTTGTACTGAGCAAGAGGGATTACTCTATAGTACTGTTTTGATATGATTCATTTCTCCTAAATAGCTCCATGTTCAAATATCCAATCATGCCCTCTTCCATTGGAGGAAGTTGAATAACAGTCCATTTCTAGTGTACCTCGGCTTTAACACAAATTAAGTAAGACTGTTTTCATCAATTATGCTCTACAATTATGCCAAACCAACAGATCTCAAATACTCCTGGCTCATTCTTACCCCATATGAAAGCCCAGTTGTCCCCCTCCATTTCCTTTCAGGTAATTCCTTCACTCTCATTCTTCCTCGTCCTTTTTTGGCTGTGAACTCATCACATCATCTCATGACCAGCCTATTTCTTCCTCACACCACAAGCAGGTGCACACTGAGCCTCTGAGTAGGAACCTGATGCTACCTATCACTAACCCACCGCACGCACGCGCACGCGTACACAAGGTATCATGATCCTGTTCTTGATCCGAGTCTGTCTGGTACTCAAATTCAATACCAGTGACTTCACTGATGCACAAAAGACAAAAGTCATCATTTCATACATTTCATGCATTTCCTTTACTACACTGATCTTTGCATCAGCATGGCTTCAGCCAAATTAAGAAATCAATCAAAAAAGGCCTGCTGGCCATCAAGAGTCTCACCCAGAAATACCCTCTCATTGATCCTGCTAATGTATATCACCTTGCATCCTTTAAATGGACATACAGCTCAAATAAATGTACCACTCCAAAAGGAAAAGTACTCACAAATACCGATTGACAGCACATTCACAAATACAAAGGCTTATCCCTAAATACACAAAGGTAGGAACACATGTGCCTGCAGATATTTTGAGAGCATATGCAAGGACATGCACCTCAGGAAACAGAGCTGGATGAATATTTATGGACACTATAGGTGATCCGGTGTTAGGAACCAGCACTGGTCTGTAAAGGCTACCAAAGCCATTTCTCAGAGAAGAAGGGAAAAAAGATAAAAATATGTATATGAAAAAAGGTGCCCAAGAAGTTGGTTTTTGTGAAAATAGCAAAATGATGAACACGTGCATTTCACATTTATTCATGATCAGAAACATACATTTCAGTTTGCAAATTGTCCAAGGTTTAAGGAATGTTTGCAGAGATGTGTCACAAATTAGACATTTTAAAATATTCATATGCCTTGCTCAACCATCACCTTAAACAAAGAACTGTTGGTGTGAGTGCCTGTGATATGTATGTGTTGTTTGGTCACGCTGTTGTATTTTACAGATACATAGATAATTTGCACACATGAAGACACCTACTCAGATCCAGTTTTATACCCATAAGTAGTGCGGGTTTTATTTCTGTGATTCCAGACTTAAGACTTCTTTTTTTGCCCTGTGACTAGACAGTTTCTCTCTTACTGATCTTGGTGAGGCATCTGTTGAGGTCTCAGTATGATGACGCAGCGTGCCCTCTCACCCTAAAGCTTAACAGAAGGAGGGAGCTTTAATTGTTCCTCCAACAGCTGTTCAGCAAAGCCAGTGAAGTTGTAACATTTTAGTTACAACTTCTATAGTTTCTTTTTGACTTTGCAGAGTCCATTCTCTCAACTGCTGCTTCAAATCTTATTCATTTTAATTCATTTTGTGCCATTCAGAAGCAAAATCTTTTCTCTATCGTGGCCCAGTTAAGTGCTACCTGTTGATTCAATGTCAACATCTGGATGTATAAAATTATCCTGCATGACATTGCCAGCTGGGGAGGTCTGGTTTTTCTTCATTTTCTTAAAGCAACTTGCACCACGGCAGCATCTTCTTCTTTACTTTAGGACCAAAAATATCAATGTGAACACATTTTTAAGATTCCGAGTGCTGTCTGTTTTTAAGTTGCGCTTCCATTTCAGCAGGCTGTATTTAATCCAATTTGTCAGAGGCACATTTCCTTCCACTAACATCTTGTCACAGGCTTAAGTTGATGTCTTTGGTAAATATCTCTATATGTCTTGCCCCTCTATTGGCCTCTCGTCTTTTTTTCTTTCCTCAGGTCTGTTTCCCTTTCCTGCAAATCCAACATTGCCCCCAAGCTAGAGCTGACAGGTTTACAGCTGAGCTTATGAAAGAGTAGTTTGTTCGCACATGACATTGTGCAACTGGCAGCTGTACCCTGGCTACAGAAAGTCTGCATTCTGCATTAAATGAAATTAAAATCTGCAATATTGTTTTATTTTATTTTATTCTTTATTGTCTGTATTGTTTGTTTCCGTTATTTTTTTAATCATTTATTTTTTTCCCTTTCATTTTATTGGCTTAAAAAAATTGTTTTGGGAAAACAAAACAACAACCCAGAAATAACAGCTGACGGATCTCCAAAAATTATGGCAAAAAAAAAACAAAACACAGGCATAAGAGCAGCATAAAGATGACCGACAGCCTGCCAATCTGCCTAATACCATATCTGTTGGTGCACTTTCAAAAAGTGCAAGTCTGCTTTTTCTTTTGGCTATAGAGTTGGTAATAACTTACACAATGATATGATGATGTCCTCATAAATAACCAGATGAATCTAATCTAATTCCTCAGACCATTCCAAGACTTTACATTTCAATTTCTGTGCATACAAGCAATTCAATCACACACAATGACTACAAAAGATACTTTCAAACTGTAGCCACAAATGACTCAAATAACCACCATATTTAAAAAAAAAACCAAACAAAAAAACAATGCAATAAATGACTATCCAATGTGTTGAGTGCAGCAGGACCTAAATCTGACTGGATGACGTTGATGTGAAAGAATACATGAATGCGTATGGCAGGGGTTAATTAACGGAGAAGGAAATAACAGAGCGTGCGGTACACACTGTTTAATGGCTTAATGGCTTCCGTTCAGAGGGATGCTAGCACAAGTGCTAACGTAATTAGCGGTCTCTTCTCAAGACACAGTAATGTAATTCTAGGAAAAGGCAAAGGACATGAAGCCAAACAGGACAGGACACTGCCAACCCCCTCCAAAAAAACACTACATGACAACTGAGGAGTGACAGTACATTGACCAGAGCTAGACATTGAAACATTCTGCTCCACAAAAACACAAAGACTTTCAAAGACTTAATAGTAAATATTAATGACTATTTTTAAAATAAAACTATTTTTAAAATAAAAATTATCTGGACTCCGAAGAAACATTTAGAATCTATGAATCATTTTAAAGGAGTGTAAACTTTACAAAGGGTTCAAGGAAGTGAAACAGGAGGAAAGTCACAACAGCAGGAACACCACCCAGAGCAGCAGAGAGTGTGTTATTATTATAACTGTGAGGTCCACCCTTTAACCTACAGGAAGTGGTTGGCGCTAACACTGCCTTTAATAACAAGGACCATCTTGAAACACAGCAATTACACTTTTCTCCCTTTTTAAAACAAGTCCATGTGCAGATCAGCTCATTCATTCATCTGTTCCAAAGCTATCCAGAAAATACTCATCAAATGTTATTACATTTAGACCATAACATGTTGCACTTTATGTCAGAAAATCAAATAAGACCTATAGTGTTTCTATATATTGTAGCACATCAATCTGTGTTTGGTGGTTAATTGTTTCCTTAAAGATAGACTGATAAATAAAGCGGAAGTTATGTATTTTAGTGAAATCTCTGAAAAAGCACAATAAAAATCCATCACTGCATACACATTTATAAATTTGGTTTTGGCAGTAAACTGCTCTCAGCTCTCATCAATTTAAACTTCCTGCAGCACCTGTCCAATGAATCATGCTGATTTCCTATTGCAGGACCATACGTAAGCATTGCTTTAAATCCATCTAGTTTTAAACTAAGAGTTGTAATTCAGGCTGTGCACTATACCCTGCAGGCAACTATTGTGTGATTGCAGTTTCATGTGGGCTTGCATTTGTCTACTTCTGCCATAAGTTTCCAATATATTAGCCAAAGCTACATTGGCGACAGAGTCTGAGAGCCACACTGGTAGCAAATCTGTGTTTCCTAGAATAGCAAAGGCATGGTGTGCCCCACTCTCCCTATGACTGGCTAGTGCTCGTTGGCTTCGTTCGCTGGGTTGGCTAGGCTTGGGCAAGAGTAGTGCTATTGGTTAGTGCTAGGGTAAGAATGTCAGGATAAACCAATCAGAGGCAGAGTAAGGCAGATTAGGGTGGGTGATGCTATCCTCTGAAACGCATTTTTGCAAACTGCAAGGGACATGATGGACAATACACATATGCACAAAAATGTAAATCACACACCCATTATGGTAAAAATGCAGATATCTATGTCTTTTGGATACTATTTACTACTATATAGATATATGTATTAAATCAACTTCTTAAACTCTCTCTGTTGTGCAATTCAGTGCCTGCATTTTTATATTACTCCTTAAAAGTGTTAAACATTTGCGTGTTTATAATTCTGTGCATGTCAGCGCATGCTCAGGTGGGAGAATGGCATGAGAGACTCAAGTGTATAAGCGGTGTGTTGGGTTGTTTTGGGTTTTGAGTCAATCTGTTGACTAAGCACAAGGAGAAGCATGTGGATCCGCTGACAGGCAGGCAGACAAGGAGACAAGTAATTAGTAGAACAGAACGAAGGCTTGCAGGCCCGTAAACAAGCAGACAATAAAAAACCTGCAGACAGAGAGGCTGTAAGTAACATAGACAAGGAGACAGTGAGCACTGAGAAAGGCAGCCTGAAGAACAGTAGACAAACGGAGAGACAGACAGGCATATTGGAAACAGGAGGTTTAAAAGGCTTTTTTGTAGGAAGTGACTCATCCATCCTCCTGGCCCTGAGAGGCAGGATGAGGAGGCAGGTGAGGAGAGAAAAGCTGCTCAAGACTAGCAGATACACCGACAGTGACCTCACAATGCTGCAATGATGCTGAGGCAGAAAAATATTCTCATATCATGAGGAGACACGTGATGTGCAACTATGTGAATGCAGCCTCCATTTTACTTCATGCACTCTTGGAGCTGAAAACCCAAAGTCTCAACACTGAAGTGTATTGTTTAAGAGAGACAGAGCAGAGGAGACTGGAGATTAACATAATTATTTACTCAGCATGACAACATCCTATTCAGCATCTACTATTCTGCACACTCACAATAAACCTTTAAATATATAGCGACATGTCTTAGGAATTCCTGTATTTAGAGAGTGGTCAATTAATTTCATAGACACAAACGCAGTAACACAAGCAAGGCAGTACACAGAGTCTCCCACTGTTGGTCACAACGTATCTCTACTGGCACAGGAAGGAAGAAAGCCATTAAGTCAGTCTCCCCTCCCTACAGTTTCCCTGATAGTCTCAGGATTTAAGTCACCACTCCTCTAACCTCCCTGCCTCTAACCTAAAGCTAGAAGAAGAATCTGGCAGAGAGGAGAGGAGAGAAACTGTCTGTGGAAATGTGCCCCCTGTCTCATGACCTGGTAGCACAGACAGAGAGTGAGAGGTGGGCACTGCATAAGAAAACCTCCAGAAATGGCCATCGACAGCCATCACCTTCAGCCTCACAGTGTGTTTCAGTCTGTGTCAAGTGTGGCAGAGGAAAGACAAAGAGAGGGTGTCAGTTTGCATTTGTGCCTGTGGATGCTAAAATTAGGCCTTGACTTTACTGTCCAGGTGGCTGCACTGTAAGCTATCAACTGAAACACTTGCAGGAACAATGTAACTGACACACACACACACACATTAGGGATTGGATGGTAGGCATCTCTTTTGTTGCACGAATGCACCCTTTGAGAAAAAAAAAAAAGATGTTTCATCGAGTGACGTCAGCCACCTCTAAGGAAAGTGGGTCAGGGCCAGAAACCATATAGCAGCATGCTGGCAGTGCAGAGATGAACAAAAGATGTTTGTGCCAGAATGGTGATGATGCATCCATCTGTGCCCTTGCTCTGGTTATACTCTCTACCTACCATTTCATTTATTCATGCTTATTTTTACGTCGACAGATAAATAAGCATGGCCATTTAATGCCTGCTTCCCACTTGCTTACAGTGCAGACAATTTGCTGCAACAACTTGCTTTTACTGATATTCTTGTTTTCTTCTGTGAAAAACTAAGATTTGTTTTTGTTGATTTAGTGGGCTATGTCATATTTCAATATTTTCCTCAGTATTACGCGAGTGTGGCCTATAAACAGCACAAGCCTTTACTGCAGCGACTGGAAACATGGCACTTGGCTGCAGCTAATTAGCAACACGATGGCCCCCTTCTTCATGGACGACTACTACAAACTTCTACAGAAGATTGCAGTGCTGTAAACCAAAATTTACTAGTTAGAAATGAATGAACTATGTGGAAATAACACCACTTTACTACTAAGAGAACGCTAACACATGGGTAATTAGAACCAAGAGGACTACCGAGAAACAGGAGGGCTGTGTACTGGGTAATAAATCTACACGTGGGACTCCTCCATGGCACTCTCTTGGTGCAAAACTTAAGAGTAAATTGTTTCCCTGGGAAATGGGAGGATGAATAACAAGCAGAGCCCAGCACCCTAAGATTTGTGACACAACCGCCTGGCCTGCATTACCATCCAGATTCTCATGAGATGTAAACATTGCTTGTGTTCTACATTTCCCATGGTAGTAAACTGAATTATTTGGTTGTTTTGACTGTTGGTTGGGAAAAAAGCCATTTTAGTATGTAAAGTTTGGCTTTGGCTGAGTGTGTTTGCGCATATTTTACTATTTTCAGCGATTAAGCCTTTCTTGTGCAGCGTTTAGACGCCTTAATTTGCAGCACTTGTCTGTCCATCATTGTTCTTCATCTCTTCCACTCACCCTCCCTCACTCTCATCTCTATAAACAGCCAGCACTCATGGTTCCCATCCCCAGGCTCCAAATAGCATCCACCAAGGACCGTGTGGCAAATGACCCTGCTGCTGAGCCAACAAAGTAGCTTTTGACATGGATTTTCACCACAAAGACACAGGGAGAAGATGTATTTTCCACCAGTCAGTCCATTTATTGACACAAGACTTTCATAGATCAGAGAGGCAGATATGGGAACCAAGTGCCCTCTTCGCCTCCAGCTGGTGTTTAAAGCCCTCATGTTCATGTCACACTCTGATACATCAGACTTTTCACATATAGCCATCAAACGAATGGTTATTTCTAACCAGATAATGTGACTCATAATGAAGATATGTGTTCAGTGCGTGACTGCTAGTTTGCAAGATTCAATTAAAGATACATGCTGCATAAGTATAAGCATATCTCTCACAGCATTAGCAAATTACAGATGGGATTTGAAGCTCTTGAGAATCAGCAGGGATCATTGCTCCAAGCTCTTTTTAAAACACTCAGTTCATTGTTTTGCCATTTAAGTGCTGTCTTTCTTACATCTACAGATACGACAACTTTAAGGCAGCCCATAGTTTGCTGAAAACACTTTACACAAGCTTCTGCAAAAAAAAAAAGTGTATGGGTGCTGTCAGACTACAGTTGTCAAAACCCCTTCTAGGCCCATGACTCTCCCCTGGAGATGAGTCCCCAGCTATTTCAGTCATGTCCTCCTATCAAAACAGATCACCACAGCCACCACTGAGGGGGGGGGGACAAAAAGTAGAAATCCTCCCTTCGTCTTTTATCCACATTAATCTGACAGTACCCAGAAATGTCATCTGCAGCCGCCCAGCTGAAACCCATTACCATCAGAAGATGAAACAGCAAGGCGAGAAAAATATCCTCTTCTTTTATGCATGCTGCATTTCATAGACACAGTCACCTGGCACATTGGCTTATGTGTGAAGTGATGTTCAACAATCAGTTCAGCTAGAGCAGCAGTCATTTCAGAGATGCTGGGCAAAAGCAAAACCATCAGTCTTATTTGGGCATCTTTTCCCAAAATGTACGCTCTCTGTGCACATCAACCTCTATCACCAGCATGCTGTGTGCTTGCTTAATGGGCCTCCTGTTCCCCATTCCTCATGATAATGGTTCTACTCCTATACAAGTTTTCATAAAGATGCATAATACTATTATAAATTGTCAAAACAAAGTTACAGATGAATAGTTTCGTGCGTTTAGATAAATTTGCATTTACGAAATAAATACACATCCCTTTGCCTCACAATCTAACACACTGAAATGGATAGAAAACACTTTAATGGCTACCAGTGAGATGCGAGACTGTGCTAGTTGGCCGCATGACAAACACCTGAAGATTGGCCACCAAAAGATAATTGGACAGAAATGTTTTCTTGCCTCATTTCAGGCCTCCTTTGGGACAGTGTGGCCACACATGACGTCAGCTGGTGCGATATTGTCTGGTTTTCAAGGCTGTTTAGGCGGGTGTTTTAGCTGTTGGCTAGACAACAAATAATGTAAGACACCTCCACGGTCGAGTGGATTTGTCAGCCCAGAGGGATCGTGACAAGTTCACCTTTCCCACACTGCACTGTCACATTTCTGCCACTGCTTTATATTCATCGTTGCAGATACAACATTAACACACAACAGGAGATGTGATCAAAAAGTTGTGTTGGAAATTCAAAGACATGATATATTATGTAATATATCTACAAATATATTACACAAGGTATTATACAAGCATTTCATTGGGCTTCCTTTCTGTTGAATTTCTTTCAGGCCACTGCAGCCTTGTCTGTCTGAAATGACTGAAAGCACACATTCCAACGCCACAATTACTGCAGCCTTCTAATGTCTGATGTAAAATGTAATTTCCCGAGAACAGAGCTCCTCTAACAAGCAGGGAAATTATGTTGTTTATCATCATGCATAAATCAAGACTGCTACATTACTGCACTGCATAGAGCTCCACCTGTACATAAACTGTTTTTTTCTGATATGTCTGTTGACTGTCAAGGACAAATTCAATTTTAATGTTTCCTCTTTTTGCTGTTGGTCCCTGCTTGTCTTCTGGCTCAGGACTATAACCTCAAGGACCTTTATTATCACTCTTCTTATTTATGTGAGGCTCAAGATAGACATGGTGATGAGTTCCCTGTGCTTTATTCTGGCTGAGTTGCAATCACATATTGATCAAGAGTCTCCTAGATGTAGTTTTCTAAGGTGAAGTGTACAATATAGTTGGACTAGGCCGCTAATTGCAGCTATACTAACTATAGTATATAAGTTAAGGCAGGGAGATGCACACTGTTACTAACAACTCATAATGCAGAGTGCTGTTAGTAAACCTAACAATATAAATCAAATTAATATCAAATAGTTTATATAATAAACATATAAGAATGCTTTTTAAAAATCCATACACAAATTTGAATAAAAAGATAAAAAAATGTCAAAGACAGAGAAATTATTTATGAAAATCTATATTCTAGTAAATGAAAAAAAAAATCCTGGAGCCTGCCCACTGATCGACATGACCCCCCGTGTGTTTATTGACATGAGATCTGTGTTTACTGATCAATGTTTCGATCCCATAAGCATGCTTGTCAGGATTATCTGTCTACTACAGCACGGCAGAGGAACCATCACAGTACCATTACAGAAGCATAACAGTAAATATGAAACACTAATTATTTCAAACTACTTTACTTTTCTTCTTCTTCCTCGCGTAGCTCAGTGGTGCTTTTGGCCAAATTCAACACAATATGTTGACTTACTGGTTAAACAACCCTAAAAAAAAAAACTCGTCAAAACACTGGTCCATGGAAAACAGGAGTTCACACAAACCAAATGTACACCACCAACTGGTCAATACAGTTGAAAAATTCAGTAAGGAAAGGACAGTTTCTCAATTGACAGACTAAGCCAGAGCTAAAATGCCAGAATAATATTCTTTTGCCACAAGTGTCAAAAAGGATGATGCATTATGTCCATGTCGTTTTTCACTTTCAGTAGGCAACAGTTTACCAGCATCTTGGCTTTTAATAAAGTTGATAGGGTTATACCAATATAAAATCACTTTGCTATTTGTTTTGGAGTTTTTCTGCCTATCACTTTCAGGGGTCTTGCTGCATCGTTTACAAGTATTAAACACTAAACGTTGCCTTGATTCATAGAATGTATTCAAAGATTGTGGAAAAGCAAATATGCTAAATACATAAAATGACTCATCTGTCCAGAGATTTTTATCTCCATTTTATTATCAAATGCAATGATTCAAAGTAAATGAGCCAAAAGGCAAAAGACAGTGTGGGTGTACAATGAAGTGTGATTCATAGATGAGAGGATGGATTTTTCATTTTTTTTTTAAATTCTTTTAAAACTAGGAGATCTGAGTTTGCACTGAGTATGAACTCCCCATTGTGCTGAGAAGGAGATTGAGGAGGAGGAGGATGGATGGAGGGTCTCTGATGAGAAAACATAACACACACACTTACACACATGCACGCCTACACCTACATACGAAGCAAACACAAGCCCACATTTGATGAGTCACTGATGAATCAGTTTTACAATTTACAGAGCAGACTGTGCAGATTAAGAATAAACAACAGAAACATGAACAAAGCCCCTGAAGGCTGTTCACACACTTCCATAATGTTTCTTTCATATTACAGTATCAAAGTGTTGGACACAATTTTAAAGTTTGGTGATATTGCCTGGGCTCATTCACGTATATCTGCAGTATTGCTGATAAAACTTCGGAATCTGTCTGTATTTGTTGCGTGGTTTTCTTTTAAAGCTAAAATACTGCTGTATCTCTATAACAAATGGAACATGCCTATCTGCACATAAGAGGGCTTAACAAAATATCACGCAGCCCTGTACAGTAATGCAATCTGACACAACAGCCCTGCATTATTCCCTTTCTGCAGCATATAACTGTTAAATCCTTGCCTTACAAAGGTAGTATTTGTTGCAGGGCCATTGTGCTGGAAGGCATAAGAAGTGCTCATGATGCTGTCTAACAATTTAAAGAAGCTACAGTTCCAGGCAAACCTGCATTAATAGGTAGAACTTAGCCAGTTTTAGTGCAGTGTGTTGGCATCAATCAGACGTGCTTCAGCCCAAAGTAACAGTCCAAGATACAATTAGGATCTTGGAAAAGCAGCTTGAGTGTCATTTGCCCACCTTGATTGCTTAAATTGTAAATCTGAGACTTTATGGGGAGACTTGACATAATAAAATCAAGCCTGTCTTTTACAACAGTGAAGCTGCACGTTGTGCTAGAAACTCTGCTTCCACTCTCAATTACACCCATTAAACATTTCCTTTGTGATCCCCATCACAGCTTTATACCAAGGTTCCTTAAAGTGGGTGTGTGTCTAAGAGTGTGCGTGTGTTTTGGTAGATATAATCCTGGGAATTTGTCTTTGCCTATGTCCTGTATGAAACCTCTTCTCAATGCCAAATCCCCCCTCTGTCAGCCAATGCACCAAGTAACCAATCAGGTAAATGGCTTCAATTCCATCCAATAAACTCTTGTAAAAACTGGACCTGGGATGTGACTGATAATGGAGATGAATGGATTATTCATAAATACCATAAATACTGCTACTAAATCACATAACATGAAGCCACTGAGTTTACCATCATTTAACTTACATGTTTTTATGCTCCCCATCCTGTCCTTTCTGATTTCTCCTTTCTGTTCTCTTTCTTCTTCTACTCCATGTTTTTGTGTGCCTTCATGTGTGCACATTAAAGTTATTGTAAAGCAGAGTGTATTTAATAAACTGCCTCTCCTCCCACAAGCCCTGTTAGTAAGATAAGACCATTCATCAGAGTGTCAGTTCCTCATAGGTCAGCACTGCTTCAGTGCTCTGCAAAGAGCAGATAGACCGAGTACTTCAGTCTCTAGAGACTCACTACCTAAAGCCCCACTCACCAAATTTCCACGTTTTGCATGGACAATTTGATTGGGTGGGGCTATTAAGTTATTTGTTGATTTACTGATTGGCTGATTTGTTGGCTTGTCGATTATTAGTTGGAGTCATTGATCTGACAAAAAGACTAAATATTTTGTAGTTATAGCTTCTTATTTCAAGAGGAAATTTGTTTGAGGGCTGTTTGATTAAAAGAGCACTTTGGGCACTTCAGGGGCTCTCACATCAGGGACCCAGGCCTGGATCCGTAATGCTTTACCCCTAAGACTAGGTTGTTTGATTAGTGTAAACACTGTGCACTGTATCCAGGCACTGTACGCCAATCCATGCTCAACTCTATTTGAAAATGTCGCTTCGAGTACAGTTCATGTGTACTTCAGTACGATATGCATCAGGTGTGAACACGAACTGCACCAAAACAAGGAAGTGAACTGCTATTTAATGTGACTACAGGCAGTTTTTCACTAGTTCATCTGTCTCAATTTCAAACTAATGCCTCTATATACGACAGCATTGCAGCCATCTGTGGACAGACCCCAATCCAGCTTCTGTGCCGCCTTTGACCTGCAGCCAAAGCTCCAGCAGGAGGCGGAGAGCTCTGCACCGAACACTAGCGGCTCCTCCTCCACCAAGGAGCAGAGCTTCCCCTTGTTGCTCCTCTGGTCCCCGCCGATGACAGGGCAGGGCAGCAGTTTCTGTCTACAATGTAGCACACCAAAAACGTCAAGTCGATGATGACGCAAGTGAATTCAGGTACTGAACATTTCTAACGTGAAAGCTGAATGGCAGGCAAGTACAAATAATTCATAACCAAAGTGAAAACATCTTTCGTTCTAAAGGGGAATTTAACATCATTGTTGACATTTTAGGACTAATTAAATGATTTGATTTTAAAAAAAAATAATTGATGTAAAAATCTGCTATTATTTCTTAAATGCAGCCCTATTTGGTTAGTTTTAAAACATAAAGACGAAAACGCAATCACATCTGTGCAATCCTCTGAAGTAAGTTAAACTCGGTCAGGGGTTTTGGATAATACAAATTGATAATAGAAAATTGGCAGTACAAAGTGAGGTTGGATGTGTTTTTTCTTAAAGACGCTGTCATATTGTGTTATGATAAGTGTGAAAATCTGCATTTTTGGAGCCTAACTCATAGCATGAAACCAGTAAGTCTATTGTGAGTTCTCCAACTTAATGGGAGTGCTTTAAGAAATGACTATGTTCAAGGGATCCTCAACAAGCCTGAGTGCTACTACTACCAGGGATCAAACCAGCAACTGTTAAATTACTCCACAGGCTTATTCATTCTCCGTGTCTGCTTTGTCTGGGTAAATGCAATACAAAATCCTTGTAGAGAAAAAGAGGAGGAAAACAGCAGGATTACAACAAAAAAAGATGGATGAGGCTACAAATGAGAGAGATATGCAGGATGTGGACAGACTCCTGCATCACTTCTCTCTTCGCTCCCAGCAGCCAATCAGACGTCTTTCAGCTACCATGCCAGCTACATGATTCGGCTGTGAGTATGGTGTGTTTGCCAGTGAGACAGACATGCGAGTGTGTGTACATGTGATGTGCGACAGAGAAGGAACAAGAAACAGGCAGAGAGGCGTACAGTAGATTGCCAGTCAGATTACGAGGCTGCCCGGAATGAAAAGTTTCCATATGAGCAGTGAGCATACATTGTGTTACCATGCTCCGTGTGTGTCTGTGTGTGTGTGTGTGTGTGTGTGTGTGTATGTGTGTGGTCTTGTCTAGATGAGGCTTGACAGAAAGTTGATATGTATCAGTAGCTCAGACGCAGCCTGGTCACGTCCTCCTTCCATGTACCCAGGGGGGCACAGGAAATTACTTTGTTTGTAGAGAAAAAAACAATTACAAAAATGAGGACAGAAAAAGGAGGAGGTAATTAGAGGAGGAAGAAAACAACTGAGTGTCAACTCTGCACTCTGAAGGGGAACAGAAGAGACATGCCTTAAGTTTAAATGGATGAGGTCAGCAACAAATGTTTTTCACCATCTCTTGTTCCTCTCATTGAAACAGGATCCTAAAAAAATGGCCCAAATTCCTGTGGATTACATGCCTTATTCCCTCCCAAAAATCTAATCTCAGTTCATTCTGGTTAAAGCAGGCCGCTGACTCCACCCCTCCCCTGTTCACACCCAGATTATAGGTTTGGTCAGCTTTTGGTTGCCAAAGGAATGTCCTGACTGTCAATTGTTCAATAAGACAAGGGCTTATTAAAAACCCCTAACTGTGTCTTCTCACACTCGCAGCCCTAAAATAAAGAACCAATGACATCATCAAAAGGTGGAGTGGTGTTCGTCTCTAAAAAGAGAGAAGGGGGAGTGAAAGTGAGAATGACACACGGAGGGTGTGAAGCAGAAACAAAGAGTAGATATGGAGAAACCAGAATGAACCAAAAGATCTGGAACCATTTTGAGGGACCACACCATCAATTCCAGTGTCACTGTAATGGCCAGCAATCTGGTGTTGGGGAAAAGTGTATATAACCTACAGGCTGACTGGGGCTACACATACAGTCAGTTCCTGACGATATAATCTTAACGTTGTAAATTACAGTACAGAAACCCCAGCTAGGAACATGGGTCATCCTGCTGGCTCTGTCACACAACATGTGCCGCCTCTGCAAAGGCATCAGTTTAAATTATGACTCATGAATTGTTGTTTGCTTTTTCTCCCATCCTTCTCCTGCCATTCTTGAGAGTATGAACTTGTAAAAAAAAAAAACAGAAATATGTCCAATAGAACAAGTACACAAATGTTAAACAAATATTTTTCTTCTTTTAGTGGAGCTTCAGGCTTGTGCACTACCTGCTCTATACATTTCTCTATGTCTTGAGGAGACATGTTTTTGTTCAACAGTTGTCAGTATGTGCTGTTAACATTGTTCATACATGTTGTGTAAGCTGCGCAAAAGGTACTGAGAAAGACATTGTTCTTAGTGACGGCATGTTATGTAACACGCTGGTACTTCTAAAACAACAAAAAGGGCCATTGCAGGGGAATCCTGCTACAACTGCTGCACTAAAGTAATGCAAAATGGAGGGCTGTGTGAATCCTCTGTTTAGGAAGCACCAGACCTGAGGCAGTTTACATGCATGCCCACACCCCAAAATAGTAATGCAAACAGAAACAGATACACACAAGCTTACAACATGCAGAACTGGAGCTCAGGCTGTGCTCCAATGAGACAGTATAAAGGGTTAAGACTGCCGGATTACAGCTTGCTCCCATCTCCCTCTCTGACTCACACTGTGACTAAAAAGAATATGAAATGCCCTTTCTTATTGCTACTGTTGACATTTTGGGTCAATAAAATAAAGCAAAAGGAATGAACTCTGAATATATTATTGCAGAAATAAATTTAAGAGATGATTATAAGATCAGTTAGCTTTGGGGCACTTGAATTAGAAACTTGAGTCAGTAGATAAAGTAAACATCTCTCACAGCTGAGCTTACATACAGAGCAACAGGGACTGGTTGACTAGTATAACAGCAGGATATAACCGCAGTAAATACAATTTTTTAATCCTATGATAAGGCAAAAGACAAAAGGATCTAAAGAGATGCTGATGTAGCTTTCAAATATAGGGGGAATACTTTCCCACATATTCATTAATTTGTGGTGGGCCGCCGCAATCAAAACATTTGCTGCCATGAATGGGTTTTCTATATTTGTAGCTGACTGTTCATTAGGAGCGCTATTGAAATATATATACCTTCCAGTTATGCATTGTGCCACATTCTCGGAACACAGAGCTTACTGTTGTCACAGACGGAGCAGTGGAGCAGTGGAGCTTTAACTCACTCTCCAGAAGCAGCTCTTGGTCAACTGATCAATTATCCATGCCACAACTGAAACTCCTCAAACTGTTGCTGACAAGTTTCGCCTGTGCTGCGTTCAAGGACCGGCAAAAATGTCCAAATTTAGAGAGGGGGCACTGAAAGATTAAATAAAAGGGACGCATGCTCACAAAAAAAAATATATATATATATGGGCAGTTTACTGACATTGCCACAAATAGACTATTTTTCATGACACAAATGCTACCACAACAATCTCCATTTTACCTCCCAAATCCTAGCAAATAAATGTATTTGCAGAAAACCTCATGACTTGCCAGAGGCCAGGGGGAAAGAAAAAAAAGAAAACCTTGCAATTCTGGGGGGGAAAGCCCTCAGCATGGGTGGAGAAAAGTTTGTCAAACCTCCTTTATTTGTGTTGAATGCAAATCAACCTCAAACAACTCAAAAAGATGACACATTCTGCTGATGTTTACAGGCAATTAGACAGCCCACACTCGACAGATGTCAAATAAACCATGAAGGCTTTCTTATCTTATTCCTGCATTGTGCTAAACAGCTATGGATAGTGGTTAACATTGTGGTAAAGTGAGGGGAGTAACTTCCTTTTCCTCCAATCTCCCTTTTTAATTTAGACAAATTGCACTCTATCCACATGGGTCGGCCTAGCTCATTGGTTTCTGGAAATGATGCTAAATGACCAAACATGAATCCCACTCATTCCCCGAACAATAAGGTCAATGTGGTACTGAATCTCTGAAAAAATATTTTAAAGTTGGCAAGAGTGATGAGTCTGTGGTGCTATGAGAAACACTACATATCATCTTCAACCTAGTTCACATTTTTCCCTCCTCTCTGGCTGTTACTTTCTCCTGTACTGTCTGGCAAAGCACAAAAGTGTCAAATAACTTTGGCTTCTAGGCTATATGTTGGTTCCAGGTTATTTTGGCAATTCCTCAACCAGTGAGTAAACACTGTTCTATAAACGGATGGAAGCACTTTGATATCAATTTGTCTTTTCTAGCCTCTAATCTATTGCTGTTTCCATCTTTTTAAAAGTCTGTCACTTCTCCAATGCCGACTTTAGAACAATGCATAATAAGCTGTCACAAAATAAAATAAAGCCTGGAATCTAGGGTGACATCGATGCATCAAAGGACAAAAAAGAAAAAGGCATCATTTAATTAATGTCACACTATATGATCCCCATTGTCTTCCTGACGTCACATGACACAGCATGACAATGAGCTGGGTTACTCTCTAGGCTGACACTCAAAAGCATTGTATCATTACTAAGTCACTCTGACATTCAGCATTTTTTCTATCACTCCTTCTATCAGAATTCCCAGGCAAATAGGAGAAATGACCACACAAAAATTTAAAGTAATTTGAATCATGACAGGTTGCAGGAACAGTCTGGGGGCAGACGTGGAGGAACTCCTCTGAGGATGCAAACTGTGGAAACAATTACTGCCGTGCCAAACCATAATAGTGTATGTCAAAGACCCCAAGATCCCCCAGAGATTACAAAGTGCATTCCCCATAAGACCAACAGTTATCAGGAGAAAAGTCCAGGAAATTAAGGGCTCCCCCTCCATCCTCCCCCTGGTGAATCTTAATTTGCTGAATGACACTGGCATAAAACAGGCTAACAGAATATCAAAAATCCTTTCCGGCCATCTTTCATCATAAACACAGTACTCCTCAGCAGTGTCTTACAGTGGGTCTATGACAGGTGCTTTGTGTTGTGTGGTTTAGTTTCACTGATGTTCAATTTTCTCTCTGTACCTCTTACTCCCATGGTCTCCCTGACACCCCCCCTCCCCCCCCCCCACCCCTCTCCCTGCTGATATGGTGAAAATCAATGGCTCCTCTATTCTGTGGAAGGTCTGATGTCTGCTAATGAAATCCTATCTGCTATGAGTCACCCATCTGATAGCTGCTGGGACAGCGACTGGCAGCAGGACCATGTCTCCAGCATCACTGATGATCTCTCTCACACACATTCATGCACACCTTTATGGGCACAAACATTCAAGCAAGCATACATGTGTTATTTGCAGAATGAAGTAAACCCTAATGATTGAGGTCACTGTCCAAATTAAACTGCCTCTATTAGATAGACTGCAAGAAAGACACACAACACACACACACACACACACACAGAGCCTCGAGCTGTGGCTGGGCTGTTACTCTTTGTGCTCAAAGTATTATCATTCTGAGGTTTTAATAGAGTTTTTTCTATATCATGAGAACTGACAGCCCTGTTTTTTATTGCAATACTAAAAATGTTTTTTATCAATGAAAAAATGAACTGCCACTTAGTAGTTTTGTTGGGATTGAGAGAATGAGTTTAAAATAATAATTTATGTATTTTAAAACTATTGCTTCATGTCATGATAGATCCTGTTTTTGCTGGGTTATGGTTGTGTTCAGGCTTCTGTTTACTGAAAAAGTTTACACTCACAGAAACAGCTTTTTTTTGTATAGAGAACTATAAATATCCTATGAAGTCAGTCTCCTGTGTTGTGCCGGGTGTGTTTTATCTCTAACTGAATTGACAGTGTCAGCCTTGCTACTTCAAAATAGTCATCCAAAAGCATAGAGTGCTCTCATCTAGAAGCAAGCCAAGAGTATCTGTTAATTCACCATGCAATAACTATTCTTACTCTTATATTTTTGAATCCATTACTTCATTTTTAATCATAAATTACAGACAATTGATCCTGTTGCTAAAGCCTGACCAATGCTGGGTTTTCGAAGCTGATTAATATTTTTTTCACATAACATTTCTGATAGGGATCCCTCATGTTTTGTGATGAAATTGTCATAAAAATGTGTGCTCAGCTTTAAGTACATGTGAACTTGACCTACGCCTACTGATATTTTTGGAAAAGTAAACGTGTCTCTCTCTATAGTGGACAACACAAATTTATCTACCTTAAACATATCTTTGGAATTTATGGACTGCATGTCCTGCTACTTACTGGCCTACATTGAGAATATCTGCAGTTAACTAATATAGTCTGATATATCAGTTGAGATAACTGACTGGAGTCTAATGGACAGGAAGTCCTTCAATTCACTTTGAAATCAATTCCTAAGAAAAAAATAAAAGCTATAGGACTTGTGTGAAAATATATGAAGAAAAATTAGGTGAGATTGATTCAGATCTGCAACATTATGTGAATGTGTAAGGTGTTTGACGTGAGTGAGCCCTCACCACACCAGTGTTTCATTTACTGTTTTATAGACAGAGCAGACTCTGATTTGTCACCCACGACTGTTCACTCACACTTACACAGGGGAGTTAGAGGACCAGTGATTATCCTGTGATGTCTTAAATGACAATAGCAATGACCTCAACATGACCCTGAGAATCACACAAATCGATGCATGTAAACACGTGAATTTATGCAGGAATGCAGAGGGATTTTTCTTTCACTCTTTTCCTTCACTCTTTCACACAGGGCTTAATGTTAACCAGGCATACAGCCTAATGTACACAGAGTACAGACACAGAAAGCCTCACACTCACAGACACTGTCCATGCAAGCCGTACAAGCCTGAAAACATGTCACACACAGCTGGCGAGAAACTTCACATGCTGCGTTTCTCTCATTAATCACATCCTCAAAACACCCAGTTTATCTCTCTTTCATGAATCACATCTCTCTTTCCCTAAATGCCCACATCTTTCTTTTTATCTCCCTCTCTCTGCAACCTTTCAATCCCTGCCTCATCACTACAACTTACATCTCTCAACCAAACCAGTATCAATCTAAACGCTGCTAATCTCTTCCTGTAGCTGTGTCTCTGCGTCACTGTGCTAGTGCATCCTCCACTGATTGAAACTGACATCTGTTTGCACTGGTCTGGCTAGCAGCCATACAGTACAAATACGCAGGGAGTGCTAGACCCAGACACATACATAGATATGGCGAAGAGGGGATTTGTCACACACACATGGATGAATACAGTGCCACTCTAACAAACCCAGCGCTGGAAAAAAAAAAATTTAAATCAAAGGATGAAGGAAGCAACATGAAAGGGACATGAAAACTGAAGCCGAAAAAGAAACATGAATAAACTGATATCAGAAATCCATCTTGTACCTTACAGCCTATTTTGTTCTTTACTGCTATATTTTCCCTACTCCCACAGATAAAGTATGAGGTCATGTTGAAAACTTCAGCTAAAATGTCAATGCAGGTTTTCATGTCAGCTTCCATAATCAAGAAGAACAGTTAAAAGTCAGGATGACACTATTTTTTTAAGGATGAGATGCTATTTCCTTCATCCTGAAAGAAACTGATTACAGACAAGACTTGTTATGGTTTGAGAAATGTGGGCAAAATTATCAATTTAGTATTTATTATAATCAGCATTTTGTAAACTTCTACTTCAGAATAAGTCATGCTGTTTCCCTAAGGCTTGGTCAAAGGTAAAATGTGAAACTAAGGAAATCACTAATTGAAGTAGATGACGCAAGTTCAAGGTAAGTGGGTACCCTATAAAAAAATTAAATTAAAAAAACACACAACAATATGTCTCATCAGTACAAAAATAATCCTAATGATCATGTATTCTGATGTTTATCTCACAAAGACGAAAGAGACAGCACAAATTTAACTGCAATGTTCATTTATTAATTAAGTAGAGTCGAAAAGAGATTGAGCCAAGCACTAACAGTCAGCTTGGGAGATGAATACATTATGCAGAGAAGCATATTAATATTATATGGCCAAATAAATCCAACTTCCCTGAGGGGCTTCCCTGCCACCATGTCTACCCACCTCTTCTTCTATAAAATGAGAGACAGTGCTGCAGGAAAAGGTGCAGTAAATGAAAGATCCGTATCAGCAGGGCAACAGGACATAAGAGATGCTCTAGGGATGAAATGAGTGCAGGAATTTCAGGAAAAAGAAAGGTAGTCAGGTAGAGAAGGGATCAGGTGTGAGGCAGAAGATGGTGGGAGGGAGGTGGGATTATCACGGATAATCAGTGGCAATAAATGGGCAACTTGCATGTGCTCACTGGTGTGAATAAACTTGTATCAGCAGCACGAGGCAAACTGTGTTTAAGCAAAGCAATGAAGTAGTCCACTATCTACAATATAGTTCTTTTTGGTGATAGAATGAGGATGTACCTGAAGCTGTCATTTCGAATGAAGATGCAAATGCAGAAATAGAAGGTGACACAAAATTACAACAAAACAAAATAATATATAGGAAACCAAGACTACACAAAACCACCTCTAATTATTTCTAAATCCCCCCCATCACATGAGCTGATCAGACTCCCAAACAGCCGCAAACGAGGAAGTGACTCAACAAAATACAGCCCTTTCACGATGATTGTACTGTCCTCTACCCTCTCCCGCAGGGGCTCTGACACGCATTGCTGCTCTCTATGCATCTCTTCCACTCTCACGCTATCCTACCAGGACATTTAAACTCACTTCATCCCCCTTTCTATCGCCAGCAATTCTCATTTTGTTTACCTGCTTCCTCATGGCACTGTCTTACTAGCACACTCTTCACTCTCTCTTTCTATCTCCCAGCTTGTGTCAGCTTCTTTCCCTGTGTGTGTGCGTGTCTCTCATTGTCTGTATCTCATCTAATTGGGTACTGTGAATTGCTCTCCTGGCTGCACTGCAATGGACTCTGTAAAAGACACTATTATGAAAGCAGGACTTTTTTTTTTTAAATGTGTGCCTCAGGACTTAGAGAGAGACAGAGGGAAACCTTGTAATCCTCAAAGTTATGTTCACTAGAGGATCTAGGCCGTGACCTGAACACATCCTTGTGGTGTGCATGAAAAGACAGACAGTTGAGTCAGCCAACAAGATATACACAGACATTCATAAAACTTAATGTATGGTTTCACACAGCAACACAACAGCAAATAGATAAAGCACTGAATTTTTAATTGGTTCTTGTAATTCTGCTTGTTGATCCATCAGAGACTTTCCCTTTACCTTTCTTGTCGTAATCCATGACACAACGGCCCAATAGTTCCATCACAGCAATGGCATAAGTGTTACAGACGCAGCCACAACAAGACCATCTTTTTATGATAAAACTACCGCCACTGATTAAATTAGACCACACATCTTTGACAGCAAATCACCTACTGTTTTGACAGCAGGATCCACTAATCTCTGCGTGGGCCCTGTCAGGCTGAAAACAGCATCCCTCGTCTTGTTAGTTAACAGTCTGTGCTACTTCCTGTTTGTTTTTAATGTGCTATGTGTAACATTTCATTTTAAACAAACCAGTGTGGAAGCAATGGGAAAGATAAGAAGCGGCTACAGCACGGAAAATTATTTATGTATAAGTATGAAACAATTATTTAGTCAAGGAAAATTATCTGCAAAAATATGTGAAGTGTATGGACTTACTATGCAGTGCTTTTTATTTCTAACTACTCAAGACCATTAAACCATGATTTTTCCAAACACACAAATACAATTTAATCTTTTTTTTATCTGATGCTATATTTGACAGAGACATTTTTCAAGCAGAATCTGATATGTCATTCAAGAAAGAAGTTTGATTACGCCTGAGGAGAACCTCATCCTCCCCCAGCTGCCACTAGATTACACAAACATGTCTGTTTATCTGGCTTTGAATCTTGGGCATCATTACATAAGCTTGTCTATGTGTGTGAGTGTGGGTGTGGATGCACAAAAAACACGATGGAATGTGAAAGGACTGTTGTGAGGACGTTGTGCTGCTGTGTCTATGAATGAATGAATGACTAGGAAAAGTATGAACAAGAACAGGCAGATTGATTTTGACTGCTTTCCCCTTCACCCTCCTCTGCTCCTGAGTCTCTGTCTCTGTCCCTGCGTGTCTTTGTTGTGGGAAAGTTCATCTGGGTCTCTGTCAAACAACTTATTGTCAAGCACAGTCACAATGGACCCATTCTACTGTGACACATTTGACAATGAGGAAGACACACATACACAAGCATGCACTTTGATGACTGAACAGACACACACACGCACATTTTTTAATGCCAGCATTGTCTGATGTTGCGTTAGCATCCGTGAACACTCTTATGTTATTATTAGGTGACACCAGTGACTCAGACTTGTCACTTCTCAAAGAAAACACATCAACTTCAGATGTACCCTCATCTATCACCTCCCCATCCCTTATACATATTTCAATTAACACACAGTTTTACATTCACTTGTGCAAAGGAAAACATGCAGGTATTTTTTATTATTTTTTCACTGAGGGCCTCATGTCAATGTACGCAGACATAATTTGGACATACATGTGCTACAATCATGTTGTTAAAGCAATAACATGCCACTCTTACTGTGCTCCACTGTAGTAATATCTACAGACATACAGAATATCCTATTAATCACCACTTGGAGTTAAAAACAACCTGGGACCTGTGTGCCAATATACAATTTCATTTGCTGTGAAAAGTCATGTATAAATATGTGAATGTGTATGAATGTGTCTACAGAAGACCAGACAAGACTAATATCAGGAGGAACAAGGATTCAAACTATGACTCAGGATGGAGAATAAGTGGCACCAATCGTGAGGGATGGTCGGAAGATACAATTCTGCATTCTGCCTTTCACATTCACAGACGGCGTGCTGCTCTGTTTCATACCATCATAAAATTTCTGCTAGGCCACTGAGGGCTGTTTCCGATGCATCAGCCCACATGAGTTATGTGTTTGGGCCAATGGCAAGACATTAAATTACTCATTTGGGTCTGCAACCGGGAGCAGCGCCGCAATCTTTGCACAGATGGCTTCAAGAAGAAACATGTACCATTAACAATGTTTTCACCAACATGGACAGACCTGGTGCGCCATCCTATCTGCTTTTGTTGCCACATTGACCCACCAAAAACACCTATTTATTCAGAAATCAATGAAAATATGAACTTGGGAGCCTTTCCCCAGCTCATTACCAAAACAGACATGAGTCAGGCTCACGGTTGTTACCCAGGAAACCATATGGCAGCAGAGTTCTTCATGAGTTAGAGCATGTTGGATGCCATGGCGAACTGACCAGAGATATGCTGACTCATGCCAGCAGGCCTTCAGAAAACCAGAATTACCACCCTGCGGTTGTATTCCCATTGCACACCAGTAAAGTTTCCTACAGTTTACATCAATGTCTGTGAAAACATGAATGTTTCACATGCATCTTCCATCCGGCAGCAAACAAGATCTATACAATTAGCAACATTTTAGGGCGGACACTCACAATTAGTGTCAGCAATTCAGTATCTGACCAATTGTCTCCCCCTCTGTCCCTGATATATGGTGTTGGGGCACAGCTAGAAAAGTGTTTTATGCAGATTATGCGGTCAGAGAAGTTGACCATTGGCCTTTTGAATATAAAATGCCATTATTTCATCAATACATCATAAGAGACACATGCTAAGTTTTGCCATAATTACCCTAGGAATTCTTAAGTTATGTCCAAAAACGTGTTTTGTGAGGTCATACTGACCTTGACCTTTGACCCTCTACCCCCAAATTCTAATCACTTTATTCTTCAGTGCAAGTAGATGTTCGAGTCAAATTTAAAGAAACCCCCTCAAGGTGTTCTGGAAATATCATACAGTCACAGGTGACAGTCATAGTGACCTTGACTTTTAACCACCAAAATCTAATCAGTTCAGCATTGAGTCCAAGTGAAGGTTTGTGCCAAATTTGAAGAAGGCATTCTTGAGACATCACATTCACGAGAATGGGATGGACGGATGGCCAACCCAAAAGCATAATGTCTCCGGCTATGGTTATTGCTGGCAAGGACACACAAAAAGATAGTGATGGGGTAATTGTAAAGTTACGTCCAAGTACTGCCATTCGACCCATAAG
Source organism: Plectropomus leopardus (assembly GCF_008729295.1). Classification (NCBI taxonomy): domain Eukaryota; kingdom Metazoa; phylum Chordata; class Actinopteri; order Perciformes; family Serranidae; genus Plectropomus; species Plectropomus leopardus. The sequence goes on from NC_056465.1 coordinate 13,497,507, forward strand.
CAACACACACTGGATATTCCACAGGGATCTCAGCAGCAATTACGTTACGCTCAGCAACGTTGTTTTTGAGGTGTATTATGCTCTGTTTATATGGGTCTTATCTTGAGATCAGAGGTTAAGGGATGGTTAGGCCTTGGGGTCTGATGTCTGGAGTACGGACACCCGGCTTAAATTACATGGAATGTGTCCCGTTGGGGTTTGTGTGATTGAACACAATAGATGAAGGAATGTTTACTGATAGATGTGTAGATGCTTGTACCTATATAAGACACATGCATGAGCTGTAAGAGAGAGAGATTAGCATAGGTCCCGAATCCTCTCCCAGGCAGACCATGGTGCCTGGTGGATGCTGAACTTTGTTGTAATAAATTGATTCTTATGCAACTAAGTCAGTGTCAGCGGAGGTTTCTTCATTGTCTACACATCATTGCTACTTAAGAAACAACGACATTTTCATTACAACTCAATTGAAAGTGATAATCTTTTATGCTGAGATACTTTTGACAAACTGAGTGGGTGGATATGGCTCTGCATGCTTGTGTGCCATGAGCCAAGCCAGAACGACGGGCATTTAATTGGTTTTTAATTGCATCATAGCAAAAACAACTTCATCATACTGATATGACTTACTATTTGAGAATCCCCAATCTCGGCCAATATCACAAAAGCAAATAATCATCAAGTTTCATGTACAGTCAGCTAATAAGCAGTTAAAGAAATGACCATATGGCCTTGTGTCCTCTCTGCCCTCTACTCTGCAGCATTCCAGTCAAAGGTTTATCCAAGTTTCAGCCAAGCAAGCGCTAAGCACTGGGCCTCCCTGTGACAGTCTGATTCCTACTGCTACTAACTAGGATTAACAAGACTATGAGTCTGAAGGATTGCTAGTGGCCACGAAAGACTACAGTGCTCATTACAACCCACAAAATTGTTGGAGGAAGTCAACAAAACTGCAACAACATACTGATGAAATAGAAATAACATCCTGATTTTGCTATTCTGAGAGCCATGTCAGTGTCTGGGTCTATAATGTTAACTTTAATGTTAATGGTGGGGCTACAGGAAGTGCCATGGGGTCATTAAAATCTTAAGAGATTTCCCCACTGGGAGCATCAGTGTGTTCAGCAAATTCTTACCAAATCTACCAGTAACATTATGAGATATTTTGTGCACTCAGATAACAGTTTGGCCTGATGGTGTTAACAAAAGAAAGTGCCCAAAATGCAAAATGTTTAGGCTCTAGGGGAGAGGCAAAAATTTCATGGTAACCATTTACATTTTATTGTTGTTTCTTGTGTGCATGGACACGATTTGGCTTTAGAATGTTAGAGTCACTGATGTCATCTTATTTGAGTTTATGGGTGATACTCCGCTCTTATAACAGTTTGAAAAATCATCTACTGTTGTGTTGATGATGTCTGACCGTCCTCCTCACAGCTTCTACCCTCAAAGTCCAACAGGATCAGGAATCCCATGCTGAACCAGTGTGATTATCTTGAGGAGAGCTGAGTAAACCATGCATGTGCAACCTCTCATGAGTATCGAAAAGCATGCCAGAGATTTGTTGCTTAAAATGACATCTGCCTAGCAATCATGTATACAGAGTGCACAAGCACAGTTGCAGTTTTGCAAATTCATTGCAAATGATCATGGAAAGTACTATTAAGACTGCTGTTAATTATAGGGAGAGAGTGTCTTTTATGGAAGCACAGAGCACAGAAAAAAATGTATGTTTGATTTCGTTAATTTACTGGACAAAATTTTAACTGATTATCATTTGGAGGTCACAGTTCAATATCAATTAAATTTATCACAGCATACCTGTTTTTATCCACTACATTGTGCCTAAAGGGGAATGGGGTTATCATCACTAAAACTAATACTGCTTCTCTCCCTTTGAACTAAAATGACATAATCACCCCGTGTCTTTCACCCTGTATGTTACCCAGAGACAGCCATGCTGCCCATGGCATGGAGCTTTAAAAAGCAGAGCTAACAAGGATTAGCATCCAATTTTAACACCTGACTGTAATCCTGCCCTCACACAGTCCATACTAAGCCTATGCTAGCCATGCTAATGGAAGGAAAGTGGTTTGCAGACGGTCTATTTTTTTTTCTTCACAACTGTTACCTAACAACTTGGCTCGTGACAAATGCAGTTGATGACAAGACGGCACACTTGCAAGGGACGGGGAGCAGTAGATAAGCTCGTCATTTCTTACTGTCAGAATAAAGTTAAGAATATTCTTGATAATGAAAGAACAATTATTGTTGGATCAATATATTCCAGATTCTATATACTACTTCACTGTACTATTTTTGTCCAACTCTATTTCTCTAATTTTGTATCATAGTCCAACACTGTGCATATAATAGAGCAGCAAGTTTGTATACTGCTGTGCCCTACAACCACAAAGATAGATTACCTACTTTTTGCAGGATACTATTATCACTTTATATTACTGATGAACACTGTGCAGAGCCAATCTTTACCTTCAAGACACATACTGGTTATCATAAAGCAAATACCAGAGGGAAAACAATGAATCACTTTAGGTTGATCATTAACAACTGGCTATTGTGTTGTCTGTTATTATCACCTTGAGAGATCCAATATTTATAATTATATATTGTGCAGATATCTGCACAGTCAGCATGAGCTTATCATACAATTATCGTGCACAAGGTGACTATGTGTAGTTCTGTCCTAACTCTGACAAAGGCAGAAAGGGTGTAGCATCATGTGTCACGGTCATCATCGAAATTATAACTTACTGTACTGAGCAGTTTATAGTTTGTATAATGATGCATGTGTGACAAACAGTGATGCTGTTACGGTTGCTGACATTAACATCTGCTCCAGGCTGACTGTTGTCTCGTTCATGATACAGTAGTATGACAGTTTTACACCGTAATCAAATATTAAGGAGGGGCCGTTATTGTTGTATCAGTCACTTCAACTGATAAAAATGTAATTCGTTCAATTTAAAGCTAGATCTGCTCTGACTTCACACAGCAGGCTAGTAAACATAAGCCTAAGTTCAACATGCATAGGAGCTAACAATGGGAACGGACATGAGGAACAGTCCAAATCATGGTCCCCCACAAATAAGAAATTAATCATGAGACATGAGATGAAAACATGTAAGTTCAACAGATCCACACACCTATTTGATCAGATAGCCATATGAATTTCTTACACGGCTGAAGCACACTATTTAAAGCAGTATTCACTGTACTGCATGAGGTAAGAATTTCCTGTGTGGCATGTTGCTGTTGTCCATTTAGGGTTTATTTTGTAGTTTGTTTATTTCTGTGTTTTCAGTAAGTGTAAACTTCTTTATGGCAAACCAAATTCCCCTTTAAAAAGGAACAAAGTCTGAATGACTGAATTAGCCTTTGATTGCTTTCAAGTTCTCTACTCCTCCACTAGCTGGCATGGTGGTCATATCGTTAACTGCCAATTTTGTAAGAAATGTTGTCTGAGCAAACTATATATGGCTGAGATTTATTGCTGAAAATCAAGTATAAACTGCTAGAAATGAACCATCCAAGAGCTGTCAATTTAAAATCAAAATATAGGTTACTGCTCACCCTTTAAATCCACTACTAGCTTAAATGACAAGTATGTCACTGAAACAAAATTTTTCATTCTGTGTTGAGAGATTGTTTTGAGCCAAAAACATATGACCGGGCAGCAATAACGTCATTCCTTTTGAAACACTGTTAGATAGACTAAGACATACACAAACACAACCAGACGGCCAGCTAATGAGATTCTTCCTTAGGAGCAGACACACTGGCATTAAGTTAATTTACTAAACGTAGGATAAACAGACCTGAGTGATATCTAGCTTTTTTGGAGCACGGACAAAAAACAAAAAATAAAAAATAAAAGACTTTGACTAACTGTGCATAACTGCTAGGGATAAATTGGAAGCAATAGTGACCTACACATATTTCCCCACGTTCACTGCCTTAGAGTTTTGCCTTTGAATTGACTATGACAGCTTACATAATCCAAGGTTGATTCAGTAAAAGTCAACACGCTGCGGTTGCTCTGGTCAAACAGATGGCCAGTGGTCATTATTATAGGATGCCTGAACAATCTATCGAATAAGAAATAAGAGATTTCATTTGAAACGTGGATGGATGGAAGCTTTCATGTGCCAGCTGCAGAGCTGTAGGGATTCATCCGTCCATCACTGGCCTTCCCCCTGATGATGTCATCAATTAAAGGGACATGAAACTAAAACAATCATCGTCCCTCTTTTCCCCCACTACACTCAACCCTGTAGAGATGGAACACAAAAACCATGGGGGGTACAAATGTACACATGCACCACCCGTATGGATATGCAATCCACACGCAAGTGATGGTTAAAAATGGCAATGTCGTGTGAGCAGATACACAGCAGAGTCATGCGGTACTGTGAGTGTGTATGCAGATACACAGCAGTCATACAGCACTCTTGAGTGTGTATGTGTCTGTCAGTGTTTCAGACAATGACATACAAAGAGAATTTATACAAGTGAGCCAGCTGGGCACATAAGCCCTCCTGCACAATAAATCCAAATAATCCTTTACGATGGGAAGCAGGAAAAGGGGGGTGGAGGGTACTCAGACATATGCACACACACACATTCACAAAAGGTACACACGGTTCAATTAGCCTCGCCATTGTGCCTCTGTGGTAGACATTCAGCGGCTGTGCCCTTTTCCTAAGAATAACATGTAATTCACCGGAATGTATGCACTCAAAATAGCAGGGCAGCTTATGACATTTGAACCTCCCAAACACTCACACGCACGCTTTCCAGCAGATGAAGTGCTGTAGGACAAGGACATGAAGCGGGGATTACCCTGAATAACAACAGAAAAGGGGACAGAATGATAATTTAAAAAATAATCAACTTACCTTCCATCATGGTTGCAGATTTGCATTCCTCTATCTCCAAGGAGCCTGAAATGAAATCAGGAGGTGTGGGGTGGGGGAGATGAGAAGAAGCTCCCGGTTACCAGAGAGATACAGTAAAATTGATGGGCAGCAGAGCAGCCGTGTGCATGTGGCTAACGCCCTGGCTAACTGTGAGCCTCCGACACCCCCAGACGTCGCCTGTCAACTAGCCCAGGAGGGAGAGAGAGAGAGATACAGAGAGAGATAGAAAGAGAGAGAGGGAGGAGAGGTAAGGGCCTGGCCAGGCTAGCTGCCGATCAGAGCTGGGGCTTAAGCCATGGATGCTGCTGCTTCTGCTGCTGCTGCTGCTGCTGCTGCTACTGCGTCTCTAACCTACACATTCAGCCGAGGATGCTGAGAGGTGGGGGGAAAGCTAACTGGAAGAAAAAAATAAATAAAAGAGGCAGGGTAGAGAGAGGGAGGCAGAGAGCCTGAGAGGGAGGGAGGGAGGGCTGTGTGTGTTTGGCAGAGGGGGTGGGAGTGTTGAGGAGGGGAGGAGGCAGTGTGCTGAGGTCAGAGATGGCCTCAGCCAATCCCTGCAGCTCTTTGTGGAGTCACATGGCTTACAGCTTGAATCTCCTGACACCAGGGCTCAAGAGGACTCTACATTAGTAACCGTTCTTGCTTGACAAATACTTGAGTGCATACACTGAATACACACGTTTACACATCCAAATAAAAGGCACAGAAAAAGCCACCAGACATGTTCAGAATAAATACACAAATCTGCTAAACACACATGCATATACACACATGGACCCCTCCCCTGCACCCTACCTTATGTCAATGCAGGTTGCCGAGCCTGTCCATCAGTGAATGACATTAATTATTTGCTCACAGAGAGAGTCATGTGCAGGTGTTAGCAAAGTGACAACTCATGTTGAGGACACACATACTCGGACTCTATAATAACACACCGCTGAAAAAAAATTTGCCCTGCACCCTCCTGCACAGCAACTATTCCTGTAGTGGCAGCTTGTGTGTGGCTGTCTGTGTCCCGCCCTCTTTGGAATAAGGTGTGGTTTCACTCTGCCTTCTCTTTCTCTCCCCCGTTCCCTCCCACCTTCCCCTCTCTCTGCCAGTCTATTTCACTCCGCTGTCTTTTCCTGTCTCTGTGCTTTCCCACTGCAACCGGGATGAGAATCGATCAGCGTGACGTCATGGCAACGCACGCTACAGCTGCAGCCAACGAACAGGAAAGGCCGATGACAGAACAGCCCCCGGAGAGGGGTGTGCGCCTGTGTTTTTGTGTGTGTGTGTGTGTGTGTGTGTGTATGTGCGCTGATTAATTTTCTATGAGAGGGTGCAGAGAGAGGGAGAGGGAGGTGGAGGGGGTAAGTGTTTATGTGGACAAACCAAAGAGCAGAGGAGACTGACAATTAGGCAAAGCCACAAAACAACAACATGAAACAGTGAAGTGCCCAGAATATAAAAATCTGTGAATGAAACAGAAATAAATGCACCTGGCAATTGTGAGTCTAATGTCATGAGTTTTAGTATTGGTGCAGGGAATATTATTTTTTATAGTTTGTTGTCGTAGTCATCATAGTCAAATGGTACTCCAGTATGTGTACCTATATTAAGGTTATTAAGTATGCCATAAAGTATATACGATAAATATATATTAATTTTTCAGTTTACTAATTTACATGGATTTAAAATCATAAAAACATATGTAAAGGCATATACAAAAGTTTCCTAATGTTAAAATCCAATGTATTAAGTCTGTTTTGTAATGTAAGACAAACAAAACACATAAAAAAGCCAAATTAATATTCATAAAACTAGGTAAATAGTAAATAAGCAAGAACAAAAAGCAGAAGGAAAGTACCAAAAATAATTATATTCAGTATCTTAATGTTAATAATTAAAGACGATTAACAAAATTAATACAAACATAATCAAATGTCTAATGTGCCAAAATATTATTTATTTCAATGTTTGTTTGCTTTTTTGAGGAAAAAAGGAGTGTCAAGGAATCTTGTTGTCTGGGGATTTCTTGTTTGTTTTTGACCTTAAATCTATCCAAAGTATAAAGATTTTCCTTATAGTGCAATTGTAAATGTAATTTTTCAAAGAAAGAGAACTTGATAGTAACTTTCATCACTAGTTGTGCTGATGTGCATTTTTCCTAATACTATTCAGTAAGTCTCATTACAAAAATCAAGACATTTTCTTGTATATTGGAAGATTTTAAAAGGTATCACGAGGAAATAGAAGTCATTATTGACAGTCAGGTATAAAGGCACAGTAAAATGTCCCATATGTTGGGTGAAAATTCCTATGTAGGCTCTGCACTCAGTGGGACCAAAGCTGTGCCGTAATAAATCTACTGGGCCAGGCAGAGAGGGTGTTCACATGGATTAGTTTGTTTACATATGCATATATGGATATATACTGTGTACTGTGTGTTTATGGGAAACCCTAAAGTCTGCAAATAATTTCCTTCAGAGGGATAAACAAGTTTCAGTTTGTCCCCTGTGTCTATCTATTTGTCTGTCTTCAGTCATGCTTTAACAAGAGCCCTCTGAGTGCCTCTCCATGCCCAATGAATCCTCCCCAGTCATGCCGAAGCCCATGTGATGGTGACTCCCTCCCTCCAAATCTCTCTGTTGTTCATTTATCACTTCTCTTTTCATTTACCGATTTCTCCCTTTTCCCTGTTTGTTACCCTTCTATTTTTGTCAAGCTGCCTCCATGTGGCTCATTCTGTCACTTGCCTCCTCCCTCCTTTCATCCCTCTGTCTTTCCTTGGCCAGCTCCTCTGTCTTAACACCCAGCAGATGCTTCCAAAGAGAGGGTCTCCACCCTCCCACCCTGCCCCCAGCTTTAACTCCCTTCCCCCGCATCCTTCCTTCTTCCCCCTCACACCAAAGCTGTATAAGGTGACTCCCCTGCCCTCTCCCCTTTTGGATTTTTTCTGCTGCCTCCGCTTCTTTTGTCTTTTTATCTACCTCATCTTCTCTGTTCTCTCCACATCTCTATTTCTCATCACTTTGCCTCTCTTATTTTCTGCAACATTACTGCTCCTGTCTCAGCCCTTGGCCTTGAGAAACACACATCTTCTCCTGCACTGCCATCTAGTGTTCACTGAGATTCATGAGCAATCTGGTGTTGAGGCCTCACTGCCGACTGATAAATACTGTGAATATTTCCTCAGTGTACTATAAAATAGTGAATACAGCGCACTTAGCAAATAAGTAAATACCAGGCTGATATTAAGTCATACAAATAAAGTATAAATATGTATATTCATAATGCAGCTGACAAATGCGGCCATGCCAGCTAGTGGGGGAGTGTGGAATAAGGGAGGAGGAAGGAAGGGAGGGGGATTTGCTAAATAAAGCCTAATGCCCTATAAGCTCTGTTTTGGAGCTGCAGGAGTTTGAGCAGCCTGAATAAAGACACACACACACTTATGTCATGTACTATGGGGAGGATCAGACGATCATACCCACGCTACTGTATAGTAGATACGCGGGCATTTTCTGCACAATATACCAGAGAGGTGTCATTTATGACCACCTCGATGAGCAGTTTTCCCAACTCTTTCTTAAAAAAATGTAGCCATCCCACTCATATGAATGTCAACATTGTCAAAACTGCAATCATATTTTTAAAATACTTCAAAATTCCTCCATTGGCACAATTTTAGGGCTGCGTATCCTTAGATGAAACTCCTTAATGAATGCTAAAAAAAAAAAAAAAAAAGACATTTGAGGAAAAATGGAGCATATAGCAGGATGAAGGTTGTGATGCAACTTAATTTTTTTTTATTATTTATCATTTTCAATAAAAACATTATAAAATTACCCTGATGGTGCTTAATGATTTTGTGAACATTTCTTAAATTAAAAGGTTTTGAAGTCTTTAACATAATAATATCATCTAAGATAAGCCAAAATTTGTCTAAATTAAAATAAATTAATAGGTTACAGTCAGCTTTTGCTTTTACCTTAGGTTTATGTTTCACATATGGTTAACAATTTATAAAGCAAGAAATGTGTGCATTTTATACAATTGCTTCATTCCACTGTGCTTTTCATGTGGCCATATTTTCTATTTGTTTTGTTGTTTGTTTATTTATTTATTTGTCTTTTTTGTTTTTTAAGATTATTTTTTAGGCTTTTCAATTTCATTGGATAAAACCGTCTTTAGAGTGAAAGGGGAAAAAGAGGGGATGACATCCAGCCAAGGGCAGCAGGTTGGAATTGAACCTGTGGCCGCTGCGGCCAGAACATAGCCTTTTTTTGTTTGTTTGTTTGATTGATTGCTTCTTTTTTTAATCATATTTAAGCCATTTTCAAATTTTACATGTAGGAGTTTACATGTTATATTACTTTACTTGCTATATATTGATAACAACTTACTATTGTGGGTGTTGACTTATGTAATAATGGGGCGAGATTGGGAGAAATACAGTGATAAAGAAAATAACTCCCCAGTATCTCACTTCTATTTTGAACTACAGTTCTTTTAACATCATTACAAACAGTGCAGCCATGGCCAAAACTCTCGTCAGTGCACTTCAGCTTGTGAAGTGACTTAAATGTTATGTGCCACTTACTATTAACACCTGAACTTAGAGGCAGAGGCTAAAAAACTACAAACCGGGAAACATCTCTCTATACTATCACTTACTGAAAATTAACATTAATATAAACTTACAATGTTACTGTAACAGGTAAATCAGCAAGGTGCCATCAGCAAAGATTTAAAGGCAGTGGATGTGGCATGCAGTCTTAGTGGCATACTATCTAAGTGGTATACTCATATTGTTTTAAACTCAGAAATTTTGGGCAAAATTAAAGAAAAATTACAGTAAACAGACAAAGAGATCTAGAGAGGGTAAATAGAGCATGCAGCTTTAGGAAATGATTGGCATATGTTTGGATGCCATGGGAAATCCATCTACTTTTCTTTTTCTTTGTAGCTCTGTATCTATTCCTTCCTCCCTCGCAACTTCAGTCTGCCTCTCTCTCTATTTCTATCTAAATGACACATTGTTCCCTGATGCACCTCCTCAGAGGACAAACTGAACAATGAACCAACAAAACACACAACATAGTGCACACACAAACATATAAGCACACAAACACCCACATCAACTTGTTATGACTGTAAAGTATGTCAGGTCAAAAATAAAGTGAAGGTTAATGGGTATATATATTATACAAAGCCACAAGCACACACACTAAGTACTATAATACAAGACCATACACTCACAAGACACACACAACCCATTTTACCACTAAAATCAAATAACCTAGAGTGAACCTGAGAATATGAAAAAAAAATGTAGAAAAAGGAAGGAACGAAAAGTGACCTTTATCCCTTATTTTCAGCTATGATCACAATCCACATTCTCACTGCTGAGGCGGTGCTGTGCTGTACTGATAGGTCAAGAAAGGGGGATTACCTACTGTACCTGCAACGATGCGAAACCAGCCGGTACACAACTCCTCAGCCATTTAAAGCTTTCTCCATGGACCCCCTTGTTCTCAACCCAGACGGACAGAGGGATGAGAAGACGAATGGACGGCGAAGATGATTCACTGGAAAACAGACGAGGGAGACGAGAATGAGGAGCCACCACTGACTCTGCCAGACTGAGCTGTTCGCAGGGCATGCACGTACACCGATGCCCATGCATAGATTAACAACTGCAAATGTACCAGTGAAGGCATACACATGACTACACAGCAACCTGCTGAGAATAGTAATGTGGCACAGTAGGCTAGACAAGTCCGGCAGTGAAGGTCAACACGTCCTTTACTGCAGTTGAGGCAGACGCACACCTTCTATTGCTCCAATAACTCTTTCTGAATGCGTAAAAAAAAAAAAAAAAAGGCAGTCTTGGCTGCTTTCATAGAGACCAATACAATTCATGTCAGTGCACTTAAGGAAGTGAAACATTTGTAAAGAAACATTTAAAAGTCCAACTTTCACAGTTTGCTTACTCAGCGAAGACAAAGCAGCGTCAAAGTGTTTTATGAAATTCCTGCACACTCTATAATGAAATGTATATGAAAAATAATTTATTGTACTTCTTCATTGCATCACTTTCTTTCTCGCCACTGAAGTTTGCTAACCTGAATCCAGGTAGCACCGAATTAATTGTGTTAGTATATTTGAAAAAAGTTTTATATATATATATATATATATATATATATATATATATATATATATATATATATATATATATATATATATATATATATATATATATATATATATATATATATATTTTTTTTTTTTTTTTTTTTTTTTTTTTTTTTTTTTTCTAGGATACTAACAATCAGATACCCATAAATGGCATGGCATTGGCAACTACAGGTGAACTGCTGGACACATGACTTCATTTACTTCCCTGCAAGAACCTAAAATGACAAGCTGTTGGTGCCATCTACTGTTCACTTTAATACAGTGCACCTTTTACTGTCAATACATTCCACCTCTCCAAACCCCTTGATCTCTGATCCACTTTTACAGCTGCTGTCAGTTTCCTATTTTAAGAACAATACAGTGACAGTTAAACGTGCAGTTTGTCACAGGCACCAGCAGTCTTACAGAGACACAAACACACATGTTCATTAAACACAGTGAAAGGAAGGAAACCAGGTAAAAACCATGACATAATTTTGATTTACAGTACCCAGATACAGCATCCACATGATCACATTCAGACTGGTTCACTGCAATACTAATCCCATGACTAGCTTTGACAGTCTTTGGTGGGCTATCATTTAGCATTAAATAAGCTTGATTCCTGCAGTGACACAGATGCCATTTAACTTCATTGTCACATTCAAGTGTCTGTCTACACATTCTGCTGTCCTTGTCTCAGTAAAACACTCCCTCCTAAGAGCAGTGCAGCCTTCCTAGCATTTAGACAGACACTTCTTATTCAGAAATAGACTGTGGCTAAGGATGTTCTTCTTTCTGGCACATTTCATATCCCTCCAAGGTGGCAGAAACTCAAGAAAAGTGAGCCTGTTTACTTCAAAAGCAGCAGATGCAAAAGAAAAGGAAAATCTTCTTCCCCATCCCCACACCATTTACCTCTTTTTCCCACCCGCCCATCTTCTACCTTGTCTGTATTTAACCACCCACCCACATACACCCTCCACCTTCCTCCCTCTGACCTACTTTCACACCACCTTTGCTCATGCCTTTCGCCTGTGGGGTGCAGTGTTGCTCTAGTCTGGCTGTTTTGTCAGTGATGTCTCTGCATCTGTTTGCAGGTCCAGGTCTGATTTCGCCACCAGCAAAAAGTACAAGACATTTTTAAATGGGTCATCACTTGTAACTGTATAAATACACTTAAGAAGAGAGCTTCATTTTGCAGCAAAGTGTCATCAACATCTGGCAAGCGGAGAACCACTGGGAGTGGAGGATGAGGTATGGTGATGCCACTTCAGGTCCCTGAATTGCTGATCATTAATCAATTGTGTTCTAGTTACATCCTCAATCTCCCCATAAAACAAAAATAGCAGTGTTGCATATATTGTGCTTTTCCTTTGGCAGCAACAACAGCTAGTGCAGAGCCATTTTGTTGATATATATTTTATATGAGAAATCAACAAAAAATAAATGATTTACAATTGTGATAACTGTCACAAGAAAATGCTAAACCTTTCCTGGGCCAAAAATCTCAAATGTGAAGATTTGCTGCTTTTGTCTTTCATATCATGGTGAATGGTAGCTAACTCGTGTTTTTTTTTGGCTATCAATTAGACAATACAAGTAATCCGGAAACATATTGAAAGATTAAAGACTAAATAATTAATCATAAAAGGAATTAAAGGATTAATAATATTATCCTTGCACTGATCATTATCTCATCGCTCTTCATCCAGACAGCCTGGATGCAGGCCTCAACAGGACCTGTAACACAAAAGGGAGAGTGGCACTAGATAATGTGCTTGGACGAAAAATTTAAATCACCTTTTCACTTTTAAAGAGCACAGAAATTCAAATCAAAAAAGAAAACAACAAAATAAAATCTAAAAGTGATCCAGTGAGGTTCTGTCCCATGCCACAGTTACTGAGGTGAGCAGGATGATGACCCTGATTTAGTGCTAAAGGAGCAGAGCACTGAGAAGCAGGGAAAGCCCTGTGACATGAACCAAACCAACAGGAAGAGAGAAGCACGACTTTTCTCCAACTATTAAATCATGGGGTTCATTCACAACTGGCCAACCCCAGCATACAAGTTAGTAGGGATGCACAGATACAGATACAACAATGTGGCCAATAGTCAATACTGACACCAGTGTTATATTTGTTTGTTCTGTTGGTGGTGTTTATTTTGTTTCTAATAGCATTTTGTGCCGGGGAAACAAAAAACAAAACAAATAAATCTCCAGTGTAAAAAATAACAACTGTTTTAAAGTCTTTCAGCACTCCATTATCCTATTTTTGACTGAGTACAAATTTAATCAAATGCATGAAACAACCTTTGACATAACCATTTTTCACATGAAAAATATTCTTTTGTTTTTTTAAATGTACCTGTACCTATACCAACTACAACTACTAAAGATGAGCATCTCTGCCTTGTTTTAGCTGAGTCTATTTCTCTTCTCAAGATGTGAGACACAGAGCTGAACTGCCACTCACTCTCTGTGCTGGTGCTTTGAGCACATAGGTGGCTATTTCTTCAATATTTGAGTGTAGTCTCATTTCAGAAAATGGGGCCTCTGCAAAGAAATATGTCCTAAAAACTGCATGTCGCTGATCTTTTTCTGAGACAGTGTAATACTCCCACACAGCTAACATTTTCACTTTTTTTTTTTTGGAGAGCAAACCACACTTGCATGTGGCTCCCATTGCGTTCTCATGCCACAGTGTCAGTGTCTTATCCAACCACTGGCTTCTTCTCACAATCAGCAGCTGGGCCTACTGTTGTCCCAATCTGGCAGCAAATAACTAACACTTTAGCCAGCGCAAAATTGATGCAACAAAGCAGATAAACCTTGGTGACTGCCACTGTTAAAAGTCATTTTATTTACAGATGCCACAGTCAAGAAGGTGAATATTGGCTGATACAAATTCTCAGACGGTAAATCGGTGCATCCTTTTCAGCTATCAGTAAAAACTCATTCATGCACTGTTTATGCTCTGTCAACTATCACTACACACTGTCCAACAAAGCATAAAGGGCTCCCCTAAAATAGATACTACACTGGATTTATGATGAACAAACATTGTAAATTATCTGGGTTTTAATAGATGTATTAATGTCATTACTTTGTTTTCCATGGGAAACATTTTTGCACTGAAGCAATATTGTTTCTCTTGTCAACCAGAGGTGCTTGAAACCCTTATCACATTTTACCTACCCAGAGTACTCTACCCAAAGCTTGAGGAATGTCAACACAGAGCAGGAGTTTTACAGATATGATGCCTCTCAGTAAACGTCATCTCTATACTGGGACTTCCCTGGGTTCATGTTGCAACCGTCACGTCTCATGTCCCAAGGCCTCGTGCCATTTCCTGCACACTGCTGAAGCAACATCCCTGCAAACTTCCACCCAGCTCCAATTCTCCCCACCTCCAAAGTGCCCCTGATGAGGGATGATGATTAAGCAACAGTCATTAAACGTACACAGACAAACAGCCACCCACAGATTAGGCAGCAGTGAGTGCAGTCAAACCAAAACAACTCACTCTCCACTCAGTGGCAGGGGAAGGCATGCAGGCCGATAAGGCGTGGCGGTGGCAAAGTGCCATGTCGAGTGCCTACGTGCCATTCAGCCACTCGTGATACTCTCTGTATGCTAGTACTGCCAGACAGCCTGTTCTCTGTCATTACCCCACTTGCTGCCCTGCCCAGGGGGCCAGACACACACATACACACAACATCAAGCACCAAGGTCTTCTGTGTAATTAGCACCCACTTCCTAATTACTTGATGATGCTGAGGATGCTGACTGCTTGCTCACAGGTGGATTTGGCTTGTTTAGTCTGATGCCACTGAGGGTATTTTGATGTTCTCATAGCAAGCAATGGGAGTAAGCTAAGATGGAAATGTATATGTAATGTTGTGTTTTTTTAGGTGCCATGTCAGGTGATCAGACAGTCAGTAGTCAGTTAGTTATCTAGTTAGTAAGTGTTGTGCATACCATTGTAGGTCACATCGGAAGATATTCAGTCAGATTTTGTACCAGCCACCTAATGGCCCAGCTGAAAGTGGTCAGTTCAGTACAAAAATTTAAATCAATTGCCGGAGACCTCAAATGTGAAATAACAGTCATATATGACTACATTCTCCACTGCTTCCCTGCCCCTTGGCACCAGTTTAATAACAAACACCACCAGCCTGAACTATTCCCTGACCCCAAACCCCATCTAGCGTCAACCCCCTGATAAAACCCCCCTCTGGAAACCAAGTCCTCCCTTGCTAGCCTCAGCAGAGGGGATGGAAAAGATGAGCTCATCCCTCTGACACTGGGCCGGTCTGGTCTGTGGTCTTCCTAATGGTCTCCAGGATGTCAACACCGGTCCAATAAGTCCCTCTTACTCACACCAATTACCATTTCCACACAGGGCCCAAGCCTAAATAAACAGAGCCTGAACTTGCTATACAATCAGTTCATATCTATAAACAGTGGAGAAGTTTAAATTAGGCCACTCCCAAGAGTACCGACCTTTGCTTGGACAGCACGACTAAGATGACAGAATGGAGCCACATGCACTCACTGCAGGAGTATTTAAAGACAACGCAAATAGCACAGGCATGAGTTTGTCACTTCCTTATAGCTTCTTTGGTTAATTCAAACTGAAAATAATGTAAAATTAAATGTTTTTTAACTTAATACATGGCTCCATTTAACTGGTAATCAACCTTCATCAAGAAGACATTGAGATGAACGATTCCTCTGCCTAAAGCTAAGGTGGGAACAGAAAATCCCATAGTTGAATTAGTTTTGCCATAAAAAAAGAGAAAAACCTTGCCTACGCTTACTTACTGGCTCACTCTAGGTTGGCTGGACACCCACAAGAATGTTGCTAATATAGGTTACGTGTGTGTGTGTGCTATGACGTGCCAGTAAGAGCCCAGATAGGCCTCCCAGTGACGCATTTAATACGGAACCCATAATTCATGAGGCATCTTAAAATAGGAAGGTAGATTTTTAAGATTAGTAAGACAGTAGTGAAAACACAGAACCTGCCTCTGATATACTATAATAGGTCATCATTTCATAATGTCGGAGGTACATGTTATCATAGTGCGGTTCACAAAATGACTAATGATAATGGTTCATCCGCTCTGTGGTTGGTTCATGGTTCCTGCTCTCCTTCCCTTCCAGGGCTTTTAACTATATGTGGGCAGTGAACACAACTAGAATCAACCACATTTCCTGAGTCAGGAGGGCAGAGAATCAGTAACCAAGCAGGAATCTTCTACTGTAGTGCAAAATATGTGAAAGTGCGTTTTTGCATAGTGTGTAATGGGTGAGAGTGGATGGGTATTCCTCCAAGTATACAGCAACTCTTTGAGCATATTTTAGCTCTGTTCTTACTGTAATGTCAGTTGATGTGTAACACTGAGAGCCACATTGCAGGCGACTGCATTAATTTAGTCACTATTGGGGGAGTCATGCTAGGACTCAGAGAATTAGCTCCAAAATAGTAGATTTTATTGAGATGCCATTGCCACTATAATAACTGATACATCTGAGTTCTGCCCAAATCATAACTACAACTAATGATTATTTTGATGATTTGTTAATTTTTTCTTATGCAAATGAATGATAATTTAATCTAAAAAAGTTAGAAATATTGTAAAATCAATAATTAAATATTCCCAGAGCCAAAAGGTGACAAATACTAGTTTTGTCCAAAATGCAGTCTGAGCACTCAAATGTATTATCTATCAAGATGTACTGGTGTGGGTTACAGTACATGTATAATAACAGCATTCTCCCTGTGGTATAAATACCTTCCAGCTCTTAACCCTAAATATGGCACATTTTCCCACTGATGCAAGAGGCAGTCTGGATTACATCTTCCAACTATTTACTCTCCTTTTTATCTTGTTAAGGAGCAGATTGCTTACTTATTTCCTACCCTAACATAACACTGTAAGCATCTTCTGCTGAGAGGAGAAAGGGTGCACTGCATGCACACTGTAAGGGCAAAAATGTGAAACGTGGAGCCTGATGATCCTGGGTTTTATAGGTCAATACTGTCAACTGAACTTTTTTTTTTTTTTTTACAACATTTTTTGGCAAAGATCCTTCAAATTTGCTTATTAAAGGAGTTGTGAAATATCATGTTTGGGGCAGGATATTTTCATAATTAAGTTGTAATTTGAAAAATCTGCAATAGACTTACAGGTATAGCAGCCAATATATCCGTCAGTCATGTTCTACTGGGAACTCTCGGTAGTGAAGACTGTAATGCAACCTTCCAATCTGTGCTATGTTAAGGTGTACTATGAGGTGTCCCGAGGACCCACACACATACACACATACACACACACACATACTAATGGACCTGAAACATCAAAGGCCTTCCCACCATGATTCTGTAATAGAATGCAGCAGCTGCACACAACATGAAAATATGTAGTGCACAACAATATACGCAGGACCGATTCTACCCAGAAGGCAAAGTACATTTTGCTTTTTGCTTCACATTGCTGAATTGTTTCACACCATCTCTTGAGTGTCACATAATAGCGCTTATGTACTACTCTTTCGTCACAGAAAGCCGCAGCTCACCCACACACACACACAGCTCACCCAAACCCCTTACACACTTTGGGTGAACTCTCTTTTTTAAAATGAGCTTCATGATGCTGACAGAAGCACAACTATTTCACAACATCTAAAATTATTTTTTTTCCCACTGGCAAAATAGTGTATCTTCCTGTCTTTTTAATTGCACCTACCTGAATGTGAAAAGTCAAGTTGCGATATCAGCTGGAATTTGCAGTTCCAAGATGTTTTGCCTTTTTCCTGCAGGTCTTTTAAGCCAGCTACTGTTTCACAGCAAAGTCCATTTGTGATCTGCAAAACTAAAAAAACAACATGATAATTAAATATATGCTGATACATCTGAATATATCATCTGACGTGTATCCATAAACGTCCTAGATATTGTTTTAAAATAACACTGTGACATTAACTAACTGACCAGATACCTGGCGGACGAGCTACTTGAGCATGATGACATATGATTCATTTATTTAAAAAAATATATGTATTATGGCTAAAATAGAATGTGTGAATAAATTATAAAACTACTGAGGGATTGGTTGGCCAAATGGTTGGTGTTTGCCTGGGCATGCAGCTAGGCCTGAATGACTGATACTCTCAGGAAATACATTGCACCTCCACATTAACACATACTGTGAGGCTTCCCCCATGAACACTTTATGGCAAATCAGCATGAATGACTCACCTCATCTCCTACAGCAATAATAACACTTTCTTTATTTATCCATGTAAGTCAGCTGAGGATACATTCTTACCTTTATACTTATTTCTATCTGCTCAAACATTCAGGGGAGATTCAGTGTCATAGTTTACATGCAAAGCCTTTTAAGTAGAGTTTCTATTTCATTTGCAAATACCAAAATCAAACTAAGATGTACCTCTGTAAATGGTTAATTTGTTTATCCTAACTATTAATAAAGTGATCTTTGTTTTGCCTCTTTAATGCACAAAAGGAACCACACTTTCACATTATCTATTATTACAAACCATACTAACTTGTCAAACTTCTGAGCAGATCTGTGCTCGCTGCATGTCTCTCCCACCACACTTGAGCCAAATAACAGCTGAGGATGTATAGTTTCAGAGAAATAAATGTTAAAGGTATTTCAAAAACCTAAAATATATTTTTGTTAAACCTGTTCTTGGCACCTGAGGCTCTGCTGCTAATTTTACCCCAAAATGGTCCTCTGTGCTGTAGTAAGATACACTGACACAGTACTGTCTTCATGGGTGGAGCCCAGAATCCATTGTCTGATAAAACTTCATTTGAGGGTTTTCACAGCCAAACACAGGAAACAGAGATCAGAAATGTTCCCAGGCTGAATTCCCAGGCAAAGTCCACCTTAAACTGAAACCTCAGTCCTCACTCATCAGTCTCTAGCTTGGCAATCCCTTTTCTCCCCCACAGCTTTTCCCACATATCACAAACCCAACCCTAACTTGAACTCACTATACTTGATCTCTCACACATGCAGTAGGCCTCTGGGATATTAAAGCTGTCCCACCATGAAACCCCAAACCTAAAACTAAGTCTAAACATCGCTTTTGTTTAACTGTTAAATGTCTTTTGCAACTGCCTTAAACGACATGTTGACAGTTTCTCAAATCTGCCTTTATGGTCAATGGTCAAAGGTAAATTTGTACTAAATGAACTAAATGTACAAGACCTGATGTTTACTTCAGATAATCTGCGGAATGTATTTTTGCACAGATGTTGATTTTTTCCCCTTAAATCTTAAATTGAAAGCACATTATTAAGAAGGGGTCTCTTCATTGATAATTGCATCAGTAATTGTTTTAAAATAGATGTATAAAATCGACTGACCTTCCCACTTATTTACTAATGAAATTAATTTAAATACAAAGTTGCGTCAAATGTTTTCCAACAGTATCTGACCTGAAGTTCTGTTTAACCCTTTAAAACCTGGAGCAACATCGCATCTATTGCACTGCATTCAGATGCCTTTCAAAAAGTATATAAACTTTTGAGCAAACTGAAGTGATTTCTTTCATTTGGAACGGGTAATGAAAAACTTAGTAAGAAATGTTCCACAAATTGCAAGAGATTAGTAGATTATTAGTAGAGAAATTAATGTCAAGGGAAGAAGGAACTAGGCTAGAGAAACACTGTATTTATATATTTCTAATTAGCATAATTACATATTTTAAATTATGTTACATTATATTTTTAAAGTACTTTTACAGTAAAATCCCTTGTTTTCTCTCTTTATTTTTCTTTTCTTTTTTTCCAATTTCTCAAGTAATTTTCTTTCTTCTCTTTATACAAATTTCTTGCCAATTTTTGGGTCATTTCACCTGTTGTAGCTTATAGCCTTCTTCCCATGTTTTTGAAAGAAACCAAGCCAATTTACTCAGGTTTCAAAAGGTTAAACAAAATATCCTATTAAAGAGTGACCATGCATCTGCTGAAAAAGACTCAGACTGCATCAATCAGACTGTGGCTGGTTAATGCCAGGACCACCACTGACACAGGGACACAGGATACAACTGTTGAAATAGAAGCAAGGCCCAGAACTCAGGTGTAGCTCCATGTGAATGATCACATGCAACACCTGTTCGATTTAACTGACAATATCAAGGACAATATTTTGGTTGGACAAACATCACATGCTGATGCTGCATAGTCTGGCCTCTGATATTTTGATTTGAACTTCCCCAGGCATCAACACCGCAGTTCCTAAGAAAACATACTCAATGTAATTAACCATATTGATTATTAATTTCAAAAACAAATAGTAATTATTTTTCCATTGAGCAAAACCTCATGATAGACTGAGTTTTGCCATTCGACCTGAATGAATTAACTTGAGAACACTTACAACAAAACATAATTACTCGGTTGTTTCAGATGATAAAAGCTGATGAGTCTCGTATTCCCTTCGCCTTTCTCCACTCTCGCCCGTGCTTTCACACGCCAGATTGCAAAATCGGGGAATAAACTTTAACTAGCTGTCAGACTGTCTCCATTGTATTTTAAGTGTTACCAGAGGTTCCATTTAGGCCCTATGTGACTGAAGTTAGTACCTGACTGTGTCAACACTACAGTGGTGTTCCAGAGGTGTTCCCAAAGGCACACCACTAACTTTCATAATAGACTAATCAGAAACCCACAACAAGACGTCAACCAATTTAATTTAAAAAAAAAAAAATTAAAAAGATCTCAGCAGTATGTGAAAACTGTGTGAAAGTATGGCTTGTCAAAAACCCACGACAACATTTTCTGGCAAACACAGTTCTAGTCTTCCTGGTTTTGCAATTGATGTGATTTAATTTCCTGAACAACAGTTCACTGCCTGGCAAGTGCAGAATAGCTCTTACTCATAACTTCAGATGAAGTGGCAGCAGCATGTGCCAGAGATTTGGGATTTACCACCTTTATCAGTTTCATTATTTGGACATGATACAGGATGATATGCCAGTTTCCTGTTTCATTTTTAGGTTGTGAGCTGTTCTGCACAGGATCTCCATGGTTACGGGAACAACAGTCCAAAAATACACAGTGGAGTATGGGGGGAGTACATCATTTACTGTAAGTTAATGTCTGACAAACAATTTTATTTACCATCACGAATATCTAACTATGATATCATTTGCCACAAAAGACTGGATTCACTTTCAATTTCAATGTTCAAATGTGATTAGATTATTAAAGCTGTCAAATAGTAGCAGAGCCACATTTAATGTCAAAACAACAAAAGCTATAGCCCAAAATTTAGCTAACTTATGAGATATTTTTTCTCAAGTCTTGTTAAATATCCCTCCTGAATCACATGGTGTTTTATTTGAAAATAACATTAACATGCTATGATAAGCAGTGTAATTTTTGGCTATTTTAAAAGAAACATGCCTCCCAAACCTATGGTTTTCTTTAAAAAATAACTTTATCTTTAAAAACCA
This sequence comes from Plectropomus leopardus, assembly GCF_008729295.1. NCBI lineage: Eukaryota > Metazoa > Chordata > Actinopteri > Perciformes > Serranidae > Plectropomus > Plectropomus leopardus. Next base: position 13,519,111 of record NC_056465.1, read on the forward strand.
GCAGTAAAATAAATACAAAATACAGCCATTTAAAGTTGTATGCCCCTACCATGAGCCAGAAGTGCTTGAAAAATATTTGACATGCTTAGTATCATTGATGAAGGGAGAGAGGGAATGCCCGGAGAAAATGAAGAAACTGTTGAGAAAATAAACAAAAACGACCAAAACATTGTCACGCTGTGGCTCATATTAGAGCTACAATATTATGTCAACTACAGAAAATAAGTTCACCATTATGTAACATTAATGCAGTCTAATTTCTTACACACAACAAATTTCCATAATTTTTCCAAAACTTTCAATGATTTTAACTAGTTGAATGACTTTCCCAGGCCTGCAAAATATGATTGTGAAATGACTTTTCCAGTTTTTCAATGTTTTGTAGGTTTGCTAACACGATTTTATCTGGGCTAGCTAGACACTTGCTCATTATTTTAGCCAGTGTGCGAGTTTTTTCCTTATAAATCCGAGGCCAACATTGAACAGCAGAGTAATCACCGTGTGGTTAAATGATACTAGTTTCACTTAGACAGCGTCTAGCAGCAGCTCGGATTAGTCGTGTAGCTCAACGGTAGCTTAGCCGTTACACCTGAGTCACAAAGCTAGCTAAGTGAACAGTTAGCAATTGTTTATCTCCACGATACACACAACACTTACCACTGTATGAACGACCTCTTTATTCTTCAAAGTGTCATCTGTTCAGGTAAAACCAACGACAGTCCGTATTCTGTGACGGTAAAATTGAGATAAAATCTCAACTCCTGTTTAAGTTCCGAACTCGCAACGGTGGTTTTGTTAAGCAAAAAACATGGACGCCGGAAGTGACGTAACAACGTTACGTCACCTGTTATCTACTTGCTGGACGCCAAAAAAATAAAAAATAAAATATAAAAAAAACTTGCTCGATGGCAAATGAGAGAACAAAAATAAAAAGTAGATTTAAACAGAATTTTTTTTAATTTAAATGTACAGCTATTGGCTCGTTTTGGCACCTAAGTATGATCCTCTTGTAGATGCTCTTTTCCTAACTGACAGGGGAGTTGAAGCTCATCTGTTTTTAAGGTGTTCACATTGGTTTCTTCAAATTATTTAAAGCCTAAGCTTCAGCTGAGTAAGGTGTCAAAGAAAGGGGAGACCGGGGATGGTTGCAACCGTAAGGACAACATGACGGCTCCTCAAAAATAAGGCTACTCAATCTTGATCGCCCCCTGGTGTCTGACTGAAGTATGGGTCATAAGGCCCGCCCCTCCATGTTAGAGAATGGGACATAGGCCAAACTAAATACGCCAAATCGATTTTTCCCAAATATGGTTTCTGTCACTGAAGGTCATTTTCATCACCCGGATGTGTGTTCAGCTGTTTGTTTTTATGATAGGTTTGGCTTTAATGAGTAATTACATTATACAAAGGGAGGGTTTTTCTGCCCTGATTGACAGCTGTGACAGCCAATCAGTGTGCTCGCAGCATACTTTGAAACAAAATGCAAAAGTTATTAATTAGTTAGTTATTAATTCAATGTAATGTGTTTTGACATGTTGCAACCATCTGCAACCATGCAATATACCAGGGTTAGGGTCAGCTGCAAAATCTGACTTCTTTCATTCAAATAAATATTGTGAATGACGTGTCTTATGTAATCGTGTTTAAATGGTTACAAGATCTAAATTTAATATATATATAAATTGATTGGTGCAGTCCTCAGTCCCAGAGTTAATGTAAGAAATGCAAAAAGAGTTGCAACTGGCCCCAGTCTCCTCTTTAATGGCTGAATTGGGATTTAAAAGCCACGTGTAACAGTTAAATCTCATTTTACTGATTGGGCTGTTTCTTACACCTGATCTGCCCCTCACTCACCCAGCCCCCTGGTTAACAATTTATCAAAACAGTCCACAAAAGTAATTTCCTCCGGCAAACCACAACATTTTGACTTGCAGCCCGATACTGTTGCATAACAAGGGCGTCTCTCCCTGTGCTGTTTGATTTTTCCAAATGTTTTTAATAGCGTATGAGACCAAACTTGGCCCAAGAGCATGTATACTGTACCTGGTCCGCGTGATGATCCTCCTCTTGTACCAGTGTGCAGAAAGGTAGTGTATTTTGCAAAGCATATAGTATAGTTTATGAATGTTGTCCCAAGTGCAGGTTACTGCCTTGGTTGGCACTCATGGCATGCATGTTTGACTGCGCCTAGAGGCAAATGGTGTGTGTGTTTGTGAGAGGGGACCTGCTGAGGAGACCTGCTGAGGGGACCTGCTTGGCAAATCTGTTCTGTATTTTTTCCTAAACCAAATGGCTTTATCAAACAAAAAAATAAAAAGATTTAATACCATTTTTAAATTTAGTCAAATAGAAACATGCATGATATCTATATGAGATCAGATTGTCATAGGCTAGATAAATAAAATAAAATAAAAAAAATAATAAAGTTTATTATAATATACAGAGACCTAGGACACTAGGTCTATAAAGTGTTAGAAGATATTAAATATACTCCCAAAGACCTAGGTGATGTGTTTAAATTTGTAGTTGTTTTGTCTGGCCATAGACAGGACATTTCATTTACTATGATAAATTACTGAGAAAATCTATAAATTTTAACATAATAGAGGCTTATATTATCATTATTATTGTTATTATTCTTGTTGATAAACTTTATTGATTAAATGATACATCATGTCTTTGGATTGTGTATACATAGATTACTATATACACATACACACAGGGTACTTACTATCAAAAACTGGACCCCTGGACTGCAGTACTGGGCTAACATATCTAAGTATATGATTATGTTCGCTTGTAATATGCAGTGATGCTCTTTAGAATAATGAATTTGTGCTCATGTGTTTGTCAGAGTTTATCTGAGTCTGTACTGGCAGTACGAGACATAGCTTGCATGTGACTGAGAGTGTGTCTCAGTATTCAGCTCAAGCACAGTTGCCATGGCAACTTGATCGACAGAGACGACTTGGTCATCCCTGTGAAAGGATGTGAAAGGAAAAACCCTGTCGAAATCCCACTTCCCTGTATCTCTGTCTCTTTCTGTCTCCCTCTCGCTCGCTCTCACATTCTGTCTCTGCACATGCCTCATTCACTCACAGAAACTCACCTTATTCGATTTGTTGGGGGAGCACCGCCTGAAAAACAGGTTCATTTCAGTTAAAGTTAAAGAATAAATACACAAGATCCCAATTTAATAGTATTATTCTTATTATTATTATTATTATTATTATTATTATTATTATTATTTTGTGTGGTACATATTGAGATGTACTTTTACTTACATGTTGAGTTTGACTTCCTCTTTTTTTTACTCACTCAGAACTCTGATAATGTCACTACTGGATACATGAAACTCACCACTTCCTGTGCCCTTGTGAGGACTGACCCATGTCCAAGATGTCTTCAAACCACTTTTATCCAGGTTAGTTAGAAGCATTTGCTCCTCTCCTGTACTGTCATCAGTGAGTCCAGCCCAGGCCGCTGCTAAGATCAACTTGTCGGAACAAATCAGAGCTCCTGTACCAAAAATTAGATGAAAGGGAACAGAAACAATACATAATGTGAGAAAAGAGGAAATATAGTATTGAGCTGGAAAAAGAGAACTTAATAAATGTTTAATTTAAAGGAGAGGAATTAAGTCCTGATTTTTCAGCAGCCCAACTCCTTCTCAGAAATTGTCACTGCTACAAGCTGAGAGTTATTTTTGTCTCATATTGTTTATAGCACATGTGACAATAATACTGGTGGTCTACTGGAAACACTATGTTAAATTATTAGCATGGAGCACAAAATCCAAAGAGTACATTTTGGTATTTATATCCTCATGACTTCAAAATTTAATTGAGCAAATTAAATACTGCAAGAGATACCCACAACTATTAATATTTCCATAAGAATATTTCTTTAGTCAAAAGCGAAGATGTCTGCGTGTCACGACTCATACAGATTCTTGACTCCACACACTTTTCACACCCTGCAACTTTTTCTCTGAATAGCAATTTAATACAACACTATGTTTATGTGTGTCCTTGGTTCATGTTTGGAATTTATAGGTATAAGTTGTATATTAAAATTCAGTAGTTATTCTCTTTATCTGATGCTTGCAGCTCTGATTCTTTGGAGTTTATTGTTATATATTATAATTATTTGTCTCTGTACTGTATTTGTTGTGTGCTTTATGCAAATATAGACTATACACACATATTTCATTGTCTCTGTCCTGCAAGAGGGATCACTCCTTTGTTGTATTTCCAGATATTTCTGTCATTTATTTTTCTTGCTAAAGTGTCCAGTTGAAGTTGTTCCAGTGTTGCATGCTGTACAGACTGTGAGGTCCTCTCAGACAAACTTTTGGCTTATAAATAAATTTAACTTGACAAGCAGGAGCTTCCAGGGTAATGCTGTAGGCAACAGCAGCTGTCATATGTGATGTAATATTAAAAACAAACAAACAAACAAACATTAAAAGTATTATTTTTGACAGTAAGAGTCAGAGAATGTGTCCCTAAATAAGATGACCAAGGTTCATGTGTGTGTGCCTGCCATTAACTATAAATGTTCTGAAGTACAGGAGATTACTGGAAGAAATGGCATTACGGGAGAACAAGTGAAGGATACACACACACGTGTGTGTCATCCCACAAGCTCTCACGCAAGCCAAAGAATTGTTCCCATGTGCGGCAGACCTCTATGATTTAGGAAGGGTGCGTGAGAGCAACAAATGATTTATAAAGTTTAGAGTAATATAACCAAAGGGCTCAGTGACACAGCTGTGGAAGAACTAGAGAAAGGGGAAACAGAAATGACTGTGAAATTGGTCACGCTAAGGGAAAAACACACATTGCTCATCTAGCTCTCAGTCAGAGGTTTTTTTTCTTCTTTTTGTGGAGTGGACAATTGAGACAGTTACTCACTGTTGTTTGTCTGTTCACGTCAGTGATTTAGAGAAAGAGTTTTAATGGATACACAAACTTGTCCAGGGCAGGCAGCCTTTCACTAATCATGGTTACATGGGTTGAAATCAGTTACAGTCAGTGCTTTTTACTTTGGTCATGAATCTGTGGAAGCATAAAAAGTGCTGATGTCATTTATGCTGTTTGTATTTAGTAGTTTTTTGTTTTTTACTTTGATTATCAGCACAGTCCAAATTTAAAAAAAAAAAAAAAAAAAAAAAAAAATGATACAGCCACCGTGACATCACCCACTGGTTTGTGGACTGCTGATTTGAAGCCTCGAGTTTGGCGTTTTGGCTGTCGCCATCTTGAATTTTGGAGCTCTAAGTGAAATTTGAATGGGAGGATGGAGCTGTGGAGGAGCAAGGAGTGGGTCTGACTCTTAGACTGTAGGGACACCGCAGAGACAGCCTGTTACTCAAATTGATACTAAAATAAATTGATAAAATCAATTTACCAAAACGGGTCAGTTATATATAAATTCACCCCCTTGCAGTTGTCATGGCTTTTGACCAAAACATTTTTATTATTTTTTTGTACCAGGGCGGAAACATGTTTATTTCTGCTGTAAAGTTTGGTATTTTAACATGTGAGTCTACGGGGACTGACTAGCTTTTGGAGCCAGGCTCAAGTGTCAGTTTTTTCGCTCTCCTGCTTTGAACCACTGCAGAAAATATGCTCTGTGGTAAATAAACGTTTATGATGCTTACACGTTTTATTCTGGAAGATTTTTGAAGCCTAAATGTAATCGACAGAAGCAAAAAGCTTTTGTTAGGCTAAAACAAACTAAACTGCGGTCGCGTTACAACCACACGAGGTTCAGTGTGATGATGTTCTATAGTCTCATTTAGCCACTTGTTAGCAAACGCCTTTTTTAAGACACATGAAAGCTTCAGAGTTCACAGTGAGGTATTAACTATGTATTGTTTGTCTTGGAACAAAATGTGAAAGTCTCTTAAGCTCATGCTAACCTCAGACATTATTACAGGCTTCTTACAAAAACTCAAACTCAAACTTTACGACTGGGATTCTCTATATGTGATACAACTGAATCAGCTAGGTTTTCTGTACCAATGTTTTCTGTTTGTCCTAGTAGGAATTTTGCATATGTCTATGACATGTGTCTAAACATTTGAGCAAATCCATATCAGTTTCATTAATCTTCTGTCTGGTAGTTGCCAAACATTTTGTTGATTTGACCTAATTGGACTTTATGATACTTGTGCTACTGTGCTGCAGTAAACTGAGGGGCTTAAAAACCAGATGACCCTGTCTTGACACTCTGCTGTTTGTGTGCAAACTGTAACTGTTCCCAAGATTCATCATGATGACCACTTAAACCATTTTCAGGAAGGGAGAGCATGTGGCTCTCAGGAACAAGGTGTTGGCTGTGGAGCTCCCACCCTCCTCCACCACACTGCTCCTGCTAAACTGGGGCCTGTAGTAAACTTAGACCCCTTTTTTTATCCAGTGTTACCCTGGATGCACTGTTTGAGACGTGCGAGAACCACTGAATTTCTCATCAGACGCTGTCAGTGCTCTGGTTACAACCTAGAAGTGGTTGCTTATATCCCCAAAAATGCTGCCAGCCGTGTCCACCTGTTCTCTCATTACATTTGCGAGCACAATGAGGACTCACCAAGGTTCTTTAAAACAGGCTGTCAGTGGTGTTTCTCTGCACCCTCAGCCACTTCATCATCTCTCCTCTAATGGCTCTGGGGATATAAATAGCCACATGTATCCATCACGAGACTGATTTACTTGCTTCACTTAGAAGGTTAATGCAGCCTCAGGGGATTCAAGAGGGGCATCATGTTGCCTCTTCCCCGAAAGCCATTGTAGCAAAGACATAAACTGACAACAGGAACTGCTAATTATAGTCTTTTACCAATAAATTTCATGAATTTGTCTGTTTGTTTAAACTGTTTTCATGTAGCAATATATCAATATTATATCAATATCAGGATATGGACTAGATATCGTCATAGATTTTGGATATTGTAATATTTGAAGAGTTGTCTTTTCCTGCTTTTAAATGCTGTATTACAGTGAAATTGTGTATTTTTCTGATCTTTCCACAATGTTCAAATTATTTGCCATACACACTTAGTCATAATATCCACATTACAGATTATTGATGACAACATATCATTGTGTAAATATTTTGCAAAAACACCAGTAGTAGACCCTACTTTATTTTCACAATATCAATACAGATATTTGGTTAAAAGTATTGTGCTATTAGATTTTCACCGTGCACGCTCATTTATACTCCCTTTTAGGCAAAAAAAAGGAAAATAGATGCATCCGTTTCAAAAACTATAAAGGTTACTGCCCTCATACCTCCATATGTCCTTTATGATAGAAAAGACACAGCCAAAAGATGACACCAGAGGGCAGAGTCAAAAGATTCACACACTAACAAATTAGGCAACGGTGAAGGAGATTGTAATAAAATACCTCTTAATGGAGGCAGCATGTAAGTGGCGGTGGTCTGTGAGGTGCTAAATCAACAGTTCCCTTTCACCATTTTTTAAATGTCTTCATTGTCTCGTATGGTCATATCACTTAAACTATGCTACACTGCTGCCACAATCTCCTGTGGTACTGCTCTATTCTGTCTGTTTTAAGCTTTAAGAATACGTGCAAAAGTACGGAAAAAATAAACAGAGAACCGAGAGAGGGTTCCCTCCGTCCCTGTATATGCATCTTGCATCGAGCATAAATGAGCCTCATTGCTCAGCCTCGATTTCACCAAACAGCTTTGCTCGTTTAATGGCAATAATGTCGGACTGGCTTAATGACATAATAAAAATATCTTATTTTATTTCATTAATAGTCTTAAAAGAAAAAAAAAATCTGCCCGTAAGTCAGGTCGATAAGTCTTTATGCAAAACAAAATCAATTGCACAGCTTGTCATTTTTAACAGTGTATTCCTCAGAGAGCAGCAGCAGTATTTGACCCAGCTGGCCCTATGGTCGGCTATAAAACCACAATGACGCAAAAGCAGGAGCCACATAATTTGCATTAAAAGAGAAGCTATTTAACCCCTTACGGCCACAATAAAAGGAAGCTGTTACATTTAGCCAACAGTGAAAAGAGTAGGTATTAAATGTACCCTGTATGTGCAATATCTCACTTAGATCAGATTCCTTAGCCACTCTGTGCCAAGTTATACAAACAGTGCAACGTGTGAATTCCTAAAAAAGTAACAGTCCTGCACACAGGCAACAGTGGGTTGCCTTGTTGTCGGCATAAACAGATAGCTCTGGTCCACCTGCTTATGATTTCACAAATAACTCCTTAACAGGAATTTTTAGTTTGCACTCCTAATGACTCCACCGACTTCAAAGGCTGAAAAAATTCTAAGTTCCTGTATGCAGCCCCATCACATCCACTGCACTGACATGTGCATGCAGTATGCATGCACTTGCATACATGCTATGTTTACTGCCAGACTTTTATATCATCATGGGCTTCTTTCTACAGACAGCTTTACAATTCTGTCTGTACATCGCACTTAAAGATAATAACTATCAACATCTGGGGAACATTAAACCCAGTTCAACTGATGGACAGACCCTGATTCATGTTGACACCAATACAGATTTTTTTTTTTTAAAAAGCCGTGCTTACAACTGTAGTGTTCACTATAGCTGATTGGGCCCCCCCCCCCCCCACACACACACACACACCAAAAACAATTGAGAAAAGGGGCCCCCAATGGCAACTTATAAACCTCCTTAAACCTCCTCCTCCTTATTATAAACCTCCTTAAATCTCCTGTAAAGCAACAATACAGTGCACTGCTGCTGGCCCAAAAATCCTCTAAATGGGGCCCCCTCTAGCTGCTCTATAAGAGCTCGATAAGGATTAGGACCATAGGATGTTCAGAGTTGTATTGAGTTCCCACAATGCACCTGTCCAACTCAACTGCAGTGCCACTGATTGTGAGCTCACTGCTCGACACACACAGCTGTCAATCATCACTTCACTCACCTTTTCTTAGCATCAATGACTAGTTAAAACCAAACTTTTTGAACATACAGTACGGTAAGACCTTACTAAAATGACAGAAACAAACTGTGGGGCAAATTTCACATGCCAGCCACCAGGGGGCGATTGAGATTTTTTTAGCTTCCCATTTGGGAAGCTGTTATGCCATCCATCTTTACAGTAACTGGTTAGGACTGTCATACTTTCAACATTCAGTGTAGGGCCTTGATGGGCACCCCCTACCGCCCAGCCCCAGAGTTTATAGGGTTTTATTAACTCTAGTGTGCTTTGGAGGCAGTTTAACATGGAGGCACTCGATGACTGGTCATTACAAACATTAGGAGGGACAAATTTTCATTTTTCATATATTGTCCGACGCATTGATTAAGCACTTGAATCTTTTTAAGTTGCAGAAAACAGATGAGATACAAAATACCTTGCTTTGTCTTGAGATGATAATAGGAAAAAGTTTTACTTTTGTTCAGGCAAAGATGTCTTTTGGGCTTCAATGAAAACACTGTCACAATTCTTCATATATTAACAGCATAAAGACTCTAAGAAATCTACATTTGTCATTCCACCATTGTGAAATAAAAAGGCATGGGCTCAGGAACTTTAAATATAATGACTCGACATCTCAATGAGGCCCTCATCTATTCAGCTTAAAGGAATTGCTCAGCTGCTCTCTCCTCTGCCTCCATCGACTGTGTGTGTCTCTCTCGTTGCTCCCCTCTCCTCTTACCAAATTTTCAAATTTGTGCCATAATTGTTTAAGAGTTTTAATGAAATTAATTTGATATTAAGTAAAAATGCATGCCTTTTTAACCCTTTGAAACATGGAGTGACATCACTTTTCTTGCTCTGGTTTCAGACGTCCTTCATAAGTTTTTAACATTTGAACCCCTAGCAAAATAATACGATTTCAATCAAGAGCATGGAAAAAATGGCAAAAAGCAACTTAGTTTAAGCAGTTTTACACAAATTGTAAGAAATTTGAAGATTTAGAAAAATATTTTTAAAAAGCTAGGGAAAAATGTTGAGGTAAAAAAGAAAAAAGCCCTAGGAAAAAACTATATTTCTAATTATCATAATTATGTATTTCAAATTTTGTTACAGAATTATACATTTTAAGCACTTTGTTTCCCAGGTCATTTCCTTTTTTCCAGGTAATTTTTTTAATCTTTTTTTTTCGTTGTGTTTTCATCACTAATTTTCAGGTAATTTTCTTGTACTTTAAAGGGGTTAAAGAAGAACATCACAGCCACTGTGCTGAGACAGCACTTGTCACAGGTGCAGTTTTCCCTTATTATAGAAACTTACAAGACATTATCTGTGCCTTTAACAAGAGTTTAGCTCAGGCTGATCATTACACTGCTACCAAAAGAATTGTTCTTGAATCTGAAAAATTTTGGAAGCAAGTTTTGTTGAAAAAACGTCAGATATTCTCTCCTCACTGGCTTAATTTTTTTTAAGAGATTTGAGGTGAAGATAAGAGATTTATAAAGTAAACCCTCCCACTCTCGCTTCTCTTTTCTCTCTCCTTTCTGTGAATGTCTCTGTCATTCATTCACATGTAGACAATACAGTGGGGAGTTTTTGAGTCTTAAGCCAATTCCTTATTATCTCCCAAGCAAACCATTTCCTTTTCTTGCCTGAAAATATCCCTCATCTTCTCCTTTGTGCCACACGGGGGAGAAGTTAAGTGGTGTCATTTTCCCTGACTGGTGGGAAATGCTTTGCTCTGTTTTTAGCTTCATTAGATAACTCAGCCTCCCCCGTGGACCTCCTTGCCTTCGTAAAGGAGCGACAGAGGAGGCCACCCGTCCCATATACCAGTCTCTCTCTGTCTCCTTCTTCCTTCTATCTTTATTTCGTCATATGCACGCAAGTAGTTTCATCAAATCAGATCTCTTGCTTTTACTGGGTTATGTCACAGGCAAGACGAAAAGAGACTCCCACAGTGCGAGTAGGACATGGAGGTGGAGGGAAGAAAAGGAGACTGGAAAATAGTCAAGGAGAGAAGGCATGTCCATATGAAAATAAGGTTAAGAGCTAAAAGATGAGAATTTAAAATGAGAAAAAGGAGAATAAGACGACAGACCGGTGATATAATTCACTCATGATTCTCTTTTTAAAGCAAGGTTAGAGTGGATACAAGGGCAGACAGCCTCAGAGCTCTTTTCGTGGGTCACAATGAAATTAGATATGAAGGGTCATGGATGGAAATTACACAAGCCTCTTACCAATTTCATTACATTTTTTCCTTCTCAGTCAGAAGTTGAAGAAGAGCGACCAAGGCTTTTGGAGAAGGAATGCAATATATTCTTATATGTTCATTTGTTCTTAGCTTAATACTTACATCCCATTTTGAAAATCAACTCGTTTACTAAAAACGCCATAAGAAATTCTAATGGAAGACAGTAACACCTGTGATCACTTTGCAACACTAGCCTCATTATGTTTTTAAAGACGGAAGTTGTTGCGGCAAATGCAGTAAAAAGGCAATTACTAATAGCAATAAATGTTCTGTGGGATGTTTTCCAAAGAGTATTAGAGCCCATAAGCCCCCCTGTCAAACCAGTCATTTGTGGAAAATGACGGGCTGACAGAATATTCCTGGAAATATTGCTTCACCAACACTGTCTGCCTTCTAACCCTTGCTGTGTGGAAGGTCTCAAGTGTTAAATAAACCAACTTCATATTGTGGCAATAAAACAGCTTAACACATCAACATCCTTTCCTGTTAAAGTTTGCGGGGAGTCTCCAGAGGAGGTTCTGCTGAGAACAGGAGTCAGGTTGACATTTGAAACCAGGAAGCATTCACACAAATTATAACTGAGGTTGCTCAATCTCCTAAATTATTTAAATTTTTGTAATTAGGATGTGGAATAACATCAAAATACGCATAAAGATTCATGAGCATGCCAGCTGATAGACGGTTGGAGGTTTGAAGGATAGCTGAATCAAACAGGAATATTAGGTAAAATTTCAAATAAACCATTTAATTGTGTGCTGCTGTTGTGCCACCTGTAGGTTAAATACCATCAGAGTCGATACTGTGTGTGCACACACCATCTAAATTTGGTTGCAGTTGCTTTATTCAAGAATTATGGCTGTTCATGATAAATATCCCATACTAAGGAAAAAAGTATTGTGGAATTTAAAACAAACAAACAAATGTCATTTTTTCTGCCTGATTCATGTTTGTTATGTACAGAGGAACAAACATATCATTGAAATGGTCTATTTAGGCCCTGCGGGATTTGTCGTGAACAAAAAGAAACATTTAAACTGTTCCTTCTTGGTTCATTATTAACATTTAGGTGCAAATTTTGCTGAAATTAGTTGAGTAGGTGTTGAGACACCTACTCAACTGTGCTAAATAATAAGATGCAGAGACTTGAAGCTTTAATTTTATTTGTATTATCTTTTTAGAAAAAAGCTTTTATAGTGCTCCCAGTCTATTAAGAATCTTTATTCACTGGAAAGAAATTGCATTGAAATTTGGGTTATGGAATTACACAACTCAACTGTAAGAGTGTACAATTTTTATGCAATTTATTTCCATTGAAAGGAGGATTTAATTGATTCAGATAGTCTGATAATATCAGTACAAAGATGACAGGATCATCCACAGCATCTGTTGGGAAAAGGACTTGGAAGGCATCTTTAATGTGCTTATGCACCTACATCTCAACACATGCCAAAAACGAGCCCTATGTTTATGTGTGTTTTTGTGTGTGTGAAGGCCTTATGTCACATGAGGACAGTCCTTTCAGATTGTGTGTGGGCCGTGGTGCTGAGTCTGTGTCACACTGTGTTCCTGTCTCAGCGCATTAGAGCCGATCCTCTGTGATGATGCAGCAAACAGAGTGACATCAAAGAGAATGAAGAGTAACATAGTACAGATATACTAACACGCACTGTAGTATTATTTTATTTTCCAGCACTGTCCCGAGGTTTGAGGCTGAAGGGTTTTTGTTCTCACAGGATGGGTCAGGGTAAAAAAAAAAAACCACATTCATACAATGACCGTGAGTACAATCCTTTTGTACACAGATCCACAAAAACAACCAAAAACGGGAGGAGAAGCCCTTTAACATCGGGCAAAGGGTAATTTAAATTACTTACCAGAGTAGCTGGGAGATGGCCACAGCAAAGAAGTCCACTGGTGCCTTCAAACACATTTAAGATATAGATGAAGATTCAGTCTGCCTGCTCTAGGGATCAGCACACCTTCAGAAGCCTTTGTGTCCAGAGAGTTTACACTGTCCAGCTGGTCCTTGTTTTAACTACTGCTCATTTTACCTTTATATTCTATTTTTAGAGCAAAGATGACATTAACTAGAGAACAAATGCTCTTTATTTAATCAGTTGATTTTCCCCTCCCCCAGCTCACAGGTGTGCCTCATTCATCTCCTCCCACACTCCACCTTCCTCTCCTGTCAGGTTTGTAAAGGGCTGTTCAGTACTTTTCTGTCCTTTTTCCCCCTGAACTGGTGACACTAATCTTTGATACCCACCTTGAAACTGTGCTGATTGTACACATCTTCTGTGCTGTCATGTTGAAGATTTGTGCGAAACATCTTGTGTTTAAACTAGGTAGCTTCTTTTAAGCAACATACAGTGTTTGAAGCATTGGCAACTGTCATGGCTACATTTGAGTCTGGACAGACATGGAAGTAATTAACAACTTGGCTTGTTTGGTGGTGGCATACACTTGCAAGATGGTATTTCAAATTTTTACTTTTCTAACACATTATAGTCGACTGAATTAAAAAATGTAGTCTGCAGTCTCTTGTTTCCAGATTCTGAAGTAAAACCTTTAAATTTCGCAGTCTGTACCTTTTTTATAGATGTTCTGGGGATCGCAGTGTTGTTTATTCTGTAAACTGGTTCAAAGCTCTTCGGTCAGGTTGGGTATCAACACCAGTACGGACCTTTAGGGACCTCTAGCAGGGATTTTAGACTATTGTTGATATTGTTTTACACACTAGGGCTCTTTTTCTCACCGCAGGCCCAGGTGCTCAGTGAATACAGTGTGGACACATTCTAATGAAGCATGACTAACACATGGAAACCCACTAGAAACATGTCTGTGACCCAATTTATTGTTGTAACCCAGAGAAATGAAAACTAGGCTATGATATAAAAAAACAGCAGAAACTGAAGGAATATATTCATGCTTTGTTTTTAATCACTTAATAGAAAACGTATTTCAGATTTTTCGAACACAATATACAATATAATACCATACATTGTGTGAAACATTTAATAACCCACCAACTGGCGGACTTCAACATATTATTGACAATTAAAAAAACCCATCTCTCATGCAGATAGTGCTAAATCTGGCTAACCATTTGGACACAACTAGGACCAAAAAAAGCTTGAACATAGATAAACAATGTTAATACTGACAAATTCGAATTTCAAAACTGCTAACAAGTTTGGTCAGAAAGAGTTCACACATTAGCACAATCAGTTACATAACGATCATGTTTTGTTGTTAATTCAGAACGATTCACGTCAGTGCCGGGCGTATTGTAGCATGCTACCAATACTGTCCCCGTGTTATCTACTTTTACATGAAGTGCGTTAAGTGTAAAAGGAGACAATCGCTTTGTGTTTGTCCGTCGAACCCGTTTCTGTCTGGCCTCGAATCAGCAATCTGTATTCAAATGCTGGATGGAGAAGCTTAGGTTGTGACAAGCCACTGGGAGAAAATAAGCTATTTGTGTACTTTTGATACCAAGCATTGGCTAAGCTTCTGTGTTCCTTAGCTAGCTTGCATGTATCCTATATCCAAGCCTATGCAGTTTAACATGTCCTCTATGTCGCCTCCGGGTTACCAAATTGCTGCTGTCAGTTATAAACCTTGTAGCTTCAAAAACTCAGATAGTTGAAAAATGATCTAAGAAACAAAATAAAGGAAAATCAATGTCCTCTGTACAATTATATGTTATATTGTACAGAATATATAACTTGGCTTAAATTTAACAGAGAGGAAATTATTTTTCAGAAATGCAAAAAAAAATCATGATAGGAATTAAGATTTCAAAGTGATGCCAAAGTGAGAACATTTTTGGTTTAATATTCATGCATAAAATGCTTAACATAATCATTTTCTTGCAACAATAAAAAGGCTATTTTGGAGTTACAAGGTTCTCATGTGACAACAACAATATGTCTCTTTAGCTGCTGCTCTGCTGGGCACTCAAAACATTGTGCGAATATATACTTAGATATATTTATATATATATATATATATATATAAAAACAAATACATATATAAAAAAGACTCTAATCCATAGTATTCTACACATTAGACACCACCACTTTCAGGTAATGCAAGTGCATATAAATTAAAATAGATTTTACACTGAACCAGTATTTCTTATTTACAAGCTTAAAGTACAGAATAAATACACACTGTTATAAACAGCAAAAAGGACCAACTTGAGCTCCTAGCGACAAACAGTAGAGACAAAGGTGTGGAGTGACGGGGGTAAGGCCTTATGACAGTCAACACATCCGAACACATACATACACATACAAAACCTTCCATACATACATACTGCACACAAAAGATTGCCACTTAAGCATGCTGGAGTGAAATTAGATGAAGTACCTTTTGAGTATATCAGTAAACCAATTTGAAAATGGAGAGATGTGATTATAGATGCAACCAGAGCATCCATAAAACTCACGGAAGCAACAGAGCAAAAATGTGAGGTCTGCACACCATTATCAAACCATATTCAGAAACAAAAAGAGGCATTGTTTGGTCTGTTTAAAACTGCAGCACCTAATTATTCCTCTTCTTTTTTTTTTTTTTTCAAAAAGCGTATAGTCTGCCATGCTGAATCCAGCAATTCCATCTGTGCCCAATCCTAATGACCCGCCTGTCCTGGAAACCTGATACAGTGGAGGGGGAGAGGGAAAAAATTCAATTGACGTCAATGAGCAGATGCAGCACTTGAGGGATTTTTAACATGAGGAAGAAATAGCCGGCCTGATTGTTTTGGGGCCGTGTCCGTGGAGCCCAGGGGGGTTTGTAAACCATGTGAATAGTGCCGCTGATGAGGGTCTAAGAGCGCCTTTCAGACAGGCAGCTGTAAGAGCACCTTTAATCATCTGGTCTGGGCCTGATTGCAACGGGGTGTTGGGGGGAGGGGGCAGTTACATCAGACTGGTCTGGGGTCAGGCCCCATTCTATCTAACAGGGTTATTAAGACTGCAGCATACCTGTGGGCTAAAAATAGATTCACGGCTGTTGTGCATTTCGTCCTTGGCGGACCTCTGATTTCAGATTTTATTATAGATCTAAGAAGCTTGTTGTCATGAGCTGTTTGTTTTTTAGGCCTGTTTGTATTTCTGCTGATTTTCAATTTGAACTGGACAAACCTCTATTTCACACCAACACAACGACAGCTGGATGCACGAATGAAAAGACAAAATCGTACAAATCAAATGTCTCAATAATGTTACACTTAATTTTTAGCAGGTTTATCCAACCATATCGTTGCAAGTTAAGGACTGCATATCCCCCTCTGAGCAATTTGCACTAAAAGTCAAGTTTTGGTGTGAAAAGGCAGGAAGCCCAAAATGGTCTGCAGACTGTTCTAAAGAACGAAAGAAAAGATGATTTAAAGAGTTGGAGTATGAAAATAGATGACTATTTCAGTGTGACATTCAGCGAGCAACATCTGATACAGAAAGCTCAAACTAAACATGTAACATGAATGAGTGAACATATGTGTTTGAATTCCACGTGTAAAACATTGTGCTCAGATTGAAAAACATATGTGACAAAATGTGCGCATAATGTGGGTGTTAATGTTTCCCGATTCAGATGAGTTTGTCCAAGAGTTGTTTGTCGACGTTTGTTTGGATTTCTCTATTGCCCAATACATGGAAGACTGTTCTCTTTTAAACATACAAAAAGATTTTGCTCTTTCAGATAAAAAGAAAAAAACATTTCACAGACAAACTAGAGTGTTCAATAAATAAAAAACTATTATAAAGACAATAGTAAAAAAGGCACACAAAAGTCCTTTGACAAATGGTACAGGAAAAGTAAACACTTTCTCTTGCTATACAAATGTGTCTCCATCAGTAGATCTTACTCTATGCTACTTCTAGATCATATCTGTAAAAAAGTCTTAAGGTACAAAACTTCTCTCAGTAGTGTCAGTGTCCGTTTAATGCCAGTTCAGAAAAGAAAAGTAACCATTTTCCCAAACTGGCCAAAATCCTTCAAGTTCCACCCTCAGTCTCGCTTGTCCATCAAGACCAAAATGTTCGCAGTTATTATTTCCTGAGAACTCTGAAGCCGCCTCACTGAAACTGTCCGTCCATGTCTGGCTTCAAACACCCAAGTGCAAGACGCCCCTGTGCGGGACCAAACTAAGCCCTTGCTTCTGTGGGCTTATTAAAAAGCACAGCTGCAAGAGGATCTACCCTCTTTTGCCAAAAAAACTTTCAAATCACCATGTGAGCCCAATGATGGAAGCCCTATGTGTCTGTGGGCGACGCCTCATGCGTCACAATCTCTATTGCCGGTTCCATCATGCCGCCCTCCTCGAGCTCCTGACCGTCCAAATAGTCCAAGGGAGGAGACCGAGAATCTCCTAAACTGTCCTCCTCCTCCTCTAACTCTTCCTCTTCTTCCTCCTCATCCTCCTCCCCTTCACCATCTTTCTCTATTCCATCCAAGTCCTCCTCCTCCAGAGTGAGCTCAAACTGAAATTTCTCCCCGCCGCCCTGCCCTCCAGTCCCTCCACCATGTCCGTGCGTTCCCTGATCGTAGAAGGGCGGGGAGGGACTCTGGGGGATCATACTCTGGTACCAGTTCCTGTTGTCCTCTAGCGTGTCTAGGATGTCCTGGGCATCAGGGTGGACCAGATCGGCCCAGGTCTCCCACAGAGGGTGCACGATGTAGTCGATGAAACCAACCTGGAGAGGAACAAGACGGCAAATTAGAACTGGATAGGACATATTTTTGATGCTTATATATGTCAATTTATACATCGTCGCTTGTGCAATTTCTATGTCTTGATTACCTACCTGGCTCTTCTCCACTGAGGCTGTGTGTTTATCACACATGGGGCTGATCTCCATGCCCCTCTCCCTCTCTCTGTCTCCCTGGTGGAAGAACTCCTCCATTATCCGATCCGTCCACTGACGATACAGCTCCAGGGACTTAGTGGGGTTACTCAGGTCAGCACAGTGCACCATATTACGTAGCACCTAGAAATAATAAAGAAGTGCTATTTAGTAAATGCTTACATTTCATGTGTTGGGCTTATCATTTTAAGTCTTGTTATTTCCGCCAAGACAAATCAATAATGAAAAAAATTAACAAGTATACTTAAAATATAGAAAATGCAAAAAAAAGGCTATTGATTATTTACATTTTTTCTTCACCCTATATTATTGAAAACTGCTGCAGCCTCTTCATACAGCAGGAAATGCAACACATTTTGGAAGACATTTGGGTAAAATCTGTTTAATCAGCTTCTTCTAAATTTATTTTGTCATGAGAAAATGAGTAAAACTCTGAGCTGCTCAGCATCTCTAATGCACAATGCAATATCCTTGAAACAATGCAGCTAAGTGTGGTAGATTACTTTACCACAATTAGATTTCAGGAGAAATTAGATTCTCATAGAAGCAGCATTTAAGGCTAATTCTATAATCCGCTTTGTTATGAAAGGAGGTCATTTTACATAACAGTCTAATAAAGGAGAAATCCTAGAAAGACTATTAGAGGCAAAGTGTAGACGGAGCACTTAAAGATAAAAAAAGAAGATTGATGGAGTGAGTAAAGAAGTGACAGAGGGAGCAGAGGTCAGCCGTGTAGAAGGACAGCTAATGACCATTGGCTGAGTAACCTCCGCCAACACTGGATATTGATTAGAGCTATTAAAAGCTGGTAATAGAGAGGCTGAGGGTTTACAGTATGTCCAACCACAGACTCAAAGTCCATTTAATGTGAGTGTTTTGTTGTTTTAACCTACCTGTATCCTGTCGGTGTAGTTGTCCAGCAGCAGCACTCCAGAACTCGTCACCTTCTTGGTCTCCACCATAGTCTTTAGATCCGCCAGCAGACTCATGTGTTTGGACATGTCTGTGGCCAAAACCTGAACAAAAGGGGAAAAAAACATCCTCAGCATCAGGATAATTTGGACATGTTTTGATTTATCACAGCAGAAATTTACAGCAGAAAAAGGAGAAAAGAATGTGAATATCTTACCATATCGATGACCATCTTGCGCAGGGACTGTCGCTGCTTCTTTGTGAGGTTTTGGAAGATGTCACAGTTGTCCTCCTGGAGTAGCTTGAATCCCACAGCCAAGTGGTGGTTTTCCAGCACAGACTCGTCGTTGTACATCAATGCCAGCTCGGAGTCTGGAGAGGTGTTAAAAAGACATTTTAGTCTTTGTTCCAACTACTTCAACTACTTTATGTTTTGTTTTTGTTGCATAATATGCTTAACATAATCATTTTCTCGTGACAATTTAAAAAAAAAGCCAAAAATGAAGTGATTTAGTCTGGTTAAGAGGAACGTTTTGACTTACTGGTATTGATTAGGAATTGGTTTGATACTCCAGGATGGTCGACATCATGGATAGCTGCAGCAAAGATAGCTGCTAGGATCTCAAGATCTGTGAAGACCGCCTGTGAAAAAGAGAGAGAGAGAAAAAAACAGGAACATTAGAGTATTTCTGAAGATTAAAAAAAAGACCCAGAAAGAACAGACTAGTTAATCCATGCCAAATGTTTTCCTGAAATAAATAACAAGCTAGCAGTCTGCCTTTCTGTTCACTGTGAGAGAGTATAACACTGTTTCTGCAGGCTTCAATAGGTTAATGACAGAGAGTCAAAAAGTGTTAATTGTGAGCTGAAGACCAGGGCAGCTACTCCAACTTAATGAGAGCTGTGAGAAAATTCATGCAGGAAAAATCAAATCAAACAAATAAAGCATGGAGAAAAGCGTGGAAGTTCCCTGAGTTAAAGGGGGAAAAGATGATTCAATGGAAGGGTGCTGAGCTCTTCAAAGCCGGTGTGGCAATCCAGGAAAGTGGTACATGGAAGTGATGTAAGAGATCACTCCTTTAATTTAGTTTTCCCTTATTTCTATTCACCAAGTCAGAGGCGGGGGGAATATTTCATCCTCCAAGAGTTAAAAGATGAATGCTAATTAAATAATGTAACAAGACACTAATTTTAACTCACATCCAGGGCTGGAGTGGAGAGGAGGATGTGTGTGGACTGGGCGACGTCAGCAGCATGCAGGCTGTTATGGTAGGCCACATCTGAATGGTAGTGATCTTCCAATGTCATCATGTAGGCCACAAACGTATCCACGGGGATCTTAAACGTCTTCAACAAGTCTCGTTCCTGGAAAAAACAACATTGTGACATATTTATAAATAAGTGTGGACCATTTCAATGGCAATCAGAAAAGAATCATGGAAGTGAAGACACAGCAGACTTTCATACCTGGAAGATGGCGTACATGATGCAGGTTAGAGGCCGGTTGTGGGAGTACTCGGAAACAGTGAAGATGTTCAGGCCCCACTTGTTGAGGTCTTCCAGCTCCTTTGACAGCAGCTCCTCCTTATCGGTTTTGACGCCGAAGCGCGAGATGCTGCTGCTGGAGAGCGAGGGCCCATGAGAGACCTTTTTGACTCCGCTGATCTGTGTCATCAGCTGCTGCTTTTGCTGCTTCTTCTTTTCTCTCGTCTTGGATGTCGGCGACGGGATCTCCACCTCATTCTGTTTGTCTGATGGACGGAATAAAAGTGTGGACAGTGTGAGGAGGGAGCTGTTAAAATCCGCATTTACAGCACGAGAATATTTTAATATATTTCAGTAAAAAGATGAGTTCATTGTGTAGGCGGCCTGTGGCCCTGGGTGCACTCGCACTATAGAAACACCTGCAGCTGGTTAGCTCCTGAGGGATTTATCGACTCATTCATTCATTCATCATCTGTGCCTCCATTCATTTGTTCATTCATGCTCCCTGTCCTCCACCTGCAGCCTCTCCCTGAGGCCCTACTATTCATTCTCTGTCCCTTTGCGCTTTTTTCCCCCTCCGTCTCTCAGCAGGTGGCTCACATCTCATCTCGTCCTCTTTTCACTCTCATAGGTCAGTCCATTGACAGACTGAAAGCTGGGGCTTCTACACAGTTAGGGCGGCTCCATGAAGTCGGTCATTCAATAAGCTGCCGCATCTTTCGCAGCTTTATCAAATCACTTAGTGCAGAGAGGGATTTTTATGTTTGCTTTATTTCATTTATGGGTCTATTCAGAGACATTTCATCTGGCCGACGATAAAGTGAATACAAAGTCCAAAAATACACCAAAACCCTGCTTTTGTGTAATATCCCATTGAGAAAAAACACATTGCATAAATAATACCCCAGTCTTCACACTTGATCCAAAAATAAACACAGAAAACATGCCAAGTTTCTTGCAATAACTAACCAGGCCCCTGTGTTTACAGCAATCACAAAAGAATTGAATAAAATCCTGCAGGGACTGGCTATCGGCACAAATGTGAGCCGCGCACTCATCTATCAAGCCTCGATTCAGCTCATCGCTGCCCTATCAGCCTTCCCCTGTGGAGGGTTATTCAATTACCAGCTGTAATTCAAATAATCACTTTCACTCTCACGCTCTCTCTCTTTCTCTTTCTCTTTCTCTCTCTCTCTCTGTCACAGTTTTCTCTGCATTTCTCTGCGCCTCTCGTTGTCTCTCCAGTCCTCCAGTGGTAATTGAGAATGGGGCAATTAAGCGCTCTCAGACATGTGCTGCGTGGGAAACAAGGGGAAGAGCAATATATTGCCCTCTAATTTATTACAAGCCATCATTATGTGCTGTTTGTGTGTATGCGGCCTGTACGTGTGTGTGGGATCAGATTGTGAGACCGACAAGTTTGCAGTGCATTTCTACATAAGTAAGTGCCAATAAACAGGAAATGCCATGCACTGTGCTCCACAGATGACTTGATATGAGCTCAGGAGAATTTTAGCACAATTATCCTGGTTTCCATTTTCCAGCAGATTAAATCTCTCTGTCCCAGTTAGCCTGCAATATGTCAGCAGGTCACATGGACAGGCCTTCTTGTGCGTGTGTTTTTTACTGTTTTGATTCATGCATTCAGCTCATTTTATGCTTGCATTATTTTTATCTATTATTCTTTTGTAACCATTTTAGACAGTGATTACCAGAAAATATGAGCAGAAGTAAAACTGTGTTGAATCCAGGGCTGTTGGCGTTAACGCGTTAATCTTGGTCCGTACGTAACGTGTTATTTTTTTATTTATTGTATTAATTGCGAGCCGACATTTCTGTCTTTAAAAGGCTGTACTGTGCTGAGTTTTAAAGCTACAGAAATGATACTGGTGTCAAATGAAATGAGAAGACCTGAGGAATCCAGTAGTATCCACTATGCAAGCTTCCCAAAGTTAGGCTAAATTTTGGAAAAACGGCATGGTCATTTTACAGGGGTCCCCTTTACAGACATGCCCTCTTTATACTGGTCCCATGCAGGTAAGAGCTGCTTTACCTTGTCATATAGACTTCCAGTGTGATTTGCTATTGAGATTCTACGATTAATCAGTACTAAAAAAATTAATTGTTTGGCAGCCCTGGTTGCTTTTTCTTTCTCTCCCTCTATACCTTCTCCCTCCCTTTACTCTGTCACCTCCCACGTTTATTTCGATTTCTTTCTCATCCTCCCTCACATGCTTTTCTGTGAGAAATGCAGGGATGCAGTAGGGGAGGTGTGGAGGAGGGGGCAGGAAGCTTTTTGGGGTCATTTTTTCCCCTCAGTTCCCAAAGCGTGCTCTGCTGCTGGCCGATCAAAGGGAATTATGACAGAATTATGCTGTGAGGACAGCTGTGGCGGGGGAGAGGCACACGTGAATGGCCAGCACGCTGCTGGCCAGCAATCCTTCATGGAAAGTCGGAAACCTCGTCTGAAATCGCCCTCGATGAGAAACTCTGGGGTCTTTATTTATCTAGGGAATTATCCAGGCT
Source organism: Plectropomus leopardus (assembly GCF_008729295.1). Classification (NCBI taxonomy): domain Eukaryota; kingdom Metazoa; phylum Chordata; class Actinopteri; order Perciformes; family Serranidae; genus Plectropomus; species Plectropomus leopardus. The sequence continues at coordinate 13,542,115 of NC_056465.1, forward strand.
CCATGAGCACTCTTTTACCAGTCAACAGTCTGCCTTCCCTTTGGATGAAATATATATATAAAAAAAAAAACAGATCTGCAATAGACTGGTGGGGATTTGCAGTGGATCTAAGAATGACCTGCTGAACTGGGCATATGGCAGGAAAATTTTGATTTCTCTGAGCCTGAATGGATGATTTTTATAAAAAATAATGAAGCAGAAATAAGTGCATTACTGACACTGATACTAATCTTAATGGATGGACGGATTAAACAGTCCTTCTGGTCAGCTGAGGCCAAACAAGGCCAGCTGTGCCGCTTTGACCATCCCCCCCCCAACACTTCATTAATGTTCACCTCTTCTTTTTACCGCCAGCAGGGTGATCCTGATTTCTTTATCGAAGCGATAGTCATCTCTGTCTGGGTTCTCGGGGCAGTGCGAGGGGGAGAGAGAGGTGCAGGGACAACAAGGTGTCCCTGCTGACAAAGATACATTAAGACGGGGATGAGTCACCGAATCTGCCGAGTTCATCTCACTGCCAGCAAAGGGGGTTCCTCTGTACCTCTATTTTCTCCCTCACTGCAGTAAGCCCCCCCCACCCCCACCCCCGTTTGCTTACTCTCTGTCTCTCCTAAATCTTCCTCTCGCTCTCTATGATCCAGCGGTGAGGGATCCGCCAACAGCCCAGATCAGGATGCCAATTGATCGGAACCACAGTGTCTATAAATAGTTTTAACTACCCCTAGGTGCATTCTGTCTGCCGTCTATTATCCTTGTTTGTTTGTCAATCTATATTTCCTTTCACTCTGTTAATTGTTTACGAGCTTTGTGCATCTTTCCTTCAGCAACCCTCCTGTGGAAATGTCACATTCACCAAAAAACAACTTTTAACCCATTTGCAGAAATTGGATGACTGACTTACTAGTATGTTTGTTTTCACCCTGCAATAATGTTGGGGTTTAGTACCAGAGCAACTATAAAATATTTTGTACATGCAAGTGACAAAAAACATGGATGTTTGTAAAGATGATATGAATACATTAGCTATTGCCATCCATTCTCAAATCTCAAATGTGCAACCCACGCTGACAGCATCCAGTTCCAATCCACTTCTGGCTAACAAGCTCCCTTGTCAGTCAAATGGTGCTTTTTACAGTAGCCTGCCATCTTAAATACCATTTCACTCTTGATACTCTTGAGAAATGTAAATTTTTTTACTCAATTTTTAATGGCCATTTTGAGCCCAGTGCTGTAAACATCTAGACAAAGCTTAATGGCGCAGTGTTTTATGGTACGCCCCCACAGAGAAGCCTGCCAGAGCAACTTGCACAGCCTAACATGATGTACTGAACCTTTCCAAAAACACCGCAGCAAAACACAGAAGAGCGGATCTGTGTGAGCCTTTAAATATTTGTGCATATTTGTATTTTTAGGGTCAGAAATGTAGTCTGTGTTGATTTCAGATGGATTATGAAGAGGAAATTGGTGATTTTGTTAATGTGATTTTGAGTGCATGTACACAAGTCTTTCATTTACCTAGGAAGGTGTTTGAGATGAATTCGGAGACCTGATTCCCGGAGCGACTCATCTCAGATAGGTGCGTCAACTCCCGATTCAACATTCTCTTGAACTGCAAGAGAGAAAGAGGAAGAGGAAGAGGGGGAGAGAGAGAGAGAGAGAGAAATGTCGTCAGTTTCCACTGAGGGGAAAACCTGGGAGAAATTATGGTCCATGGTTCCATGGAAAATACAGCAGTATACAGTTTTATCCCAATAGCTTAGGAATATTATTTAATTACAGCGTAAAATCAGTGGGTGTAGGCACAGGTTATTTCCTCCTCCATTTTGCCTGAAATTAATTAGGCTGCGGGTATTTGTTTTACCAGTGGGAAAGCCATCACCTTTTAATACCCCTCCATACACCCCTGGCAACCAATTTATAGTTTTACTACACTGAATCACATTTTTGGGGCCCATTTAGTTGTTTCACATGCATCATTGTGCAAGAATTTCAATGATGTCAAGAGGAAAATCTGCACACTGCTTTCTACATTCCTCTTCGTTCCAACATTTTTGCAATTTCCATTGTCTTTTAACGTGACGAACCATTTAAGACACATGATAAAGCTGAGGAGGACAGATGCATTTGACAGTACACGGAGACCCTGGCACTGCAGCAGCAGCTGTTTATGACAGACTGATGCATGCGCGTGCACACATATCCAGACTAACATACATATACAGACACACAGCTCTGCAGAGGGCTCAAGATGGAGCCTGAGCCAAAAAACACCATTCTGTCAGACCTCCCTCACAATGATGGAAATAGCTTTTGGTGCAGTTAGGCTAGCACAGTATGCAGAAAAGCTGCATGGAATCTTTTTCCCTTAATGCAACACAGCAGAGAAGTACAATGAAGTAGATCCCGACAAGCTACGTAGATAAGCGCCACACACCTTAATGTAACCCCAAGACACCGACAGCAGGTAATTGGCTTCAGGCATTTTGGACCCCGTTTTCTCGTTCCTACACAAAGCCAGAACTGTAATCCAATAGAAAAAAAATGAGGCAGATGAACAGGATTCCTTCAGCACCAAAAAGGACAAAAAAATCCCTTCTTCTCTCCTCTTGTGATTCTCTTCTCAGCAGCTAAGACAGCAGCTCAATGATGGCTCACTCTCCCTCTCAGCAGCAGAAAAGGGCCAGCTCTGAGTCTCCATGCCTGGGGACGGACAACGATAGATGGATGGATAAAAAAAAAAAGGTAAGCGCTGTTGCCAAGATAGGTGAGGAGGAGATCCAGCGAGCTTGGTGGTTCGGCTGGAGCAGCAGCAGCTGGAGCCGTGAGCTGGGGACTCTCGGCGCACTGATGAATTAGGAGCGAGGACGGGAGGAGGGGAAAATAACAACGATGGAGACGGGAGGAGGAGGAGAAGGAGGAGGAGGGAGTGAGGCGGCGATGTTCATCTGACTGGAGGGGGGGTTCCTCCGCTGGATTTGTCTTGCTTCGCTGCTCTCACTGCTGTAGTGCTCACGCCCCCCCTCCTACCCTGCTTCTCTCTCCATCTCTTTTTGGTTCCCTCCCTCTTCTGTCTCTTTCCCCTGCTGTAGTCTGCCAGCCCCAGCAACACGCTTTATTCAGAACACATGATTTGACAGAAAGAGGGGAGAAGGGGGGAGCCTTAATTACGGCTTGGCATTGGTGTGTACACGAGGTTGTGAAGGGATGTTTGAGTGAGTGACATATAATATCCAGATGTAACATTTTCTCTCTTTTCCAGCCGTGCAACCGCTGCAGACAGATCCCAATCTCTTTAACTCCCAGCCATTGTAACTGCCCTTTCTAAAAAAATTAAATCAGCCATTGTGAAGGAATGTTATGGAGTCATAAAGCCATGTCTCCCCTCTACAGTAAAACAATGAGGGTTGAGGAAGGGGATGGGGCACATTTTGAGGAGTGTGAATGCACTGTATTTTTATTGCCATTATCTCTATTGTCATGCTTTCCCCTCTCCCTCTTTTGAGTCTTCTGTTGTCTCCTGACATCCCAGGCGCAGCGGCCATTGTGGAGAACTCATAAGCCTGTTCATTATCCACATCTCCTAATAATATTAGATGCTGTCAGGGTGTCTGTGGAAGGCTATTTTTAACAGCCGAGAGACAACCAGAGAGTAGGGAAAGACGGTCAGAGACGAGAAAAAGGAAAAAGAAGGACAGATAATTGCATCCTTCCCCAATTAAGGTGACAACAGCCCATGGTTTTCTCTCTTTGCCTGTGAGTAAGTGAGTGTACGCCAATTACGAGAACACCACAACGCCATGGCAACAGCATCAGGCGGCCAGTGTTAGGGCTGTTTTGAAAGGAGGAGAGAAAAGAGGAGAGGCTTCCCCTTTTCCTTCCCAGGCAGACATGTGGTGTAGCTGCTGAGCTGTCACGAGGACACACCACACACATCGCCTCTGCTCGCATCCACCGATATCCCCCCACCTCCACACCCTCCGCTCTGCCTCTCCCTCACTCACCACCACTTACATGTCAATTTCTCTCAGGCCGCCACTTGCCAACATAGTCATCAATCTCTCTGTCTGTTTGCCTCGCTGGCAGAATCAATGGGCCGTCCTTGGAGCAGGTGTTGATACTGCTGCAGTGTACAAGGCGAGGGCCACCTGACTGGAATATACTGTTACATCAGCACCACCGGCCAATTTCCAATTTCGTTTGTGCTTTTTGTCAATTTTGTCACGACTTTTAGTTTGTGTGAGCCCCCCCCCTCGAGGATGGCTGATTTGCTAATGAGAACATTTTCACAGTTTTTGTCACTTTCATGGGAAACTGTAAACACAAGTTCCCAGAGAACCTCTCGGTCCAATGTTTGCGTGTGAGTTTGGAAATATGAGGGGGAGATCAAAGCTTCCCCGAGAGGATCCCGGATTATCCTCCCACTGAGGGAAAGAACCAGAAGCAGGGAGGTGGGATGCAAGAAAAGAGAGAGGAGAAAAAAATAAATAAATAAAGAGAAACAGAGGAGGCAGCTCTTTATATAATCGCTCACTGCATAATATATAAAGAAACCAGAAATAACGGCGGGGGATGTCTCTCTGCAATGTGTTGCAGAGCTATGCTTCCCCAGAGGCTCAAAGAAATGCCTCAGTGCGCACACACACACACGCACACACAAAGAAGCAGCCTACAAATGCTGTTATCAACAGTTAAACACAGTTGATGCTGACGTTACATGCATGCTCCACACACTCATATGTTTCTGTATACGTGTGTTACTGTGATTTTTCTTGTTATTTCAGGGAAGGAAGGGAAGCCTCTTTTCCTCCTACTGACACTGTGACGCTGGAGGGCGATTAGCCTCTTGGAGCTCTGTGAGTATCTCTTTTATCACACAGTGTATTTCTATTATTTGATCCATTTGTTTCTTACCATCCTTAAGCTTCTTTCCTGCACTCTTTATCTCTGTGTCAAAAAAATGACAATTTTTAACCTTCTGTAATTGTTTTAATTTGCAACTGTTGCGTAAAATTCCTACAAATGCCAACTGAGGCCTGAATCACAAGTCCCGTTTCTTTCTGTCTATTTTTTTTTTGCTTTGAATAGTTTTCATCTCAGATGGTTCAGATTGAAGTTGTGCCTTTGAGCCACTAGTGGGTGCACTATGCTCAGTGTACTGTGGAGCAGGCTGCTCAGTGTTCAGACAGCATTAACCTCTCAACCTTGCAGTGACAAAAATGCACATCTTCACTTGTGGATAAACCTCATTAAATTCTTTTCCAAGAAATATAAACACATGCAAACAAGTGGAAGCCTTAACTCATCTGAATTTACAATGACGAGGGCGTGAAAGTTTCTAAAAATCAAAGCAACTACACTTTGAGGTTGCACCTTTTTCCAGAACTTTTTTTTTTATTAAATAGCTCTCAGAAACTTCTATTAAAATACATCATAATTACCATGAGATTATATTTATTGTTCTGCCATCTGAGTTTCTTAAATGTATGTCAGTTCATAAACATGATCTCCTATTCACAGTATTTCTGACTGTGCCGTTTCGTTCGTCAACAGCAAACCTGCAGTGGTTGCGGTTTATCTCTTCCTCGCTTTAGCAAAAACATGACGCAAGGAGGTAATACCGGTACAATGGCAAAGACTTGAAGTGACATAACTCTGCAAATATCGGGGAACATACCCACGCATGAACCGTGCGTATGTCGGGTGAGGCTACAGACGACTCGGCCTATCAACCTCTCACTTCCTCTGACTCACTCACTCATGCTTATGTGTGTCTGTATGAGAAAGAGTGTATTCATGTGTCTCAGAAGATGTATCAAAAAACAACGTCAAGAAGTGGAGACAAGTGGAGACATAAAAGTAAGTAAGCAATTTCTCAGCTGAGTGATTCATTCCCATCACTCCCAGCTGCTAAAGACCTCAGCAGAGTCAGATGTGGTGTGCAGCAACACCATTTTTGGCTGGAGGAGAAGTGTTAACAGGCTGCACAACTGTGCTTGCTTGCGCTCTGGTTGCTTGGAAAGCAGAAAGCACCCCTCATGTAAAAATACCAGAGGCAGCATTACACCAAGACACAAGAAATCCTCAAATTACTACAACCTTTTCTATAAAACTCAACACTCATTTGGTTTCTCAAATTCTAAAAAGCAATGTTTTATCATGTTAAAAGTAACAGCGTAATTCTTACACACCCCCCCCCCCAACCCTTGGGGAAAATTCCTAGCTGCACTCCCTGCACTCTTTGCACCCCCTGTTTGAACAAACCAGCCATTGAGCTGCATCTGACCACTTTGCCGCTACCTCTCTTTCTCCCCAGATGACCTGAGTGTTTGGCCTCAGTCAGGAAAAGAAAACTCTGCAAGCTTTGGTACCAAGCTTAGAAACACCACTTCATCACCTACCAGGGACCTTAGGTAATTTAAATCCAAGGATATTTTACTAATAAACTCAATCCCTTCCATCTCTTTAAACAACACTAGACCTTTCTTGAAAAATACAAACACATGATCATTTTCCCTCAGATGCCTTTGGCTCTTCTCTTCTGTTGTGGAGGAGTAGTAACACAGTTTAAGAAAGTGTCAATTACTATCACCTTCAATTTACATACAAACTCGGGAGGAAATCAGTTTAACATTGTTCCAAGGAGAACGAAACAGCATCTGTAATTGATCGTCTCCAGAGAGCCTGTTTCTTTGTTCGATCTCAACACCTTGAGGGAAAAGTTAAAGTAATCCAAAAAACTTAAGTTGAAACTCGACAGAAAGACAACCTCAAAATCCAGAGACAGAAATTCCATCTATGATCAGCACTAAATTGAACGCTGTGTATTACAATACTGCTACAAATTCACACCTCAATTCAGTATCAAATGAGAGGTTGAAAATTGGCTCTCAAAAGCTGAATGCATGCATCAATGACTCTTGAAAAGATGTGTATAGCAGAAAGTTCAAACATACAAAAACACATAGTTTTTAACATTAAAAACATACACTTCTGTAATGTACAGCTACAGCAGCTGAACATCATGTGCTTTTAACGGAAGAAAACCTTAAAGCACGCATTCAGCATCCGCAGCACAGAAACATGGTTAAACTCCTATTGAGGTGGACACTGAAAGCAAAATTTAAAAGTCTTTAAAAAGACTATAACTACAGTAACTAAATACCAGCCACGAAAGTTAAGCGCTCACAGGACAGAGAGTCCTTTAGTCTTTTAAGATACCACAAAAAGTAAAACTGATTCTTCTTACTGAACTCCAAGAAAAGCAATCCAACAAAGCTCACCTTTCTCCAGCCATTTAGCTTCCCCAGTTTCCTCTCTTTCTTGTCAAAGCAACAGGCTCCCATATTGCTGTGTGTAGAGTGCAGAGCAGAGCGGGGCTGCCGTCCGTTAAAGTTGTCTGTCTCAGTCTGACTACAGCATGAGTGTAAGGACCAAGCCTCGGCTCTCTGACGCTGGGGAAACGCCACAGCTCTAGTGACTCACTGTGGGCTGCGAGGTCTGACTAGGCTTTACCTCACACTCTGTGTATGTGGAGCAATGACTGATGAGTGTGTGTGTGTTAGTGTGTGAGAGAGAAAGAGACCTCTTCCTTATGCACACTCCCTCATGGGGGTAGTCCCGCCTCTAGCCTCTTGGTCCTCTTTGCTTGCTGTTCTCTGCTCCTGCAGATGGTAGGCACAGCTCTGAGGTTTACACTGTCAATTCTGAGCATTGCGGAACTCCAGAATCCAGGTGTTCACTCGACCTTTTAACTAATGCCTGCGATAGAGAAACTGTGCTTTCCTCAATGAACAGTGAACTCTGCATCCTCAAACTAAGCATATAATCCCCGATTCACTTTCCACATAAATAAAATCAGTTGACAACTAATTTGATTATTGTTTGATTTATTAAGTCATTTTCAAGAATGTTTTTTAAGATTTATTGTTTCTGGGTGCTCAAATGACTTTTGTTAAAGTACATATAAGATTTTTGTCTGGACAAGATGCCATGTACACTTGGATATTGTGAAAGGACTTTTGTGCTTTGTACAGTTTTTTGATTTTATAGATCATATGATTAATTGAGGAAATAATCTGCAGATTCATTGCTAATGAACATAATCATTACATAACTGAGAAAAGCAGCAATGCTGATTCATCAACTTATTGTTGTAATTATTTTCATTATTGTTTAATTTGGTAGATTTTTTCCCACCTTATCAGTTAATCACCTTGTTTATGAAATGAAAATTGTGAAACGTTTTTTTTTTTTTTTTACAATTTTCCAGATCCCTGGCTATATTTGCCACTATCTTGTTCGGTTTATCAAACAGTCCAAAAACTCCTTATGCAATGATTTGAAACAGAAAGAAAATCTTCCACATTTGAGAACTGTTAGCACTTTGTAATTTTTGCTTGATAAATGACTTAAACAATTATTAGGTAACCAAAATGTTTCTGCCGATTGACTAATGTGTCCTCCAATTATCATTTCAGCCCTAGTTTCACATAACAGAAGGTCCAGAGCCTCGACACAGAAGGATATTCCAACTCACAACAGGCCTTGACCCGTCTACGTCAGTTATACATAACAGCGAGGACAGTCACGTACTGTAAGTCCTCAGCAGCAACAGCCTGCACTTCACCTTGAAGGGACAGCAGCACACTCTCCAATTTCACCTCCCTTGTACTCATGTTTCATACTCTGCCGCAGCTTGAATAACAGTTTTTCCATCCTAAACACAACAGGTAGTCCTGCGGTCACATTAGCTGATTGGCATGTTCTTGTTATTAAAGTCAATCGAGGGTAATGGCCCACAAGACAAAGAGGTAGCAGCTGCGTACTGTTTTAGCTTACTGTCGAAACAAAGCCAGGAGTAAGATTGCCCAGATATCAATGGGATTAACCCATACAGTCTCAGACACACTCAAACTCACACAGACACAAACAGCCCAGGTGAGCAAGACAGACATGTATGAAGGAGGAGTCCTTATCAGATGGTTACATGTCAGGGAACATCCTCACCTGCTGAAGTCACATCAATGAGAGACGATCATAATGCTCAGTGAATACACACTGTGCCACCTGATCTGCTCCGCTCAGTTATGCCCAGGACTTTTAATTCTCTACACAAAAACATTCATTACTGGCTGAAACGAATCAGAATTTACAATATTCTGAAAGCTGGATTTTTCAGGATATTTTGCAAAGATGAAAAAAAATACAGACCACATCATTCTGATAAAGTCAGACTACTGTCAACATTTTGTGTTTTTGCACTGTGTTACTCTGATTATTTTAGCAGCTGAAGGGATAAGTTTTAAAAGAGGTGTAACTGTACATCGTTCCGGATCAATAAATTGGTTCAGTGATAGATGATCCAATATTATTGATGCACTGTGAAAACGTTGATACATGTCGTCATTTTAAAAGCTGTAGTAGGTAATGATTTTTTTCTTTTTTAGACTGCCAATACATACTGACAGTAACACGAGATAGAAAATCTATGAAAAAAAAGTCATCTACTTCTGGTTCCTCATAATGCTCCTAATGACATTTGCAAGAATCCACTAAACATGTTTAAAAAAAAAAAAAAAAACAGAGACAGGAGGTGTCTATTATGCAGTGTCAATCACTGCATATGCTGGGCAGTTTGCTCCAATCAGTGAGAGCATACTCCTCCTGGCACTGATTGGTTGTTTTCCTTTATCTTATTGGATAGGAGCACTAGGAGGTGGCAGAGAAACAGGAGTTTTCACAGATTATCTGTAACAGTTACTACTAACAGAATATGGTGACAGTTTCAGCAAATATGACAAAAAGTATCTTATTTTTTTTAATGTAAGTTACCCACTGCTTTATTTTAAAATTTCCATTGTACGCCTGTGTCACCATTTCTGTCTAAGCACAACTCCTTCCTGAACAACGCCAGCAGCCTAGCAACAGGTCGACAATGGTGAGCAGTCAAGAGGCAATTCAAGGAATTGTTGTTTGTTTGGCACTTCCATGTTTACTTAATTTTTCATCCCCAGATGTTGGTTATTGGTTGCTTTGCAGTATTTCCTGGAAAACAGCAGAATAGAACTGCCCCTTCATTATTCCAAGGTTAGGATATTTTGGGATTTCTTAACTTTGGGAGGCTCCTGAAATCAATCCTGCCTATTTTTTTCTGTTATTGCAAAAGTGTTAAAATTATATTTTAATGTGTCCAACAGTCCACAAATGAGGGCTGATATGAACCAGCAGCTTTCCTGCATTTATGAATATAGTAAAAAAAAACAAACAATTTTTTTTATTCTCTTACAAAAAGCCCAAACGGATCACATTGTAATGGATATACTGTGTCTTCTCTCTACTGTCTGAGTCTCCTGTGTGATTCAGTCGTCCCCTAGCCTTATATCCATGTTGAAATGTCTGTTTGTTTAAGTGGTTAATAGTATTTATTCAGTCGTCTTCATGTGTCCAAACTGAAGCCAGTCCAGCTGACTGTCAGTGTTGGATGTGTGTCCAGATGACGACAGCAACGGGATAAATAAACAGGACCATTAACCATCCAAACGGGCATGATGGGATGTCTATTGTCGTCTGGAGAGAGCGCAGGGGATCAGGAAGGAGACAGGAAGAGAGAGTCACTCTGCCCAGGGGTATGCATGGATCCCTCACACACACAAATGTTCTCTCTCTTCCTCTCGAGTTTATTGTGTTTGACCCACTGCGGGATCCCTCACATCCTGTTGTCCAATTTTATGAGAAATAACAAGCTTATCCTCTTGGCTCGCTTGACAAACTGTTTTCTCTCTTACTCACAGCTGCCAGTCAGCCTGTGGAGAAGCTCTCTGGCCGTGGAAAAAAAAGTAATACAAACAAGTGTTTAGTATTTTAAGACTTGAGTCAACAAAGTAGCTGAAATCTGTAACTTTTTCTGAGCTGTCACCCTGTACAGCAGTGTAAGGTGTTTTTAATTGTGTTACAGCATCCAGTCTCAGTTAGGATCAAATACTCAGCATTATAGGAACTAGATACTGGACTCAAAGATGGTTCCCAGTCATTGGGATGAAAATTACTTTAAAAATCACTCTGGAAAAGTTTTACAAAACCTTCATGGATTGAACAATCACAATGCAAAGGCTCATATTGGACCGTATTCCCAGTAGGAGGTATCTTGTCTATGGAGAAAATGTTTTTTGGATCACAGGAGATTTTGTTGTTACAGTACCAGGAGTGGCCATGTGACAAATGGGCAGCAGGTCTGAGTGGCATCATTTTATCCAGCTATTAGATCCATGGCTAGTTGCCCCAGTGGCCAACTGTGGTACTGCAATATAAAAACTTCCTTGCACTTTGTGGCGCAACAAGTACTTTGACTGTAGCCTGCCATTATAAAAAAAAAAAAGAATATTTGAGCGGGCACCCAGTGGCTGTGGGTTAGATTCCCAACCTGCAGCCCTTTGCTACATGTCATCCCCTCTCTCTCCCCCTTTACTGCTTACACTGTCCTATCTGAGTAAAGGCAAAAAACCTAAAAAGTTCTAAAACTGCTGTCATGTAAAGTCTTTGGCCGAGAGAGGCCGAGAGGAGCCAAGCAGATGCAGGGTTTTAAGTCAATTATGCACATGTTTAGGAGGCCACCCAACACAGAAGTGGAAAGATGCAAATCAGGAAGAGACAGAATTAACTGAAACAAATGGACTATGGATTATTCAGTTTCATGATCTGTGATGTGGATAAATGGTCAGCACAGCTCAATGTTTTAAACTGATTTATCAAAAGGACGCTGACATTTTCTACCATGATTTTATCATACAACCTGCTCCTTAGAGTTTAGTCACCTCATTACCATTGATGACCTTTTTAGAGATGATAGAAACAATGATAAAAGTCACAATGTCATACACAGGACATCGACACAACAAAGTTACTTAAGATTAAAAACATGAGCACTACTCTTAATTCTAAGATATAAACTTCATGAGTCTGTTGCAAGATAAAGCTCAATAAATCAAGAGATCTACAAGATATGGCCAAATACTGATTGGTGTCAATTTCTGTTATGGTCTGTCAACTTCTACTTCTTACATAAAGAACCAGGAACTGAACCTTGGTGCACATCACACACAGTCAATGACACAGAAGAAATAGAATGACCAGTGAACGGTGAAAAAGTTGTTTGAAACAAAGGATGGAAAGAGAGCAAAAATAATTGTAAGAGACACCGAACCGTATCCTTTTCACCATTTTTGCACAAAGAAAAACATTTTTAAAAAAGGAAAAAAAGAAAAACAGATAGTTGTTGCAATGCCACCATCAGAGGTTTGCTCCCTTAATATTTACTGCATCATAGGGGATTAAACTGTACAAAAATGGGTGCAATTTTAGTAATGAGAATATAATGTTATCATGCATAATAGGGTTAGCAGGCTTAAAGGGCCATACAAAGATAGTAACGATGATGATTATAACGATAAAGGTTAGACAGCCATTTAAATAGACTGAAGTGGTAACTAACAGCGCAGTAATTCTTTGAAGCATGTCCAGATAAAGAGTACAGATGATAGTAGAATCAATCAAGTGATTACTCATAAACCTTGAAGACACAGCCAGATATTGCTGTGTATTATGATCTGTCAGTGAGTAATTTGGTAAAGGGGTCACTTAAAAAAGATCCAGGAACTGAACCTTGGTGCAACATCACTCACAATCAGTGACGCGGAAGAAACAAAATAACCAGTCGACAGTGAAAAGTTGTTTTACAGGAAAGATGAAAACAGGGCCACAACGGGCAAAGACACACATAAACTCACTTCCTTTAGTCAGCCTATTCTTGCACAAAGAGAAAAAAAAAACATCGGAATTTTATTGGGGCCTGATGCTGGTTCAGGCAGAAAATCAGCTGATGCGTTACATGCGGTCATAATCATACAGGTGGCCTTTACAGCCCGACAGCACTAATGCAAAACACTGTTTTTTTCCTGCAGCCTCTACCAAGCAAACCTCTTCTTACTGCACATGTTCAAACTTTGTTGGCTTTGCTCAAGGTCATGCTTAGTTCATGTGTGTTAACAGATACAGTATCTATGGAATCTGTACACTGTCATTCATGTGTTTATTATGATAAAGGATTAGTGCTTCTCGCAGAGTCCCCTGCTGCTCAGATTCAGGAACACCCTTAAAAAACATTTCTGTGTAAACATTTGCAATCAATGGAACATTTTTCAAAAATGTTCCTCTGATTAAGATAAAAATGCAGGCAACCTTGTACCCCTGAGGATTTTCCTCACTGATGAAAAAGAACAACAAGAAAATCAAAAAAGGAAACATGATGCAGCCTCTCCTACCTTGTTGGAGGCCATGTCGCTGACAGAGCGGTAGGTCTGGATGGTCTCCAGCTGGTCCAGACACCAGTCCAACTCCTCCATCGTCTCCATATGGCCAGCTTCTGGTACGCCTCATCTGTCAACAAGCAGCCGGCACACAGAGACACATTGTCAGAACAGATGGAGCACATGGAGCCTGATTGCTGCCCAGCCACTCCCAGGCAACATCCACCCACAGGTCCCGCTCGGGGTGCCTGCTGCCGCTGCTGCTGAGGAGGGGGAATGGTTAGAGGTGGCACCCGGCTGCAGCGCTCCTTCATCATGAGGAGGTGTAGCTGTGGGGAGTGAGTGGGACTCTGTCTGACAGCTGTCAGCAGAGCAGAGGAAAGCTAGGACCTGAACTTGCTCTGGCACACTCTCTGTGCGTATGTGCCCCCCCCCTCGACCCACAATCTGCTTATTTACATGAACACAAGCCCTTAGAGCAGGAAACAAGATACCCCCCCCCCCCCCCCCCTTCCCTTTATCCCCTAGCAGACGCACTGTACCTCACCTCACAGGAAGCAAACAGACACCTGTAAATCTACACACACACAAGCTTTCGTCATGCCAAACCAAACTTTTGTGTTAACTTTGAATTAATTTCCTGCCCCCGCAGACAGTGAAACTGTTTTGTTTGAACGGGAGTTGAGACACAGACATAGTAATGGGCCTATCAGTCTCTCGTGGGGCCCCACATGATGTTTTAATGAGTCCATACAGAACATTTATCATTTATCATTTGGGTCTGGTGCATAAATGGTAACAGCTGCTGTGGTGTTGTTACTGTTGTTGCAGTGTGTACACGGTAGGTCAAAGGCCCAACCACATACAAATGTAGGACAGACACAAAGTTACAGGAACTGGTTTAGGTATCAGTTTTACCAGAACTGAACAATATTTCCGTAATGTTAAGCAACATCCCTGGTGTTCATGTCGCTATGTAATAATCCCCTTTGCTGTTCTTTGTTGAACGGGCTCACTTTCTTTTTTTTGTTTTTTTTTTTGTTGTTTTTTGTTGTTTTTTCAGTCATACTGTACCATAGTATAATAAGTACAATCTGGCTGCAACTACCAGTTACTTTCATTTGAGATTTTTTTTTGTACACTGTAACACTGTTCATCAGGAGTGCTGTTAAAAAATACATACACTGTTAAGTTATTTATTCATCACACTCTCAGCGCAGAGTGTACTCTGGGCACAAATGGAGCAACAGATCGCCAGGCTCCTTTAAAGTGAAACTTAACCCCTCATTCTGGTGGGTTTAAAAGTTTGTTTTCACTTGCAGCAGCTGCTCCTCTTATACACTGATCTGATCTGATCAGCTCTGACCAGATAACCAGGTAAATTATCCACCCTGTGAGTCACAAACTGCTGCTGAGGGGAAAAAAAACGTGGAGAGCTCCGGCTGCGCTGCATTCATCAGAATCAATCAGAATCAGAATCAGAATACTTTATTCATCCCAAGGGAAATTCTGTTCGTAACAGTGCTCAGCTCAACAACAACAAACAGGTAAGAAAAACAAGACAATGCACATAGTGCACATAATGACAGAATAAAACTATATACATAGTGCAAAGAGCAGTGCGCAAGAAATAAATAAGACTGTACAATAAGTGTCAGGTTATTATGAAATAACCTGACACTGTGCAGTGAGTGTGGAAGGATGACAGTGAATTTAAAGAGATGAGTTGTACAGTTTTATTGCCACTGGGAGAAAGGACCTTCTGTGATGCTCAGTTTTTGAGGTGGGTGGACTGGCACCTTCCAAATTTAGAGAGGTGACACAGTATGTTACAAAGGGACACACACACATTTCTTAGAAAAACAAAAAAACTAAGAAAAACAGAAAGTTTACTGACGCTTAACTAAGTTTACCACCACCCCCTGCGTCATCCTAAAACCAGCATATTTAAGCCATTATATTAAAAAAACTAATCTGGATCAAATAAAGTTGAAGGATAAAAAGAAAAGAGAAAAGGTGAAATGTAAATAAAGGCTGATTCTAATAAAAGACAGGAGTAAGCAAATATCTACAGTCAAAATCTCTAACATCTGTCTGGAAGATGATTTTATTGATGATTTTTATTTTCCTATTTGTTACCGGACAGAGAAAAACAAGAGTGAGTTGTAGCCATGCTGAAATATTATTGCATGAATTTACAGTCAGTATTCCAGCCCTGTTTCTGTGGTTTAACTGTGTTTTTCGGACAAATGCACATCAAGGTTGGAGTGAGTGGAAAGCAGAGGGGGTGTGTGATGAGGTGGCCGCTGGGGTCGGACTGACACACACACACAAACATGCCCACACACACACGCCTGCTGCCCCTGCATTGTGTATACTCCTGGGTCTCCTAGCTGCGGAGAACAACATGGCAGCAGGGTGTGCACTGCGGCGACCTTAGCGTGGCCACGTAGAATGTGTCCACTGCTCTGATCTCCTCTCCATCAAAGACACGAGCATGTTTGCGCTCCCAAACATGAGAGGCACATGGCACTCTGCCCACAGCCCTCACTCACTCTGATGAGGGAAGTGAATGTGTGTGTGTGAGTGAGTGAGTGTGTGTTTAGTTTAACGGCACAAGCGTCTGATGTCAAAAGGGCTTACACTCATTTGAGATGTTTCTTCCACGTATTCAACACTTTTGAGGTGGTTTGTGTTTTTCAAAAGCATAGAGAGGTCCTTTTCTCTTGAACTGTTTTCTCAATTGAACTTTTAAACTCAGAAAGTAACAGGTAAGTGATCTTGGCTACTGTACGGACATGCTAATGGACATTGACTTACTCAGACTGTCATCCTTTAAAATAGCTCATGACAGCAACGTATTTAGCGTGTGCAGTAATGGTAAAAAGTAAAAAAGTATGTTTTTTGTTAATAAGCAGTGGTCCTGTTTATTTTCTAGTGAACAGCAGTCAGAGTCTATCCAAGTCTTTCAACTTGTTTTACCACTAAAGTTTCTAAAAACAATAGGCAATAGACTCCTTTCCCATTGCCAGTAGACTACATACCTTTCTGTTTTTTGCAGGTTAGTAAACAGTAGAAACCAGCCTGGAGGCCAGTGAAAATGTTACAGTGACTACTTCTATTTTGATTCAGTCTCTTTTAAACTTGGTGTAGTCTAATTTTGAATGATGTTCGAGCACTGCTTGGACAGAGATGGACCATATTTTGTGGTGCACTGGCAAAGGGTCTAAAGTTAGTGCATCCACCTGGGTGTCATGTTTCCATCACTGCTGATTGGTGCTGATCAGCACCAGAGCTGGAGCCAGTAAATATCTGGCAGTTCTGAATTTGTTCTGAATGTTACCTTTTTTCCCATTAAATAGAAAGACCAGATGTTGGTGGCTGTAGTGTTTTTGTTTTGTTTTTTTGTCCAGTGGGAGAGGGGCTGTTGAACAGCATGAATCCCTCATACAGTTACATTGTAATCATCCGTGTGATAGATGAACAGTGGTATGTAAAAAATTTCGGGTTCTTTGATAAGAAAAAGTAAAAGGTACAAAGCCTGTGTGCTTAAAAACTTGAAAGTCGATTACGACTCCATAAAAACATTTCAGGAACAAACATCCAATCACAAAGCCTAAAATACAGCACTGTTTACAAAGAGCGGAAACAAAAGATTATGCTTTGTGAAAGCTGAATAATCCATTCAGCAGTTTAAATCGGTTAACTTTTAGATTCTGGGTCAATGTTAGTTGAATTCAGCAATCGCAGCACAGTGTTTCATCCACTTTTGCAACAGTTAAAGTACTCTGTTTTGCATGAGGGAGACGTTTTTTTTTTTATCTTTATCCATGTTAATGTGGGTAATGTGATACACAGTCCTGCCAGTGGCTTCATACTATTCAACTTGATAAAATGCAAAAGGGTGAGTTCAAAAAACTGTTTTTTATTCCAGGTTGTAAACATGTTTCTGTTGTAAAGTAAGGGACTGACTCTGGAGCCAGCCTCATGTGGCCATTAAAGGAACTGCAGCTTTAAGGCGCTTCCGTGTTGGCTTCTTTTCAGCCTCGGAAGTTGCTGCTCATCTGTTCACTATAGTTGCTAAGTCTGATGGGTACAGTAGTGTTTGGAAAGAGTTGTGATACCAAACTGACAGAGAAACATGACTTGGTGCTGATATGATCAACAAAAGATGCTCACTTATTATTGACGTGTGTTTATGTGTGTGGTCGAGAGGCTGTGTCAACCGTAAAGCTGAATTGCTAGATTGATTGCTTGAGCTTTTAACCACATTCATGACTTTGATTTCAAACCCCACAAAAATGGCTACAGCACTGCAAAATCTGGTTTAGTGAGTCAGGACCTAAAAATGGTCACAAGGCCAACTTCTTGTGGGTCCCCACATACTGAAACCACTTTCTAGGTAGGTGCCAGATCCATTTAACTATGACGCTTGTATAACAGTCTTACTCTGATCTCTGCCCTGCTGGCAAGCAGAGCCAATACCAGTCTTTACTCCAGTGCAGTTCACCACCAGTCAAATAAAAAACAAATTTAATGTGCTATGCAGGAAAGCATTGGACAGTGACTTGCAGCTATTTCTCAATACTGTTATGATACTTAGAGCAACCATTGAATCTAAAGTCTATGCTTTGTATACTTCACTTCAGAGAAAATTGGCATGTTAATAAACATAAAGTAAACACATCCCAGTTCCTGTTTTTATTCTTCAGCTAAAAGACAGATGAGTCAACCAAAGTCATTGCTAGAAATCTACTGGCTCTACTGTTTCTGAGAACTTAAACAGCAGTTGGATGATTGTGCCTTTCCATGACAATAATATGTAAATAATCAACAGGGTTATAGATTAGTTGTACAAGAGACAAGATTAATGAAACAATAAAAATGTCTGTAAAGGGTCATACTCTCTAAAAGGATGCAAAACATTTAAAATTTACAAGACAGGTTAGGTTGTGGCATAAAACACAATGACATATTTCTGCTTTGATTTTCTTTATCTTTATGTGTCTAATACTTAGACAATTACTTACACAACTTCAAAGCTGTCAGATCACTATACTACTCACACTACACAACTTGCCGTGTTGTAATTGGAAGCGCTGAAGTCGTTGTGCTTTTCACACTGCATGACTGACCAGCTACATGGATTCACATACTACAAGATATTTCAACAGGAGAAATTGTAGATGAGCATACCTGCTCTCCAAAGTCCTTTCTGTCAATTGAAAAGTGACACAGGAATTGGACAAGAATTTTTTGTTGGCACTCGTCTTCACAAAATAGCCTCCTTCCACACGTACTTACTATTTATAACATTTATTTCCAAAGGGGCAACAACAGCTTTGGTCCATGTTGCAAATGTAACATTCACAGTAAATTTGCTATTGTTAAAGATGACCCCTCCCCAAGGTGTGTTACGCTCTTATTGGCTGTAGCTCACTGACAGGTCCCTGATATTTAGCATATCTAGAGCAGGTTGAACCATCTGGTCTTTACTAGGTCTGGAATCTGCATCAACAAGCTGCTTGGCTTGCATTTTCAAACAGTTCACACCTAGCGCTTAAACACTGATTTGCAAGCCCCAAACCAATACCGATTTGCCTCCATATTGGGGCTTTTGTCAGGGACCTCCAAAACTGTTAGTGAACCAAAAATCGGGGCTTAAGTCATGTAGTGTTAACTAGGCATTATATAAGAAAAAGGTCATCTAGGAATTACAGTTCAAAAATCCCTGATTATTTCCAACAAGCACATGCTTTTATTTTCTCACTTGCTTTAAGAGAAGAGGCATGCATGCTTGCTGCATACCATCAATTACTTCAGTTACAGCAGTCTGCTCTGTACTCGCATGGCCTCAGATGGACCAAGGGAAACAGCATTCAAAAGCCAACACACACACACGCACACACTCACACACACACAGCAACACCACAATGTTAAGAGGGGATTTCCACCGCCTCCACCCCGACACAAGGACCTTTCTGATCAGCGCTCAGACCTACAGTGTCCGTCCCACAGAGGCAGACAGGAAAACACACACATACACATGTGCTGAACAGTCAGACACGCAGGCGCGCGCGCGCGCGCACACACACACACACACACACACACACACACACACACACACATACACACCAGTTAGTACTTTACATATACATCAACTGAAATTTGTCATTACTGAGCTCACACACAAAGACACAAACATGTACTTTCCAGCTGAGGGAGGCAGGGCAGGGGTTTGAGGATATGAGGTCAGCTCTCTCTGTTCAATATTCAGCTCAATAAACGTAGGAACGACGTAGGAAGATACATTATTTCCCACAGTTAACAGTACCACCACTCCCAGCCAAAGATAAAACAGTCCAAAAACCAAAACTAGCACATTGCTGAAACTCTCGCCAAAGTTGTTGCATGAAAATCATCGGCAATAACAAATGTATAAATGGTTTCTGTGTAAATTTGTAGGGGGGGGGGGGTCAATCTCCAATAAAAAAAAGGAAGGAAATCCAAAAAAAAAAAAAAAAAAAGACCCTAGTGTGACCCTTCAACGGAAAATCAAAAATACATATACTTTTTGCTTACCCGTAGTGCTGCTTATCAACCTAGATTGTTTTGTTGTGAGATGCAGAGTATTGGAAAGATCGGCAGTAGAGATGTCTGCCTTCTCTCCAATAAAATTTTATTGGATGGTACTCGGCTTGTGATACTCAAAGTGCCAAAAACTGCATTCGAAAAACTCAACAGCAATGTCTCTTTCCAGAAATCATGATCCATCCACAGACCTTGTTCTGAGCAGTTTTATGTCAGAACTATTTTCTCTCTAACAAGCTACATCTGCCAGCCGTTTCACTGCGCAGAAGGAAGCATGCATCTACTGCTAGCTTACATAGCACCTCTGAGCTAGCCAACATAACAGCTCAGCTGAGGAGGACGACATGTTTACACCAAGCACTGTTGCAAGCACCTCTCGTCCATGAGTAGATGCACGCCTCGTTCTCGGCACTGATATGGTTGGTGGGTGTAGTTGGATAGAAAGAAAAACGTTCCTACATGAAACTGCTCATAACAAGGTCTGTGGATTATCTCGAGTAACTGGGTCATGATTTCCGGAAAAAGACATTGCTGTTGAGTTTTTCAAATTTTATTTAATTCCATTATTATTATTTTTCTATTTTTTTTATTTTGTGAGCTTTGAGCACCACAAGCGGAGTGCCATCTAGTTCAATTACATATGAGAGAAGGCAGATATCTCTACAGCCGATATCTCAAACAATCAGGAACACACACCAAAACAATTTAGATTAATATATTATACTACAGGTAAGAAGAGACATATATATTTTTGATTTTGGGGTGAACTGTCGCTTTAACAGTAAACTGAATGAGTTGCACAGATGTTCCTTTTATTGTGTCCATCATTGAGTCATTGATTGTTTTTCCTTTGAAAGATTAAGGTGCTGGAGTGATGCATTTCAGTTTTTAATCCAAAAGAATGATATATATGGTATGACATTATTAATTACTACATGTGTCAAAATCCTTTACTGTTTTCCTTTATTTTTCCCTGATTTCTATGGCGTTTCAAAAAACCTGTTGCGCTGTCAATTTATTGACGCAGGACTTTATGGGAGACTTCTTCTGTGCAGCAGCAGGTGCACACACACCCACAGAATACATATACAGCACATGGCATATGTTGCTATCAGATTATTTAAGGACAAGTGGCCCCAGAGGACGTCAGACCAGAGGAGTTAAAGCAGTGTTTGTGTGTGAGACAGCTGCATCTGTCATCCTCTCGTGGGGACAGAGTCAGTTTCCTGTGATGTGATGCTGGATGCAGCAGAGCAGAAGGGCTGCAGTTTCTTATCAGGAGGCTTAATCTATACTGCACTGTGGAGGTTAAATCATCAGCGGAGATTATCTACAAGCACAAACACCCTCACAAACAAACAGGATAAGAGGTTATCTGAGGACAGTCCCTCTTTCATCTCTCTTCACAGTAATTTCTGCTTTTAATTGATTGAGTAAGCATTCATCATGCAACACATTAAGGTTTTTAAGGGTGAGGTGGCCCATTTCCAGAAAAGCAACATAAACAGACCACAAACACTTGAAGAGAAACCAAAGTTTGACGTGGGCCAGTCAGCAGCAGTGCCAGGTTCCTGAAAGAGAGTCAAAGGGTGAACTATTCTGCAGTGACATCTACAGTTTTACAAGAAACGCAGCTGAAACCCACTGTGCGGTTACACAACACTTCCTATCAAAGATCAGAAATGGTTTGATGAGGCAGAGGGCTGTTGTAGTGCTGCTCCTCCACCTCATATGAGCCGATTTATGACGTCACATGCACAGCATTTCAAAATCAGTCACTGATGAGTATTGTGAAAAAGAGGGAATAAAGGGCGATGGCAGAGTTTGTGTGTTTAGGAGCATGTCATGTGGCCCTAAAAGTAGCTTGAAACATTTCGGTGAGGCGGGTTCTGAGAAGTGATAAAGTGACATCATGACTCTGTGTTTCATTAGAGCTCATTTATCTGATTTACAGGGAGGCGGAATGCAAATAATGTTTCAATAAATGGTATCAGGATTTTGTTGCCCTGCAGTTGTGAATTATAAACAGAAGGGAGAGAAATAATGACTGGACGTTCCATGTTGCAATGGAGGATTTGCACATGCTTCCCCACTTGAATTCGCTGTAAAACATCAATGGAGCCGTACCGGGAAAAATTGATTGCTCTGGGATGCAGTACTGGTAAAACATACTGGTGCCTTTTTCATGTGGGGACCCTCCACAAGCAGCACTGTCACACATTTGGGAGGCTGACTCACAGACTAAGAATTCTGATGTGTTGTAATGTGGCGATCAGGCTAAAGCATAACTGCTTCAAGTTGTGTCACAGCTACAAGTTTGTATATCAGTTTTCTGTCACAGATGCAAAGACATATTTTATGTTTTCTGCTGCAGCCACTTGGAATAGTCTGCAGAGGGAAAATAAACCAAGGGAACTGATAATTAGCCTGATTGAAGATTTGACTTTCTACGGTAAACAAACTTTTGTTTTGATCTGTTCTTGGCTCTTTTTGAGTTTTTCAGTCTCCTTTTTAGTGGTACTTTGTCTATTCAACTCAATTTGTATTGTTTTGTCTACAACTTTTCATGATGTCTCTTTGGCCTGGTCTCCCCTGCATGTCAACCTCAACATCAAAGAGAGCTTCTCTGGCTAAAAGAATAGTTTTTGACATTTTGAAAATTTTGCTCTCATGCCAAAAGTTCAAGGAGAAGCTAGACACCACTCTCGTGTTTGTGTCTTAAGTATAATATTATCATATTGAGCTAGAACCGGGACTCGATTAGCTCAGCTAGTCTGGCCTTGTCCAATGCTGCGTTTCCACACAGTTTGGTTTTGCATCTGTGTCTTTTGTTAAGTCTACAGAGTAGTCCCTGGTGTTAAACACAAGGAAATGCATCTCATTATGGATAAATATAAATGCCACCACAGTAATGGCAGAAAAGTTCATTTTAAGCATATTTCGCAGTCCACTTGTATCAAATATTCACATGGAACAGTACAGAGACAAAAAAAGGACTAATAATGCACAGTGTCGAATAAGTGAAAAGGCTGGCCTGTCAGGTGTGCTGCCAGTGTGTAGTTTTGTGAAATATTTTGTTAAAATATGTATGATCCACTGTGCATGCACTCTATATGTTTAGTGGGTTCTCCAGAAATTTGTAGTATCGATCTTCATAAAACTCAACAAGAAAGCGAATAAATGGATTTCCCAAAATGTCGAAACATTCCTTTAAATTAAGGTTACATTTAAAAAAAGAAAATCTTAAAATGGAGATGGATTGTAATTGTGATGACAAAAGTAGCTGTTTTTTATGAGCCGTCAGCAGGAAATGTTTGCTTGGCTGCTTGCAGGTGAGCTCAGTGTTGTTAAATTTGTTGTTTCTGGTGTAGCAACGGGGGGTACATTGAAGTGACTTCTAGTCTGAGTTGTGGCTCTTCTGCTTGTATTTAAACTATTAAACAGTCAGTTCTGACCACAAAACTTTGTTCAAAAAGTACCTGGGGTCACATGTAACAACCATACATGTGTCTTATGGTTCCTTATACACCCTCCCAACCACCACTGCTCTCCTCGGACACAGTGTTCCCTGCCCTTTCTATAACATACACATGTACACATTCCTGTCTGATTTACTGTGGAGCTCAGTGGGAAGGCAACACAGAAAGCCATAAATTTAAGTAATGTCTACGTACTCCGAAGATTGGTTAGTGATACCAGATCCCCTGCAGAAAGCTTGTAAAAACAGCGAGTGACTGTAGTATTATTCAAACTGTCTGAATCCAGGAGGAGTGAGAAACATTAGGATAAAAGCCCACAAAAGTATGGATGTGACTCTTGAGCCCCATCGAATATAATTATTATTTCTGAGCAGTTTGGGTGATTTTGCAGCAATACCCAATGTGCTCAGCTGTGATTTTAATCCTGCCTGGAGTGTATATGTGTGTGATTGTTCTCCTCTAGTATTAATTTCATTCCCAGAAAGCTGTTGTGTTTTGGCGTCTATTATTTTAAGTCCCACCAAGACAGACTTTTTTTTTTTTGTGCACGAAAATAGGTCTGTTACTTACTTTCATAATCAATTAATTATTTCCTTTGTTTATTCATCATCTGTTTAGTCTGTAAGAACACTGAAAAATACCAGCAACACTATCCCCTCGAGCCAAAGGTGAGATCTTCACATGTTTAGTTTTAAACAGTCTAAAACCCCCAAATACTCAGTTTGAAAGGAAAAAACACAGAAAAGTAGACATGTCTAACAATTGAAAAAGAGAACCAAATTAAATATTGGCATTTTGCTCGCAAAATATAACCGAAATTGTTAACTGGATATTAAAATGCTGTAAAATAATGTCACTGCATTTCTTAATTACTGAGTCTAGAATGAAGAATTTGACTTCCTTGGAAAATCACGTAACTTCTTGTAATTTGTCATCTGTGATGATTCATGTAGCGTGGAGCATGACAAATATTTTAGTACCAGAAATCAATTCAGTCCAAATAGGGCTTCTGTCCCAACTGAGCCACACGGAGGTCCATCATATCTAATATGCTTTTTAGTTTGAGTTTTTTTCCACTAAGTCATGCCTGCACATTAGACTGCTGACACTTCTGTTGATAATTCTTGCACACGTTATTCCCACATTGAGAGATACAGTGTGATTTACGCATGTGGGAGGTAAATGTGAGAACTTTGCTGAGCTCAGAGACGGTCTGACATCACAGGGTCTGAAGGTTTGTCGAGGCACGAGGCGTCTGCCTCTGTCTTACACACTGTATTCACCGCTATCTGACAGGTCGTCATGTTCTGGTGTTAAAATCTTAAATGTTTTGTTTCTACATGTCACTCAATGTCTCTGATTAAAATGGACAGACGTCAATGAAGTGGTTTGTCTGTCCTATCAGCAACTCTGTGGACCTGTGCATGCAACACTGTCCTGTCCTTGAGCTGCACTATCCCCCTCTCTCTCCATCTGTTTTGACTCCTGCTCTAATAAACTCTCACATATTCTTCTCCCCCCTCAGCTCCTCTCACCACAGTGTCTCGCTCTCTTACTCTCAGCTTCTATACACTCAAACATGTGTACACGTACACACAAACACACAGCAACAGACCAGGCTTTGTCTGTGTTACCTGAGGTGAACTCCCACATTGAAAGCGACAGTACCGACTGGGCTGAATGGGTCTCATTGTCACACTGACTGGCATTTGCCCCTCGGGTTGATCAGCATGGATCAGAGGAGCCATGAACCCAGTCTGCCAAACGTCTCTCACTGTTGATGCTTTATTTTTTTTCTTTAGGAATCACAGTAGTGTCTAGAGTTATGATTACAGACATGTACTGCTGGTGCAGGGCTGGATCTGATGTCAGAGGTGAGCACAGATTTCTAAAATCATCAAGAAAACTTTCATCAGAATAGGCCAGCGAGCAGCAGCTGCTACTGCTGGACCCGACCTGCCTCAGAAGAAAAGGCTGATCACACATGAAGTCAAACTGAATTTTAATGAATTGATTTCTCTGACTCTGATAGTTTTTCTGACTTGCACATAAGCCTACATTTTTTGACATGTAAGGCTCCCCATATACAGAGCGACCTAAAGGATCAATTTACCTAAATTATATACAAATCACAATATTTTCTGACTTAAATTGACATTTCTGAGATTTCTGTCATAAAATGAAGTTAGGAGAATTTAATTTATGTTGGTCAAAGCATTAAAAACAACTTTTTCCAAGAAACCATGTTTGTTTCACTGGATAATCCACAAAATACACAGTCAACACTGAAACTACTGTCCACCAATATAATAGTGACTTCATGGTTAGGTCTGGGGATTATCTTCAGCAACAAGGGTATGATTGTTGGAAATAAATGATGCTGTTAATAGATTTAAATGCAGGATTCTAATGTCCCGCAAACATAATTCCACTCCCCATGAAGTAATGGCCAACATCTCAATCTTGAAAATCTGTAAACCTGGGCAAACAAAACCAAAGGTAGAACCATGGCTGGGCACCACTGGATACATGAGAAAATGTGTTTAACATGTTTTTGTTTTGTCACTTTGGTAAACTGATCTCTTAAGGAATAGTTCAAACATTTGAGGAACGACTTGCCAGGGATTAGGTGAGAAGATTAATACCACTTTTAAATCTGTACAGTAAATATGCAGCTGGCAGATGGCTATAGTACATACTAAACAAATGATATAATAATAAAACTATACAAAAAGTTAAATATTATTAATTTAAAGGGTGCTGGTAGACACATTTTGACACCTTTCAATAGAATCAGGCTAGCTGTTTTTCCCTATTTCCAGTCTTTATGCTACACTGAGCCAACCGTTTGCTTGAGCTTCCTACTCGTCGTACATACACAGATTTTATGTATCCTCTCATTTTACTTTTAGCAAGGAGGTGAATACGCTCATTTCCAAAAATATTGAACTAATTCTCAAAATAAATATCAAGACCAACGAAATTGGAAGCAACAAACAGTACAACCACCTCAAAGAGAGGGAAGGGATATTTAGGTGAATAAATGGGATGTAAATCTGTAGTAATATGGATATTTTTGACATGCTCTTGAGATGATGAGGTCTTCTCTTACCAAAGAAAGCAACCTAGTGAGGCAGAGGGACCAAAGGGGGCTCTAGCTAGCTAATTTTTGTCTCATCTGGGTCTGAACAGAAAACGAACTCCCACATCGCTATATTCCAGGCTATTAGTCAAATTTGACAGAGACTTTGGTCTGAATCAGTGAGTTAACCATTTAATATTGAATATATGATATGATGAAACTAAAGTCCCATGAAATTAATAAAAGTAGCCCTTTGAAAAATCTACTTTTTGAAAAAAAAGAAAAGTAATTTCATCCAGCAGCTGTGTTTCCGCCGGGATAGGCCCATGTGTACAACGCATAATCAGCACCAGATTTATCAATGTGCCAGAAAACGTTTTGGTGCTGGCTGCCATTTCGTTCTGCAGCCATGTCTCAATCAGCATAGGCCTGTGTTTACAATGCCCAATAATGCCAAGAGTTGATAACCAATGTGCCTAAACACGTTTTGGTGCTGGCAGCCATGTCTTAGCTGAAAAACCTTCTATCTGTAACAGCTAAATCCCGGCCAGTTTTGGCAAAAATATACATGCCA
The DNA here is from genome assembly GCF_008729295.1 of Plectropomus leopardus. NCBI lineage: Eukaryota > Metazoa > Chordata > Actinopteri > Perciformes > Serranidae > Plectropomus > Plectropomus leopardus. The sequence continues at coordinate 13,569,142 of NC_056465.1, forward strand.
AAGTTGGCTTGTATTTGGCCACATGGAGCCCAAACACAGCCAAGACAACTGACACTCGACCATATTTAGGCTGTTCAGAGGAGCCATGAATAAATAGGCATACGTGGGCTTCCTGGGACAATGTATGCATTTTAGGATTTCTACTGCATTGCCATGTGGAATATGTTACCTCAAGCTATGTTCCCATGACACACAGTATTTTACTCTTATGTCATACATGTCACAAGACAGGTCAAAGAGCAGGTGGGGTCAAATTGCAGGAGCGGCGCCTCAGACACATAACAGTTTAAATGTTTTGCCCGAGGAGATGTGAACAAGGAGTCCCCTATGGATGAATTCATCTGTCACTCAGGGAGGTGAGACCATTACATTTATTGTGAATGTGAAAGAACTGGCCTTTGTTAGATCTGAAGGGTCTGTGTTGCTGTAAATGAGACTAATCAGCCCTTTAGGCTGCCTAACTTTTTATGCAGGTGGAATCTTTTCAGTAATTTTACCTTCTGACAATGTGGAAGATCCTACAGCTTCTCTCGGGGTTTCTAAACCAGGGCTCAGATCACTTTTACAGGTTTTGATTTCCAATAATGAGGAAGTAAACAACCTCAGCGTGCTGATCTGTAACAAGACAAGCTGGGTTTGCGTGTCATGCTTCTTCTGGTTTTCTGGCTTTGATATATCAATAACATTTTAACAGGGCCAAGCAAGAAATCATTTTGGCCCCAACACTTTTCCAGCTGTTGTTGAAATGTTGCCAAGAAAAACAGGACTGTTTTATTAACAATATGTAGACCGTATTTAGTATGCAGGCCTTGAAAGGGAGCCAAGCCAGGCTGGTCCGGGTCGGGACGGAGCAGGTTTGATGAGTGGAGCGAAGGAAGGCACCAGAGGGGTTCAATGACGAAGGAGTTTGCGTGCAACGAAGGATCAGTGTCTCCAGTAACATATGAAGACCAGCTGAGACAAAACTCAAATGACCTCGACACAGCATGCCTCCTCATGATGGGTAAGCATGGTGTGTATCTGCGTACGTGTGAGTGTGTATCCCAGACCACATAACAAAATCAAATTTAGCCAATAAAGACTATTGGCACTGGTGAGCAGGCAAAACAAGATTGATTGTGTTTGGCAACATGAAACTTCCTGATTGAATCAAGATTATATACAAGTTCCCCCCAAGTAACAACTAAATGGGCATGTGACATTCACGGCCTAACATCAGTTTTGGAAAAAACAAAGAAATCTGGATGCTACCTCCGCCAAAAAATCAGCCATGTTACCGCAGAATAATGATAACCAAACCATGATTTGCCTGTTTTGTTTCTTTGTTGATAATAACCAGGAGGATTTTAATTTAAGTGGTGGTATCTAACGTTGAATTAACTTTGAAGAGGCAGCTTTCTGTCCTGTTCCACAAAGAGGGCACAGTAATGGTGGTGTTTTTTGGCAGGGGAGGGAGAGGGGGTCCAAATGCTTCCCAAATACCCAAACAAAAGAGCCGGTCTGTGAAGCAGAGAGCGTTTGAATCCATCTGCGCTGAGCTGAACAGGCCTGCTGGCAAGGGAATACTTCAGGGGAAGGGCAGCCGTCTACTTTATGACTGTGCTGACGTCAATGGCATAATTCAAATACTTGCAGAGTGCATGCTTCCAGCTTTCTGAACCTGCTCTCTCTCGCTGTGGCAGGCCGCAGCTAAAACCCGACGTGGAATTGGACTGTGGTTAAACAAAATAACAAAACAACAACTGGAGTGGAGTCATGTCAGGCTGAAATAGCACAACACCACATGATTTGTATGTGCCAGACCTTTAGTTGTCACAAAAGCAAGACTCAGAAAGGTTTTTGAAAATTAGTTGTGTATTGGCTTGTGTGCAGACCTGTGAAACTTTATCCGATTCGAAGGAAAGAAATCAGTTTAGCAGGAAGTGTATGTCATTTTTAAAAGTGAACAAGGAAGAAGAAAACATAGTTCAATGAAGAGCTATTGCCTTTCACTGGAAGAGGGAAGTGACCCTGATTTTGTGTGAGGTGACGTGTGTTGTTGTGTGACTCCGTCTCAGTATCTTGCCAACAAATGAAGACAAACACACTTACAGTATTCAGAGCTGATACATCAGGTAACTGAAAAGTTACGAAAATGTCTAACGTCCTCTGATTCCAGCTTCTCAAATACAAAGATCTGCTATTTTTTTTTCTGTGGATTTATATTTGTGGATTTTTGAAAGTTCGTTGGACAAAACAAGTGATTTGAAGATTTCACTCTGGGCTTTAGGAAAATGTAATGAGAGTTTTTCTTCATATAACATCTTGGATCAAACAATTAATAAAGACAATAATCAGTAGAATTCTCAATAGGGTTGTAGTTACATATATTTGGTCGGATAAGAGTAGATCTTTTTGTAAGCGATGGCAAATTTCCTAAACAGACAGGGTCAAGAACAGACAGGACAAAACTTATTTTACCTAAACATACTAAAAATATTATAAAAATGACAATATTTCACAGATATTTGGGGATAAATGCTCACTGAGCCCCTTGAAGACTTTTAGCTCAGACTGTCTGCTTTTGAATCCAGATGTGAAAGGACTGTTTTTACGGAGTTCGGATGACATCATGACTTACATCCTGGGATAAGTGAGGATGACATAACTGGATGGAGTTGCGGATGACTGCAGGCAGACAAACAAACAGTCTAAAATGTGGTTTACTCTCACATGAGTGAGAAAACTTGAACTGTGCTGAAAAAAGTTTATATCTGTAGTTTTTGTAACATAAACAAAAAACAAACTAAACAAACAATCTACAGTATTAATATTAATAAAATGCTCTATCATAAAGCAGTTTTCCTCTGACCCAAAGCTTAATTTGTCAGCTTGAAAATCAGGTACAAAAGATTGCAGGAATTTTAATTTAATCAAAAGTCAGAACCCTAAGTGACATTTCTGGTCTTTAAATTTCTCATTGACCTCAGTCAACCAACAGAGAGGAGGACAAAGAAAGACTGTAGGAAAGTGTGTTTGTAACGTAGATATGCCAAAGGACCTGACATTTCAAGTAAATGCTACAACATACTAAAGAAAGAAGCTAATCTCATTTTTGAAATGAGTATGAGAGTATGTTTCACTTCACTGATAAAGAACCAGATCAACAGGCAGAATCAGATGTGAAAAGGAATAACTGATAGCATCGGAATGACTCTGTTGTTTGGCCTGCACACACACACACACACACGCACGCACACACACACGTGCACACACACGCACACGCACACACGCACACCTCCATGCAAGCAAGTGGGTCTTTTCCCAAAACTCAGCCCTGGATCTCCCTTGGCGGAGAGCCACAGGGAGTCTGTGCCAGCGGGTATAGAGATCTTTGAGTAGGGTAAATACTTGCCACTGCAGCTTATTTATGACACAGGATAAAGCGGAGGCCACATCAGTCATTCCTGGCCATGTTTCAAAACCGGGATTAGTTACAATAAAACCAAGAACTCCCCACTACCACAATAAAAGCTTATGTTTTACTAAAAAAAAAAAAAGTCTATCATCAGCATTTTTGAAATATATTCCACCTTGTTATTCAGTGAGACCTTAGTAGACCGGATGGTTGTGCCAGTTATTCTGAAAGCTTGAGATGGCAGTCACTGTATGGAAACCTCCAACCCTCTATAACCCTCCTGGGGCACCTTACTGACACTTGAGAGTTTGAGGGCAGGGGGATGTTGAAATGTGACCTAATTCTGGCACCTTTCTATGTCTTATTTGAGACGACACGGCTGTCAACACACACACAAATACAACTATAACCCTGTTTGTAGCACCATGCATAATATTGGCACATGTGGAGTTTTTAAAGGAAAACTTCAGTTCACTCACCAAAGTGTAAGATGTAGAAATATCGTGACATTACAGTCCAAGACAATATCTCAACAAAACTAGTTAGACAGGTTTAAAGCAAGCTGGTAGTTTAGACCTAGATTTAAAACTTTAGTTTGAGGTTTAAAAAAAACAAAAAGGTGAGCAGGCTGGTAAACGATTAATAATTTCTCATTACACAGGTAAACTGTAGAAAGTGTTAAGGTTAAAATTGGTTTGCAAATCATGATGGATGTTTATAATGGTCAGTTTAGGCAATAACTTTCCCATTAGCCTTTGTTTTCTTTTATTTAAAAGCTTTATGATCAGCTGATTACACATGTTCCTTCTCCCTTGGCTATCTGGCATCCTTTTGTAATGTCTGACATGCCCAGACTTTAATTAACTTGCAAATATAACATAACAATTAAAAAATGTTATACTGAATAACTACATTATGTAGTGCAATCAGTTGTTTAGTCTCACTCTAAACTGCATCAGCTTTAAAATACATTTTTGCATTTGTGCAGATACCAACCAATTCTACTCTGATAAAACACTGGTAATAAAGTTTAAATCAATGTCTGCCCCCTTAAACTATAATTATTACCGCTGTATTTATGTAATTTTTTTTACAGCTTGTGATGCTAAAGCAACTTCATGTTTATTTGCTTTTGATAAAATCATGCAAAATATGTGTCCTGACAACCAATTAATTCAATTGGTTAAGAAATTTCTTCATTCATCTTCATCTCTTCGTTTATCAATGGTGCAACACAATTTAGTAAATGACTAGAATCAAACTAGATCGTTGTGTGTCTTCAGAGGGATGTTACTCACAATATTAGTGATGGATTCACAAATAGCTGATGCAACTCAGTCTAGGTTCCAAGCTTATGTAACATCAGGCATCATAGATGCACAAGGAGAGAAGAGTACATATTTGTTTGGTGCCAATTTATAGCCATCCCACACAATTTCAATACCCATGACTTTCTCATCTGATGTAACAATAGTAAACAGATGCTGACAAGTGATGTGCCCATGAACAACTTTGGCAAACATAAGATGGTCTCATTCTCTTAAAACTTTGGTCACACCCATTTGGTAGGATCATCTCATGGACAGTAAATGACCTTATGCAACTATCAAAACTGTTAAACGCAATGCAAACAAAGCTCAAAACCCCTAAGAGCAGGACAAACAGAAAGCACAGGAGTGTCTAAGACATATAAACATGTCTGTCTATCACAATGTGGGAATGAGATAAGATGTTATGCAACAAATTTCCAGTGTACAAATAGGTCTACACGTCCCTCCCTTTCTTTCTCTCCCTCAACCCATCTCTCTCTCTCTCTCTCTCTCTCTGAGTGGTCTGTGCAGCAGCCAACTCATCAATCACCAAATTCCTGGAGAGGAGCAAAGGACAGAAGAGTGCATCATTTTTACCAAACTTATGCAACCCTTTCAGGTGAATGTCAGGGCTGAAAAACAAAAACAAACAAAGAATGTTTCCTCTTTTGTGTGTATGTGTGTGTGTGTGTGTGTGTGTGTACGCGTGCATGTGTGTGCGCGTGTTTGTGAGATTGTGTGTTGCAGGGCATTCCTTTGTGTTTGCCACAGCACACCTCCCACCAAACAGATGAACCTCTGTTAAGATGCTGGGCACAATCATCTTTGGCCGATCTCCCACTTTCCCTCTGTATCGCCCCTCTCTGACGCCAGTGCGGACATTGAAGAGTTTTAACCGAGTATTTTCTTTAGAGCCGTAACCATTAGTCTATTAACCGATGTCATTAATATACTTACTAAGTAAGATTATGTAACAAACATATTTTTTTTAATCCAAACCATGATTCTTTTTCTAGACCTGCGTTTTGCTGCCTAAACCTAAAGTAGTTCTGATGATGAAACCTATGTTTCATGTGAACAAGCAGTAAATGGCAGGCCGTCCATCCAAAACTGATGTGAGACATATACCGAGAGTGTCATCATTGAGTTGGTAGCAGGGGCTTCGTAGTGGGAGGAAAAGTGGCATTGATTACCCAGGGCCTCAATGGGAGGGGGGCTCGAAAAGCTAGGAATTTTTTTTACTTTTAAGTGGTTGGCATAACAGAATTACAACTGCATGAATAAATTAGTTGAAAGACTGAAACTTCTATTTTAAAAAAAAGAAGTTTAAACTCTGAGGTCTCTCACCCCTTAAAGAGGCAAAATGGTTTTGTCCACCCCTGCAACAGGATTTGTCTCTAAATATGGCTAGAGCCGAGTGAGTGACTGCTAATGCTGCCAGAGCAACTTGTACATTGGTATGTCTTTCCCTGAGAAAGGGAAATATGGTTCCAAAAAAGAAAAGACAGAAAGCAAGAAAACTGACTTTGTGAAAAATTAAAATCAAAGATTTGTGAGGAAAAACATGGATCAAGAGAGGAAGGGTGGGCCACAGAGACTGCTTAAGCATAGGGCCATGAATTTGGTGCTATGTCCTTGGTTAGGAGTGAGAAGGTGTTGTTAATAATAATAAAGCTTTAGAGTCTTCCTTTCTTCACTTTGGACAGCGCAAGTCTAGCTGTTTGTCCCCTGTCTCCAGTTCTTTTTACTCTAAGCTAGTCTAAACACATTTTGACTGCAGTCTTGCATGTTGTGCTTTTCATTTCACTTTTGAAGCAAATCAAGCAAATCAGCTTATTTCCCAGAGTTGAGTAAGTCACAGGCTAATATTTAACATGTACAGCACAACACAAGTTTATAAATTCTTCTGGTTTCGGTTAAGAAATCAGCTTTAAATTTACAGCCTGGTCTCCACAACAAGTAAAAACAAGCCTTTTTTCTCTCTCCACAGACAGGCTGGTGACATGGCCTACAGTGAGATGTGAGTAAGAGGACTGATATTGAGGTGACCTTACACTGTTACGCTTTCACAGACAAACGCTTACTGTAACCTGTATGATACATAAGCTCCGGTAGAAAATATTATTAATGACGTCACCTTGTCTCCAAGAGTCAGATCATATAAACAACGGTAAGATCTGAGCAGAGCAGGAGAGCGGGTGGTTTGGAGGAGAGCTGTGATATTTCTCACCTCCTCTCTGAAAGCAAACATACAGAACGCGCACACACACACACACACACACACACACACACACACACGCGCGCAAACACACACACACACACACACACACACTGATGACGGGCTTTCACTTACATACATTACATACACAGGTAGACTCACATCTTCACCTGATGATGCAAGGTGGGCAAACAAGGAGTCAGTCAACACACACACACTTGTGGATGTGAACACACAGTGGGACGTGCATTTGTCAAAGTAGCCAGGTTTGTATACACACAACATTTCAAAGTAGAGAGTCAGTGTTACTGGCAGAGAGAAGCCACAGTAGAGAGAGTGAGTGGACACTTTGATGGCTGTTGTGGTTTATTACTGGACTGTGGTTCCCGCTCTTCTTCTGAAATTTGGACATGTTTCCAGGGTATTTCTCTGCATATGACACAGAGAGATGATGATAATAATGTTTGGATAGGCAGTGTGGCTGCCCGGAAGGATTGAAATTAATGGAAAGTAGCCAACTCTCATCATCTCTTTCTCAGGACTGTGCCACAGTCCACTGCATACACGTTTACTGGTCAAACATCAATGAAACCAAAAACATTACACATGAATGATGATGGCTTACAATAATTCATACAACCATTTTCTGATCAGCCTCTGCTATAGTTAGTTACTGAATGGGCCTACCGAGCACAGGCTCAAGGACCCAAAAGGGGCCCCCCCGGCCCTCACCTACAAAATGTCACTCAAATCAACTCATTCTGACCACAAAGGGATGCAACAAAGAGACACAAAATGACTACGAAGAGCTTTAAAACCACAAAAAGATGCATTGTGACTACAAACAGATAGAAAATGACACAAAACTAGGCTAAACAACTATAAAGCACGTATGTTTTGCTCCTCTGTGGGAGTGGTCGTGGGGCTTTTTGCTCATGTGTGCCCAGAGCCCAATTTTCTGACAGTCTGCAACTTGGGTTTGATTAGGGGAAGATACAAAAAGTACTTTGTTAATGTAATGAATAGGCCATGTTTGATTTTTTTTGTTTAAAAGAAGCTGTTTGGTTAAGGTTAGGAGCTGATCATAGTGACGGTAAAAAAAAACAAAAAAACACCAGCATTGATCATGGTTGGAAAACAGGATGCCAACCGCTATCTCTCGTGTCAAAGTCCCACGCTTTACTGACTTAAACATCAACCCAGACCTCCTCTCCTCTTTTGTGGCATTATAACAACATCATGCTAGAGTACTTCTGCCTTTGCTTCTGAATAAACTTTGTAATGATGACAAAAAAATAAGTAATTCTACCATGCCTTCCCAAAAGAGAGTAAGGAACAAACATAGGATAAATGTATGCGGTCTGACTATCAAAGATATTGAGCCATTATCGGTTGCAGCAAGTAACTTTCAAGGATCATGTATGCTAGATTTATGCACAATGTTATAAAACTTTTCTTACAATTCAGTGTTATGTAACTCTTGAATTGTTAAACAATCAAACAATGTTTGTTAGTTGGGCTGTACAACCTGGGCTTGCACCACATCCCTGTTGGTTAAGACGCACGCACTTATATCAAGGTCAACGTCAGTGAAAAGTTTGAAATAAGGTATTTTATGCTTTTCTGTTGTTGAAAGAGAGCATCAGTAAAACTGTTTTTATTGGCTACTTTTGTATTCAGTTCAGTGTTCAGTTTGTCCAATAAGTATGTTGGAAAATAATTTTCTTGAAGCTTTTGGAGAGACACCCCATATGAAAATATTGTTTTCCGTGCTCTCAATTTTGAGATTTTGGGCTATTTTGCTTCCATAACGTGTCTTCTTTAGTATTGCTACTTTTGTATGACTTTTTGTTCAGGAAATATGTGCAAAAGTGCATATTTAATTAGATTATGCCTCATTTGCATATTTTACATAGAATTTCAGAAAACTTGTAATACGAAAAATCATTGTCTTCACAGAGTAATCAACTAAGAAAGTTTCAAGGTGTTCTCTACTAGTTGAAACTTTTATCTTTTTTACCTGGGGTGACAGCTCTTAAAGAGAATCCCAAAGTTAATGGTTTTTTTTGAAAAGGGTTTTTGGTTAGATGCCTCAAATAAGGTCTGTAGTTAACACAAGCTTAAGAGACTTTTCCATTTTGTTCTACAACATAGAATACGTCAGCAAATGCCCAACTTGTGAACTTTAAAGCTTTTATGTTTAGGCTTCAATAATCCTGAAAGTGGTGCTCATTTGTGAGGATTATCTTGCTAAACAAAATGTGTAAGTATCATAAAGATTCGTTTTTCACAGGGCTTATTTTCTGCAATCATCCAAAATCCAGTGAAAAAAAATCCCACAGACTATTTGACAAGGGAACCAGGGCAAAGGGTTAGGGTTTGGGTTCTCTTTGCAGCACTGTGCCACAGTGCAGAGAGGAGTTATCTGACAACAAGGCTATGACTGGATCATTGTCCTGAATCCAAACTCTAATCTGCGAGGGAAACACGCAAAACACAAAGTGTCCATTTGAGTATAAACACACATTATAGTGAGGGTGTGAGAATGAGAGATGAGCACTCAATGGAGAGCTGAAGAGGATAATAAATGACCCAAGGTCAAGCACCTCTGAAACAGCAGGGTACTCGTAATGAGCTGTCCCCTTCCTAAATGAGATACCGCGCTCACCATGTAGAGACCGGCAAACTGACACCTACCATTTAATGAAGGGATAACAAGCCATGCACTAAAAATATGAATGTTTGAAGGACTTAACAGTTTTTAGGTTACTAAGCAATGAACTCCAGATACAGATTTCATTTTCAACCAAAATTTGTAAAGGAAAAGGTGTTTGTTTTGCTTTTTCACTCTTTTTTGATCATTCATTTGCAGGGCTGACAACATTTTCATTAAAACATTTTGATAGCAGCCTTTCTTTACACAAAAAATGTCCAAGTTATCCCAGATATTTCAAAGAACGACCTCTTCAGCAGAAAGCACAGGTAGTTCCACTGAAAACTGTTAATCCAGAATAATCCGTTAAAAAAAATGTCACTGTTGCACAAAAAAACATATGGCTGTTGGCAAAACAATCTCACCACCTCTGTTCTAGAAGTTTTCACTCTATTACATGACTGTCCTCAGCAAATGAAGTTCTATAGGGATTTCTCATCCAAGGTGGCTTAAAAGTCATTTTAAATTCATTCTTTGGCTACACTGGAAAATCTGAGAAGTTGACTTTACTTAAAAAAATCTTGAAAAATGTTAATTAATATAACTATTAATCTTAACTGATGTTTACTTCTACTTCTAATTCTAATTTAAGTTTACTTAAAATTTTGTTATAGTTTCTTAATATTGCAAAGTTGTTGCAACTTAAAAAACAACAAGTTTGATTAAATCCATCTTCTACAGAGTTAGCAACTTCAGCACATCAAGTATACTAAACTATATGTCTGTATTCTGCCAGTTGCATACTAATCAATCACGTTTGTTTTCTGTAACATGTTAAGAAAACAGAACTTGCAGATCTCTTAATTTCATCATTGGCAAAATACTCTTTATCATGATCAAGTCACGTCAAACTAACTTGGTTTACTGAAGTTGTTAACACTAATGAATGAAACGAAGAAAGGTAAGTTCACACATCATTTTTAAGCTGCAAAAATTTCACACATTTAGTAAATGCAGATCAATTTCAAGTAAACTTAATACTTAGACATAAAGTAAACATATATTTAGATCTGTAGTTATATTTAATTTCCCTTTTCAAGGCAATTGGTTTCCAAGATCATTTTAAGTAAGATCGACTTGTCAGATTAAATAGTGTAAACACTCCCACCAGTCCACATCTCTAAGCTATTTTTTGCTGCCATTGAATTTGTCAAATTTCTGCATGCAAAGTGCTGTGTGCAAACAAAACGCTGTTGAACTACACTGCACTGCAGATAATACTAGCAGAGCTAAGTGAGAGCATTCTCACAGTAGCAGTATGATATGATTGTGTCACCACTACACAATCAACAAAGCAGTTTGGTGCAGAATTAAAAGGGAGAATATTTGTCAAATGAGCCTCGCCAAAGCATGCTCTCTGGGTCAAACAGTAATAGCATTTCCGCAAAATGGGGATTTTGCAAAAGTCAGCAGTGCATGCTTCAGTGAGCTCTGCGACTGTCTCAGCCCATTCTGAGTGTGTGTTCATAGTTTAAATGATAACCTGCTTGATACGTTGTCAGAATGAGAACAAAAATCCTAATGATTTTGGTTTGATGAAAATGAGAAGTTGGGCTATATGTATATAATATGATTCATCATCAATTTGATGCATGTCATGTATGAAGGCATACAGAATACTATTAATCTTTTTCTATAATATTAACCTACATTTGACCTCACACCTGTGTACATGGTAATTTATAGTCTGCCCTGTTAGCTTCTGTCGGCATCTATTGATACCTGATTGATTGCAGATTACACACCCCACATCTGATTAGATTTTATTGTTTGAGATAATTTAGGTGTTCTAAGTGTATTTTATTATTATTCAGCTGTACATACTTTCCAGTATAATTTTATGATGGTCAATTTACAAATGTATCTGCAATCAGGTAAGTCATTTGAAAACTGAGGGGAATTCTAGCCACAATTGAAGCTGTGCTAGAAGTACAGGAGCAAAGATCAAACTGTATCTTCGTAAATTGACGATCACAAAAAGAAGAAAAATCATCTTTGTTTGAAGTAACAATTAGGTTTCAGGTATGTTTCACTTCACATTAAAAGTTAATAAAGAACCTTTTAGTTAACATGTTTTGCTTGGTTATTCAAAAAGTGACGCAAGTGATGCAAGTTGCTGGAAATGCACATCAGGCACATAACACTGTGTGATGTAGCACATAAAGTGCCGCCCTAGATGAAATGCCAAGTTTTTAAGGAGTCCCTCCAACACAAAAAATACGTTTGCGGTTGTTAAACATGTTAAACACACTGTTGTGAGAGTTTGCACCTTCAGTTAAGAAGGGACAAATGAGCAAACACAAAGGTTTGTTTAGATGCATTGATAGTGTCATCATGTCACTGTGTCATCTTGTCACAACCTTTACTCTAAACAGAGAAGGGACAATAGCAAGCAGCTTTGTGGAGCTCTGTCTGCTGATAAAAGCACTGGATTGGTACTGATGAAGATCTACAGACACCACACAAATACACACACACGGCCAGTACATGGGTACAACATACACATTCCAGTGTAGAGCAAACACTGGAGGTCTGTTTTTTTCTCAGAGAGAGAGGCTGAATGAAAACAGTCTTATCTGCAATCACCAGAGAACAGACTCTTCTCTCTACACTGAATTCTCTGTCGATACCCTGTACAAAGCTGTTTCTATGTGACCAGCAGAACACCTTGCATAACACAAGATACCCCACATAGTGCTTCAACTTGTTTAAACTGTGTCTATGAAGTATTTACGTAGGTATGGAAAAGCTGCCGTTGGTGTGCAGTAGGTCAACATCAATTACATTATGTACTGAACTGAATGTGCTGGTTTGTCAGTCTGAAAGACAATAAGTCACAAGAGAAGCCTGAGTGCACTACTTTCCCTGTTTCCTAGTTTAATGTAATACACTGTTGATGTTTCATCTGAATGCTTATCATCTCTTATTCAGTGGCAAATTGTTCTCTAAACATTGAGGTTGTTTGAGTACTCAATGTACTGGATTAAACACCTTTAACATGTATTTAAGTATTGCAATTAGTCAACTAATTTTGACCAAAAAATGTAAAGATAAAAACTAGAATGACACCACATAACGTGAAAAAAACAAAAGTATTTTTACCACCTCAGTAAGACACAGTACAATGATTTTATTGTTAAAAGGAAGTAAAACCAAAGCACAACATCAGTGGATTTCCCCTTCAGTCTAAAAGTGAGTAAAAGAAATTCACCAAGACAGCTTCTGAAGGTAGGGACAAAACAGAACAAAAAAAGCCCCTCTTACTTAAACATTCAAAGAGGTAAACATTTCATCTTGATAGCTTTCTATACAACAAAAACCTTCCACCTTCCAAGAGTCTACATCCAGGCCAGCAGCTCTGTGAGGCTGAACTGAGCTAAATGCTAACATCAGTATGCTAATGGCCCGGACAAATCAAACCAACGACAAAGGTCGACTGTTGCTTTATTATTTTTATCCAATATTCAATCTAATATCATCACTTTGTTAACTCTGTATTTGTTTATATTTATGCAATAAACTGTGAATAAAAGGTTTTTTAAAAAAGACAAAGGTTGACTGTTGCTTTTAGTCATTTATTTACTTCTTTCATTGCCATTTGTCAGAGATTTAATTCACTGACGGGCTCAACCATGTGATTATGCTAACATTTATAAAGTAGCACTGATCACAAAGTGCAGCAGCTGATTAGTCATAAATCAATGCTACATGAAAAGAATAGCGTCACAAAAGTTGTCATTCTGGGGGGAAGCATTATGTAACAAGTTTAACAACAATCCATCCAATCGTTGTCGAGAAATTCCCTCCAAAACCACGAACGCCCTACAAATCTAATATCTAGGTGATATACGGTTAGTTTAGTTACAAACTGGCACTCTGCTGAAAAAAGTAAATTAAAAAAATTAAAAAGGATCTAACTTTAGTGTCAATCAAAATATCAGATCTTAATCAAGACTGATTGTGTAGATGAGCTAAACACAAATCTGTGAAACCAGCAAGGTCATAGATGAGTTGAGAATGGGGTAATCACACTGTTTTCATGCTGGGGTTTGTGACGCAGGTCAGGCCCTGTCTGCTCTTTGTCTGCCTGTCACGCCAAAGGAACTCATTTGTCCCCGGAGAAAGATGGATGAACTGTTGCAGAAAAAGTGCCTGCAGTGTGGGTCTAAACACCTGGGGGGTGTATGATGTCTGAATGTGCTTGTGTGTGTGTGTGTGTGTGTGTGTGTGTTAGGAAGTCGCTGTTGTCACGGTGCCCTATTTACTCATTAGTGTCACAATCCTGCCCAGCACGGACTTCCTTCCACAGACAGAAAGGTGTCTGTGTGACAAACACAAACACACTCAGACACGCACATACAAACACACACAGTTGATCTAAATACACTGAAATACTACTCACACCTTTGTTTTACATGCAATTGCCAGTTTGGTTATTTAATCTGTGCGTCACATCTGCGCACACATTTCTAGAATGCACCTGCCAAGCCAAGTTTGATGTATTTCTTGACACAGATATGTCCTCTGATAGAAAAAGTTCTCATCTTGCCTCATTGAAAACAGGGACACCCTGGAGTGTCAGCACCATACTAACCTAGGTCCTGGAGCTTTAACAAGGTTTAGGGTGAAGACTGTCTCATATATACCTGCCAATGTACCTCCCTGCTCACATAAATCACATGAGGTTGTTGAATTGTGTTGTTTTATACTGACAGTTGTTTTTTAATTTTCATTTTGTCCACCCCAATTAGTGAGGGAAGGCAAAAAAACAGAACCACATAACACCATATGATTCAACGGCAGCACGATTAAACATGGTCAGCTGTTGTAGTAAAACAGAGCACATCCCAGCATTATTTTTGATACCAACCACTGTGTGAAATAAATGGAAAATGACACTCTATCATTAGTGAATGAATAGCAGCAGCTGTAAACTGAATACGACACTTGCTCCACATAAGCCGAGCTGAACTTCACAAGCTGTTGCTATCATTCACCCAGCTATTGTCAGTGAGCAGCCGCTACCTGCATACTGTTAGAGATGTGCCCCTACTGCCAGGAAAATGTATAAAAAGTGCCAGTATCCAGCCATCTCAGTTTCCAATTAACAAAAGTACCTGTCACTTGTAGCACAGCTAACAAGCCCTTATCAAACGCCGCTGTGTAACACAGTACCATTGATGCTACTTAATGGCAGTTTTTTTGTCCAAAATTCCTCTATCAGAAAGTGCAAAAAAATCCACTGAAATGCCATGCAAGAAAAAAATACACGCTGTTTCTCCTTTTATCTCTCTATCTGATAGCAACACAAACAAATACACATGCTATAGGGGTCTACACCTTTAGGACCTTTCACATAGTCAGTCAGGCATGGACAAACCAAACTCACTGCCTGCCACACATACGTACAGTACATACATAAACAAGCTTGTTTACTGGATGTTGCAGTAAATCAGTTTTATTTATTCTACATATATCAAAGCTTTTCCTGTCAGCTTTCAAAACAGTTCCCATCTGTGAAACCCAAACCCTCTCAGCAGCACTTAAGTTCTTTCTCTAAGGTTTCACCTCCTTAACCTGCCCAGTGACCAGCCTCTCTGCTTGAATACCTGAGGCACTTTGAGTTGGGTTTCAGGAAAAAAAAAACTCTAGTTTTTTCCATCCTTATTTGACGGAATCTAATCTGAACCTAAAATCTGGTTTCAAATCTTGATACAGGAAGGTTACAGTAATATTTGCCTAATATTTTGGGGTCAACACAGTAGCCAGTCACAGTCTGGGAGGCCTCTTCTCCCTGAGGCCATGTTAGTACTCAAGAGCGGGAAGTAATTAAGAGAGCAGGTAACACAAGACACCCTGGGACATAAATACTGACACTTATTAGGTACCAACACAGAGAGAAACCGGGCCAAGAGCATGTTTCTCAATACTTGGACACCTGGAGAAATCAGAGAAGTGAACACAGAAAGAGAAAGAGAGAGCAAGAAAGAAAGAAAGAGAGAGAGAGAGAGGAGGGGAGTTACGCAGCTTTGACCGGAATACAGTCTGGGTTAGAGGAAAAATAGGGCGATGCTACCATGGCAACTGCACATGTTGCTATTTTGTGGACCTGCACAGCAGAGTCTGAGGCGAGACACAGTGTGATAGCTTGGCAGATACTGTATCTGTGACATTTAGACGTGGTAGCCCTGCCATCAGATCCCTTATTGAACCGATGCCACATCAAGACCACGAGGCTGGCAGCAGTCCAGCATAACCTCACCAGCTAAAGATGGCATGTCGTCCTAAAGGGAATGTAGATGTTGCTGTTTCTGACACGTGGAGTCTAAACGAAAGCATTAATAAATTCCTATGTATCCTATCCTGTAATTTAGTTGGAAGGCAGCTTCCAGGTGGTAGCTCCATGGTTGACAAATTTTCACCAACTTCCACAGTGACTTATTCCATCTTTTGACAAATGTGTAACACTGCCACATTCCAGCAGGCAACGTTGTTAGGTTGTGCATTAAATGCTCAAACTAGAATTACCGCCTTGTGGTTGTTAGCGTACCAGTCAAGTTTTCATCCGTGTCTGTAAAAACATGGATGCTTCACACACATCTTCCTCCTGGCAGCGCAGACTATACAATCAGCACAGTTTCAAGGTGGACACCCAAAATCAGTGAAACCAATTTATTCTCTGACAAAATGTCTCCCCTACTGTTCCTGAGATTTGAAATTATGTAGTGGCAAGTGTTTTTCCAGAACATTAAGATGTCACAGTGAGGTTGACCTTGGACCTTTTGAATATCGTCATCACTTATATCCTATTAGACACATTGTGTGAAATGCTGTCATAATTAGCATTGAAAAGATGAGTTATAGCCACAGAAAAAAAAAAAGTTTTGGCAGTTACAATGACCTTAACGTTTGACCACCAAATTCTAATGAGTCCATTCCTGTTTGGGAAGCATGAGCTTGAGAGCATGTTTGGGCCAAATTTGAAGAAATTCCC
Source organism: Plectropomus leopardus (assembly GCF_008729295.1). Taxonomy (NCBI): domain Eukaryota; kingdom Metazoa; phylum Chordata; class Actinopteri; order Perciformes; family Serranidae; genus Plectropomus; species Plectropomus leopardus. Next base: position 13,585,774 of record NC_056465.1, read on the forward strand.
TTGAGGAGTGCATGAGAGATCACATCCAGGATCACATTCAGGAGCATGAGATGGATACAAGGTCAAATTGACCTTGACCTTTGAGATATCAAGTTCATTAGAATGACAAAGATGAGGTCACAGTGACCTTTGAACCATTCCTGCCAAAATTTCAACAGTGCATTGAGTTTAAGTTGATGTTTGTGCCAAATTTGAAGAAATTCCTTTAAGACATCCTTGTGGTATTGACATTCTGATATACAAGACAGGCACTGGTTATACGCAGTGGTAGTGCTGACCCAAGATCAGTTTTTAACATACAGTGCTCGTGAACGACAGTCACGTGCATGCGTACACACTTGTGTTAGTGAACTGAACACACTGGTCACCCTGGCAGATATTCGTCTCTATTTGGAATCGGTGGGCTGCGTCAGTAAGAAGGCCCAGACAGGTGCACCGCTGTGGTAGAGTTATTGCTACTGGAGCCTCTGGCTTCAGCCGGGCATGTCACATGACAACCTATTATGAGATCCTGGTAAATAAATGACTACATATACATAGCCTGCGTGTGTATGTGAGTGTTTGTCTGTGGAGTATGTTGTGTAATCTGTATATTGCATTCTCTGAAGCAAAGCACGTGTTTCCTGCAGCACACAGTGATGATCACCACATGATCACCACATGAGGGGGTCATGTATGTTGGTACAGACATAATACTCTGACAGCATGTAGTCCCTTGAGGAACACTGTGGAGTGGAAGGGTCTAAAACAAATGTAAACCCAAGACTATGTGGCACAATCAACCGGTGATTTGATTTGCACACTCTCACAATGTTTAAGTTGGAGTATTTTTGTTTTCTGTTACAAAAATATGTAGTATTTGAATCTTGCACAGAAAAGGAAAGCCAGGTCACAAACAGTCAAACATGGCAAACATTTACCTGCTTCCTTGCAAAAAAATCTATTTTTTTAAAGTGAACAGACAGGTTTACTGTGGTTTATTTCACAAAAATTCATTAGCAGTATCTAGCTAATTAGCTTATGTAGATCAGCTGTTTCATCAAAACAGAAACCAGAGATCCTTTCGATCCCATCATTATTCTGTTTTGAAAGCCACCAGAACAAATTCCCTTTGAAATTATTCCAATTTAACCAGCTATGCTTCTGACAAATATGCATCTTCAGTAAAACAAAAACATAATATAAATATATATATATATATATATATGTGTGTATATATATATAAAAGTCAGAAAAACAACCGTGCAAACTAAAAAATCAATGACCACACTGTAAACACTAATGACAGGTGTACAGGATAGTGTGAGAAGTCTCTGTTTTGTTTCTCTGTTTGCTTTTTGCTTTAGATTAGCGCCTCATCTCTCTTGCTTTTCCTGCATCATATCTTCTCAAGCACCTCCTCGCTTTTTTTTTCCTCCCTTCTCAGGACAACCCTTATCTCTCCTGCCCTCTCACCTCATCACTCCTCAACTCTTCCTTTCATCCCTCCACCTGTTCTCGCTCTCTCTTGCCCTGACCTCCTGCATGCATTCCTGCATGCAGGGAGCCACTGTTCGGTGCAGGGAGTGCAGCTTGTCTGAGGCTTATATTAAACAACATTAATAAAGAGATTGATGAGGTTGTCTTCAGTCAATGCTCTTTGCTCTGCTCTCTGAATCCTGCTGGCAACAATGAAAGAAATCTTATTTGAGTTTCCGTGACTTGATAAAACAGAAATTGCGGATTGTTTCAGTCAATATTATGCAATTGAGATTGACTGATGAAGGATGACACATTCTTACACCTTAAAAGTTGCGTGTTAGGTTTGAGTTTACAGCTCATGAAGCATTAAGCCTTTTATGTTTTATTTTCTGATCTAGTTCCTTACTGATCACTAAAACCAGAGCTCACAAGATAAGATGAGGATCCTCTTGGATAAAAGATGCACAGTCAGAATATCAACCAATATAATTAAACCTTCCCTGACTGACTCCAGCAAACATTCAGGTGAGGTGTTGTGAGGAAAGATTTGACTTCAATATTTGTGAGATGTAATAACATTAGGAGTATTCAAAATTGGCTCTGCTGAGCTGAACTTTGGCACAGGGATGTTTTGAGCTAAATTCTAATATCAGCATGTTAACATGACAATGCTAACATACTGATGTTGGTGATGTAGATGCCATGTTCGCTGCCTTGGTTTGGTAGCGCTGTACGCTAACATCTGATAATCAGCACCAACACAAAGTTCAGCTGAAGATGATGTTTTAGTTTTGCAGGTATTTGGTCACAAACCAAAGAATTGCACTTATCAAAATTTCTAACTCATGATTGAGGTGGACGAAAAGTGAAGGCATCACCCAAGTTGTTACAATTAATCCTGGACAATATGAATATATATGATATCTTGAGATATAGGGATCATGTGAATGGGAAAGATGGACAAAAAAAAACATTATGCCTCTAGCCACAACTATCGACAGCAAGGAGGCATATTAAAAACTGTGACCTGGTGGTGCTGGAAGAAAGGTCATGGGATTACCATTAATCTCTGTCCAAATTTTTAAAGCATTTCATCCAACGGAACAATCAATGGACCAACCAGGCGATCCACATTGCCATCCCTGGGGGAGACCCGCTTTCATGACCAAAAACCAAATGCACAAAATGTTTTCCCAACTCTAAACCTGTGATATTCCTCTTTTACAAACAAAGAACTTCCACAGCATTGATTACCAAATTTAGCAGCAATGTTATTTTTATCCACTATTGTGTTTTAACTAGGTTTTACCTAAGATCCAGGTCGTTCAGTTAAGAATTTCCTGGTCAGACTACGACAAAGACTGAGTGGTTCGTAAGACCAAACTGTCCATCCCATAAGCCATGTGCTTATGTGTGTACCACATACTATATTCAGCCAATGTTTGTGCAATGTTTTTTTACCCTATTACATAACAGCTCCACATTGTCCAAATACCTTTCACCTATACGGTTAACTCAGACTTATTGTTTCGTGTTGACCAAACACCGGCTCACAGCTTTGAAAAAACATGCAGGGCTTCTTTTTGGAAAATGTCATGGGGGCTTGCTCGCCTCGTACGAAAACACCTACACAATGGAAAGGCACAATGGGATTTAAAAAGCCAACTTGTAGACACCTTTCCACACCACTGAGCAGCCAGACACATACACCCACAGAGCATATGGTGAATAAGGTCGGGAGAGATCAAGAGCCCTTTGCCTCACCTATATCCTGTATGACAGCGTTTCATCACAGAGGTCGACTTGACCAGAAAGTCAGGTCATGCCTTTGCGAGGTTCTCACAGCTAGATACTGTAGAAATGGGGTGGACTATTTCCTGGATCTGTTATGACACCATGACACAAAACAGCTGCTTAGGATCAGTGGCTCTGCGTGAGCAAACCTCACCAACGTGTTTGTGATTGTGACATGATAAATAGTTCTGGAAAAGCCTCCTTCACAGTTTTCATTATGAGACTTAATAAATGAAGCACTGAAAGACGCCGAAATCTGAGTACCAAATGGCAGTAAAATTTGAAACATTTGCTGTCAATATAAGTTACAGGTGATATATACACAGTACAAATGTTGAGATTATCTTTAGCCTTTTCTGCCTTATAGATTATCTGTGCTATTTATTCCATGGTGAAAAAAACACAGTACTCTACAGTATTTTTCCAACCACGTATGCCACATAGTTTGCTATGAAAGCCACAAAAGGAGCATGATATGAGCATTTAACATCACACTGTAAAATCTGACAAGTTGATTTTACTTTTAAAAAATCAAGAAAAATGATTGCCTTAAAAAATGCAAGTAAACATAGCCATTAACTGTGATTCAAGTTAACTTGTTTAGTTGTTAAGTGTTGTTGTTAAGTTTACTCATAATGTAGTTATATTCACTAAATTTTGTAAAGTTGTTGCAACTTAAAAATGACAAGTTTGATTAAACTTTTTTTTTTTTTTTTTAATTTTAGCAACTTCAGTAAACCAAGCTTTCTGTGCTATATATCTGTATTCTGCTGGGTGCAAACTAGTCAGTCATATTTGCATTTTCTTAAAAAAGTTAAGAAAACAGAACTTGAAGATCCCCTAACTTCATTACTGGCAAAATCCTCTTTGTCATAATCAAGTTCAGTCAAACTAACTTGGTTTAATGAAGTTGCTAACACTTAGAAAGAACAAGGTAATTTGCAACAAAGTACAGGCAAAGTACAGATACATTTCAAGTAAACTTAACTGTTAAAAACAAAACATAAATTTAAGATTTATAGTTATATTTACTTTCCATCTCCAAGGTAATGGTTTCCAAGATTATCTTCAATAAGATCAACTTGCCAGATTTTATAGTGTGTGTTTGAACGTATAGTGTAGAGTCTACACTACACATTCAAACATACACTGTTTATACTAGTTTAGAGTGTACTCTGTGCTTTAACGCTGTGACAATAACACATGAGAACATGTTGGCAATCACATACAGTAATTATCTACAGCACACACAGCTCTGTGGACATTTCCACACTACTTAATAAAGTAGGTTAATGGTTGGGACATGATACACTGATAGAGTTGGTCCGGTTTGCATAATATGCCCTCAAAATACACATCATCAATTTAATTAAAAGACCCACAGCACAGTTGATTTGGTGGCCTATAGGAACTGTCGCAAAGTTTATCTTTCCATTTTTCTAAATTTAATTCTCAATAGTTGGACTTGCATACAAATATAGCACAAATTTTAAACATTTTTTTAGTTTTCAGTGGCTTACGCATAGCATATGACTGTACATGATCATTTATTTGTTTCAATTGCACTTGAATGTGTTCACCTTTTCTTAATACACCAACTTTTCTACAACATCCAATTGTAAAAACGTTTCACAATATATTATTTTTTAAATTCTAATTTTTGGTGTTTCCATTGTGGCCTAATCATGCGCAAACTGAAAATGTGCAATAAAAGGGTGGACACTTATTGTTAACAAACAACACATATAATACTGACAAAACAATATTTTTTATAACCAATAATATTAAATTCACTAACTGCTGTAAAAATGGTGCCCATATCCCAGACAGTTGTAATTACAAATTCTTTCCCAAACCATATCCGTCAGTCATTTCAGGAAATCTGGTTTTGCAAACTCTATGATTACAAAAAGCCTGTTTATAATTTCAGTTTTCATGCAATACATACTTTTCTTATTGAAACTCTTAATATCACACACTGGCATACACTGGAACTAAATGCTATGCAACTTCAGCCAAACAGATCATTAAACCTCAGTCAATCCCTTTTTTCCTTAAAGGGCAAAACTGTAGGTTGGGCAGGACTGACACACAAAACACAAGATAAATATTCCCCCTAGTTTTGGATAAAACTAAGTTCCACAGTTAAATTATTTTTTCCCATTCAAATAAGCAGAGCACTAAAATTGAAATACGTTTTTGGCTTCATGCGCCAAAATAACCTAAGTCATCTACCTACCCTGTTACCTGTTACCTAAGTCCGGGGTGGTTTACACACTTCAAAAGTAGACTGTACAAATTACGCTATAAATCATATGCTTAATTTCTTCACTTTCTCAAAGTTTCCCCCAAATGCTTTAACTCTGACTCGGCAACTTCAGCATGTTATATGATATGCTTTTTAACCGTTGGGCAACACACCTATGAAGCCAACTTTGACCACCGAAAAATGTCCCAAAATAAGCAGCTTTGAGCATAATTATCCATTCATTTTAGAGAAATAGCTGCACTGAAAAGATATCTGGCCTCAGTTTATCACTTCATTATGATCAAATATTATCAATATGGCAGATTCATTCATCTTATATCGTAAATCTAACTTAATCTACTGTCAATATAAAGCTGTTACTGTCTAGCAGAGTCTCCATTTCACCCAGAGTGTGCACCTGTCGTGCACCTGCATCTCATTACTTTTATTTGATTTTTCTCATTTACGGTATTTAACACATGCAGGATATGCAGGTTGTAGTTTTATATTACTTATCTGTCTGCATACAGAATTAATAAAATAAACTGCGTGCCCTGAGAGAAAGTGAAACAGGTTCACCTGTGTGTAATGCACCGTGATTGTGCAGCACTGTAGGTATTTACGTGTTATATCACTGTATCAGCATGTGCGTGTTTGTGCAGTGTGTGGGCACAGACAATAGGCCTTTGTCTCTCTGCATCCTATTTTTCTCCTGTTGGCTGACACAGATGTTCGTACACACCAACACACACACGCACACACACACCTCATCTACACACCAGTTCCTCCTGGCTTCCGTCAAGTTACAACAGTTTAGAGACAGCAAAACAGGAACAATCTGATCTTCTCTTCCTGCCTCACACTTCCTGCCCTGCCCCTCCCCCTCCTCCTCCACCAGTGATGATACAGAAAAAGAGAAGGACATAAACAGATGAATGAAAAGGAACAAAAGACAGATGGACAGAGTGTGGATATGAGTAAGACAGAGAGGGAAGCTGTCAGAGGGGGAGACAGAGGGAGGTTTAAATGTGTGTTTATGTCAATAGGATGTGGTCTGCAGGGAGAATGTGGACTAAGATCATCTTGCATTATTTCAAACATTTTATCATGTAAATTAGTATGGTTTAAATTAGTACCAGTGTGCTTTAAAGGGACAAAATCTGGTGTAACTTTATCCTTTTTTTTTAATCAACAGGACCTCTCGAGGGACCAAATCCAAAAATTGATATATCTCTGTGTTGCAGTATGATATATAAAATCACCATAAAACTATACATACATATCAAAGGCATATACCTATACTGTAAGTTACACATTAAATACATTTAAATTGAGGTTACAACTGTAAATCATTACTGTTTATTTTCTCAATTAATCATTTAAAATTGGTCATTTTGTCAAAACAAACAGTCAAAAAAATTCTTTTATTTTATTTTACTCACATAATAAATGAATGTTTGTCACTTTGGCAAAGAAAAGTTTAATAAAAACAATGAACAATGACAAAATTATTTTTCTGCCTATTGACTGATCAAATAATCATTTTAACTAGGGTTGGAAGCTAGCCAAATGCTGATTAGATATGCAGGTAGCTGCTAGATTTGCTTCACTCACCAGCCAAAAAACAATAGTAATCTATTGATTGGCTGATAGATTTTGGAACTCAACAGCCACAGTGGCAGGTGGACAAAAAAGTCAATTTCCAACCCTGGTTTCAGGTCTAGTCCTAATTAAATAAATTGCTAATTTTGTGGAATTGTTTGATCAAACAAAAAAAAAAAACAACAACTTTGCAGCAACAACTTAATGATACAATAACAAAATAAATAGCAAAGTAGAAGCAAACTATGAGACTATGTCATTTCAAAGTAAAGCTGTAGAAAAATTCAAAACTTAAACAATGGGGATGGAATTGGAATTGGAATTTGGACATTTTCTTCTTTTTGAGTGTCTTTCAAGTTTATTTTTCAGCTTCATAAGAGAAGTGTAAACAAAACTACCTCGGTTTTGTTTATAGAAATGAATGGACATAACATACAAATGCAACAGGAGCTTTTACATGTGTTACAAAAAGTTTTGTGCAAAAGTGGATGTTGTTCAACTTAAATTAATTAAATTAATTCAATAAAGCATAATTAAAAAAGAGATGAAAATGACAGCCTTATTCTTTATTGAGCTTTCAGGCGGAAAATATTGTACACTGATTTAATGTCAATCTTTAGCCAGTTTTAGCACACTGAGGGTGTTCAAAAAATGTTTGCACATGCGTGATAGACTGTTTACTTGCAGAGTCCCTGCAGTCTATAGTACTTAGAATTAGTGACGGTTTCAAAGAAAACTAAGTTTATTGAAAAGCATAATTTTGTGACAGTTTGTTTGCCCTTGCACAGAAAGGTCATAATGCACGTAATGAAGCGCTGGTTTACTAGATTCACACATGCTCTTTTCCAAACTTGCTAGTGCGCACACACACACACACACACACACACACCCACACACACACACACACACACACACACACACACACTCAGAGCACCTGATGAGCTGCGGTTCTGAAGGAGGAAGTGAAAACTCAGTCCATCTGCTTTGACAGGAAGTCAACAGAAGCCACATACAGGCATGCTGACGTCAATCAGAGCCACAGGAACACCTCCCCACCACACAAACACACACAGACACACACACACATTACTCACAATGATGCATATATGCCATGATATACACTCATTCGAATCATCTAACCTATCCACAGTTGCAAAACTGCACTAAATGCCATTGCACACTGAAATATACCCTTACACTCATTACACAAACTTACTTTTACACACGTTAATGTTTCAATAGATGCTTATACTCATTCACATACAGGCACACACATGCGCACACATGCACACATGCACACATGCACAAACACACACACACACACACACACACACACACACACACACACACACACACACACAAACACAATATAAGCATAGATTACCAAGTAATGTGTTGCTTCCTTTTCAACAACATGAATTCATACATTTAGGTGATAACACCAGCAACACAAAAACAGAATCATAAAACAGCACTTTAGTCAGTAAAGCTTGTGTTTTGAAATGAAAAACAAAATAAACAAAAAAAATCTAATTAAAAACAGCATTGTTATCATTGATGAACTGAAACTACATCTGAACCAAGTGTGTTTTATGTAAAACATGTTGGTTAGTTGATGGTTAACTACGCTCACTGTTCTCAGTTTCATTGTTGCTCATCTCTGTCTCTTTTTGCACAACAACACATGTCACTGATTTCAATGTTTTGCCTAGAGTGTTACATCATCCACCTACAGATGTGAGTTTAAAGATTTAATCAATTTTTCATCAATTTTAACCAAAGAACTAATGTTTGTGTAATGATGTTTTGGTTAAGTGCCTCTCAAAATAAATATCCAGTGATAAAAGAAATAGCAGAATGCACACAACACACACTTTAGTGGTCACTTACAAAAATCTGCACAAAAAATATTTATCTATATAATTTTCCTTTTACTCAGAAAACCACTGTGGTCCTAAAGTACAAAAAAAAGGGTTTGCAGTCACACCAAGCATTTGGATGGACAGCAGATAAGTACATTATGAATAAAAATTGGTTTGCGATATTTCTAGACTTACAGTTATTATTAATGCCATGAAGTTGTTGCATTGAATTACAATATTTCTGACATAATTAGAGGTATCCACAGCCACAGATGTACTATAGGTATAGGAAAATAATACAAGATTTGAACAGCTACATTTAAATCCACCAGGAGGTGGGTATTTGGTAAGCAAAAAACAGATTCTAGGTGCATCATCACTTAAAATCAGAAGCACAAAAACTGTCCGAGATTCAATGATGCGTCCATGATCATTTTCATCAGCACGAAAGCAAGCAAGAAAGAAAGCAAGATAAAATGAAAGCAAGCAAGCGAGCAAGCGAGCAAGCAAGAAAGAAAGAAAGAAAGAAAGAAAAATATGATGAAGAAAGATGCAATAAGATAAACTACAAAACTATACTTGGGGGTGAAGGAGACACGTGAACACAACACTGAAATAACATCAGCTCTGAAGTTTAAATGTGAACTTGTGAAATGAGTTACAGAGCAACATCATCATTCATTTGAAGTTGTGACGTATAGCAATCAAATGTTTACTGTCGTTTAGCTCCATTTGGACGCCAATAACTCTGAAGGGAAATATCAGTCTTTGTTTGCCATGCTTAAATGCTCCTCTGTGTTCACCAGATAGTTGCCAACTGTGTCTAACAGCTGTTGAACAGGTGAGATACAGTGGGTTTTTAGAACTTTTTTTCAGAAAAAAACTGCCTGTTGCAGCTGAAAATAACACAATGACAGCAGTATGTTTGAACTTAAAACAGTTAGGTTAAAACCAGACAGCTAAACAATAAATCCAAACTCACTTTAAAGCAATAAACCCTGTGGATACAGGTTATAATTCTGATGCCAACCGGACTAGTCCTCATATTGATGAAATGTCCTCACTACTGTAATGTAAAATTGATAACTGTCCTCACAAAGATAGCAATACAAGTCCACACACCATTCAAATAAAAAGTGTGTCTAAAAATGTATTTATTCTGTGTCTCCTGTATTTGTGTCTGTGCCATGAGTTTGAGTGTACAGCAGACAGCATTGGCTGAACTGGTGAGCAGACTCAGATCCCAGTATCACACCAAGAAATCAAACAGGAAAAATATTCAAAAGCAAAAGACACTGTGCAAACACACTCACATGTACAGTGCTGATATCTTCACCCCTGCTTGTACACACACATACTCACACACTGCCTCTCACTGGTGTAGATGTGTACATGCACACAGTTAATGTACAGACATGGATATGCAGCTGTTTGAAATCAAATGTGATGAGAGGGAAAGGTGCGGTTTGCTGTTATCATTGAGTGAGCTGCTTTAATACATCATTCTGTTTGTGTGTGTGCGTGCGTGCGTGCATGCGTGCGTGTCTGAAGGACCAGTTCAATTGTGTTTGAACACTGTTAATGAGCTTGATGACAAAATGGTCTGGACTACAATGTTAGAGCTGAAGACAGATGGTGAAAACAGTGAAAGTCGTCACGTACGCGAGTTCATGAGTAAAGGATGAGACTGACGAGAGGCAGGGAGGGGGGAGGAGGAGGAGGAGGAGTGAATTACCAGAACAAGTAAAACTGGTGGCAGGAAGATGTTCAAGCCAGATATAAATCGGATAAAAAAGACCCACTCTTCATGCAGCCCTTCAGAAGTCAGACACATAGCAGGATGTTTCTCTGAGCTCTTACCTGGGAGACAAACTCTGGTGATCGGAGGTTGAGTAGTTGCTGCAGGAGACCTCCTGAAAGGAAAAGGAGTCCAAAAAAAAGAATGATGTTAGAAAGATGGTGCATAATAATAAAAAAGCTGTACATTTTCACCTTTAAACAGTTTACCGAATAATGAACATCATTTTCTCACAATAAGGCAAAAAGCTTTACATGTCAGACATATTGTTTAAAGGAAGAATTCCACATTTTTTTTATAATTCATCAAGAGTTAGATGAGAAGATTGATACCATTTTCATATCTGTATGATAAAAATGAAGCTGCTGGTTAGCTTAGCTTATCAGAAAGACTGAAAAAAGGCAGCCTGGTTGTATTCGAAAGTAAGTTCTTAATAAGTACATCTGAAGTCCACAAACTGACATTTAAATAGATTAAACAAACAACATATAAGCCAACATATTAAATGCTGAGCTTTAGAGATGCTGTAGGCAAAAATAACAATAAAACGAAACATTTAAAAAATATGCCTGAGGAGCAGGGCTAGCTGCTCAGCTAAGCTCACTGGCTGCTGCCTGTGGTATTATATGAAACCAGCTGCCTGATGTGTGTATCCCATGTGAAACCAAAAATCACAAGTTATTTCAATTACAACGGGCATGCTATGCTGGTGGCATATATCATGAGACATTATATAATGTAACTATTTTAAGCTAAAACATAATGTTGTTTTTTTTCTTCTTTTGTTGCATAAACCTAGGCCTAGGAAGTAGGCCTAAAAACAAAGGTTTTTTTGGCTACGTTGTAAGTTTATTTTTGAAAAGACTATGAATTTAACAAGCAGAACCTGTACATTACATGTGAAAGGTAGAAGGTAACTAGCACATCATATTTTGACTTAACGGGTCACTGACCAAATTCACCCCCAAAAGTTAGGGGTGAAACCAGTCCTCAAAGAGAGATCAGACATATATATCAATATGCCATCAGGTGCCTTTTATTAGTTTTGTTTTTCTGGTATTTTTCTGGTTATAGAGCCCGATGGTAGTTTAGGCAGGCATATTTGCTGTTTCATTGTCCACTGTTATGTCTTTGTCCTATCACTGAGACTATTGTAGGCAGTCCTTACAAACATTTAATTTTCATTCTACCTGTATACAGACACTGAGCTCAGCATCCTCACTTCTTTCAGTAATGTTATAGTTAAGATAAAAAGGTGACGTCTCGAAGGAAAAAAAGACTGGAGGATCTGACTTAGTGTGTGTATGTGTGCGTGTGTGAGTGTGTGTGAGAGTGATAGCTGGAGAGCCATCAGCTACCAGTGTATTGATACATTTTCTTTCAACGGAGTAATTGATAAACTACCTGTGCATAGCCATGTTGGACCGTGCCTGTATATACTTGTGTATGCGTGTTTTAGTCTCTACATTTGTCTAAGTGTGGGTGTCAGAGCAGAATGTAGGTCAGTCAGGCTCCAGTTATTCAATACAGCAAACCGAGGGTTAATAAATTCTGTAGAGGAGGAGCACGCTCTTAGCATCTGTAGGAACTGATACAGACACACATGCACGCACACAGACACACATGCACACACGCACACACAAGCCTGAAGAATAAATGAAAAGGTGCCCTAAATACATATTTCCAGTGTATCTGCAGTCTCACCTCCACGGGGAGGTGTAAAGCTGAATGTTGCAGCAGTTAAAAAATAATTGCTTAAAGGATTTGTCGATGAAATTATCAGTGGATCATCAGGAAATTAATCAGCAGCTCTTTTAGTAATAAACAATAATCAAAGTAATTTTTCAAGCAAAAGTAGCAAACATTTATCTGTTTAAAAATTATTATCTTTGGGTTTTAAACAGCTGATGCACAAATCAATCAATTTGAAGATGAACTTTTTGGAAATGGTAACATGTTTTTTTCATTATTTTGTGACTGTTTATATACCAAAGCATTAACAGAGTAATTTAGAAAATAATCAGCAGATTGATTGATAATGATTATCACTAGGTGCAGCAGGAGTAAACCCACAGAAATTGTGGCCTTTATTTAATTAACTACAGGATGTACCTTCATCAAAATAATTCTAGTTATACTCAAAACTTTATGATGCAAACCACTGACAAACATGTTAGAAACTTATTTCTATAAAATTTTTAACTCACAGAATGAAAAGTTGATATAATTATACCTACCACACTGTGGGCATTGAGCTGAATAAAGTCACGTTACATTTAAAGCTCAATAATGTTTTGACTACTCAATACAATATGCCTTTAATTGACGCAGTATGGAACCAACATTGCTGCTTTACAGAACACTATATAAATATGTGATAAATAAAAGCTGCAACCATTTACATCATTAAACATGCAGCTCTTATATTACATTCTAGTTTTCCACATTTTCAGACATTTGAAAGTAAAGTAAGTAGAGTCAAACCATACCATTTTGTTTTCTGTGTGTTTATGTCATGTCAAGATTTTTCCATTTTATTTCCAAGTTATAGGCCTATACTTCGTTATTTGTGAGACATTAATATGCTTCGCTGGCTACTTAAGCAATGTAGAATGAATGCAGTGAGGACAACAAAGACCAACTCTTTATATCAGAAAATATTCTTTAATTTCTCAAGAGACAAAAAAGGAGAGATGCATCTAAAATTAGTAATTAATTATTTTTGGCATTAATAGAATATTGACTGATATTCAGTTTGTTATTAAATCACCACTTTAACATGTTTCAGACTCCACTGATGGAAATCTGTGGTTGTGTGCTCAACTGTGAGGGCAGGAAATAGCTGTGATGTTTGTTTAAAGCTCAAGATGGCCATCTTGTGGTCAAATGATGGAACAGCAGTCTGATTATATTAATGGCTAAATATTCTTTGACTTATAGGGGATAATAAAAGATTTGAAGTAGCTAAATTTTCTGTATTTTCACTCCCACAAGATTTACTGCTTAATGTTTATTTTTGCTTGATTTTATTTTCATTTTGCACTCTGCCACAAGAGACTCTAGAAAATGAATCCCAAGAGAGTCTAAGTGGACTCCAATTTGATTTGTAGCAGTCCTTTATGGGCCCCATGATGGCCTATAATAAAATATAAAGATCATATTTTACTCTCAAGTGCCTCCCTAAGAGTCTGTCAGAAGTATTATAGTATTATAATGTCAGAGTCAAAGCAGGTCGCTGAAATAACCACAAAAACAGCTGAAAAAAAAAAGAAAAGAAAAAAACGTAAATTGATGGCTACAATCCATCAGCACTTACTTGCTTGAGGCACACTGGACATTGGTCAGTACGGTGAAGTTATTCCTCACACTTCGAAGGCTTGCCAGAACCTAGAAAGGCAAACGAAGAGATAATCATTAGGATCCTTTTCATACCATGTTTTTTTAAATCCTTTGTATTTTGTCTTGACAGTGAGGTTATTTTATATCTGTGTAATTGGAGCACAGAAATTAATCTGGAATCACATAGAGTTCTTTTAAAAATGATGCATTTATACATTTCATGTTTTTTTGGGTTTTTTTGACACTGATATTTTTACATTTAGCTTAATCAGTGTTTGCAGCTGTACTCCACTGCTTAATAAGAATTAGTGTTGATTTCAGGGGTGACAGAAAAACATGTATTTACCTGAGCAAAAGGCGTCACGATCAGGTCATCACCATGTCTGCAAACACAAACACACACACACACACACACACACACACACGCACATGCACGCACACACACACACACACACACACACAAAGAGAGAAGTGGTAAGAAAAAAACTCATCTACAGTTCACACCTGGTGTCAGCTTTGTGCTGTTGCATAAAGCTTATCCACTTAAGTGCTCCCTGCCAGCATGGTCATGGTGGTTAAAAGCAAAGATGTTAAGCAAGGACAATAAGCAATGACTACCGTGACCCAGCCAGCCTCATTACTATAATTAACTGAAAGAGTCCAAAGGGAGAGGAGAATGGGAGGATGGTTATGGGTCAAAAACTGGCGTCATCTGTTCTGATGGAATGCAACCTTGTAAGGCACTTAGCTCTAAAAATGACTGATTTTTTGTAAGCTGAGACAGGGCAAAATGTTGAATTACTCTGTGGGCTTCAAATGATTGTTGTGTTAAAGTATGCAACATCTAGAGTCATAAAGCCAACTCCTTTAACCCACCACACACAATATATCAGGTCTTCCACTGGATGGCAGAGCAACCATGCAGCAGCAGAACCTCGACTGAAGCCTGCCATACATCCAGTAACATAATTTAATGGTGTGTAAAACAGCTCAGGAACTGTGGTTGCAAATCAGTGAAAATCTATTGATTTTGACAAAGTAATGCTGAACTTTGTTAAACTTGATTTCAAGTAGAGCAGGTGATAACTGAATTATTGTCTGTAAAGTATTAACTTTAAACTTTATTGTCCCCCAAGAAAAAATGAGTGTTGCAGCCACATGAAACACATAATGCACAGACTTGAACATGAAACATAATAAAAATACATTAATTTAATTTTAGAAATGCTCAAACGCATGCTAACAACCCAGCACATGTTTTAACAAACGTCGGCATCACTTCAAGTTTATTTGTATTGTAAACTATACTATCAATCATGTTTGTAAGTTGCACAACTGTTTTAAATTAATGATTCCAAGTAAAATTGACTTACAAAATAAGTAGAAGTGAGGACACATCTTAAGCGATGTAATGTAAACAAGTGGAAGATGGTTCATGGTAATGAACATTTTTTCTGATCTTATCAATTTTCTGATCTTAGCAATATATCCTAAATTCTAAATAACGTGATTGATTTTGTATGAAAATATTCTTATCAATATTATGTTTGCACATCCTACATCACACAGCCTTTCTTTTTTTGTTCTTCTCAATAGGTTAATTCATTTATTTTGCTGAGGTCTAGGAAAAAGGACACAAGATTAATAAAATATTATATATTTTTTCTGCATTACTGATTAACAGTACATCTCTACAATCCTTTACATTACTTGTAAAGTTATGTCAATGATATAAGAGCATCTCCTTTAAAGTAAAATTCAAGAAGTACATTTTTTTATATCCACGCGCAGTATCACAAGGGACTTAGTTCAAGGGTACTGAGGCGAGGAGACAAATTCTGGCTCAATTTGTTAACACAAACACTGTCATGACTTCTAACAGAAACATTAGTAAATAAGTGAGTGAGTAACTCAACAAACTGAGTTATTTGTTAAAATGTGTGTCTTAAAAAACATGCAGTTTTTGTTCATCTGGCACCTCATATTTATTTATATTTTTATTTTATTTTATAAATGAATCATGTATGTGGGTTGTTCAAGTTATGCAACAACATTTAACTTTAGAAAAATATTTTTTAAGTTTTCTGTGTTGTTTTCTGTATGTTTAACCATCAGAATAACACAGTGATCAATCTCCAGCACTCAAATAATAATGCTTACAGTCGAATTAGTTTATATTGGGTTTTTTTTTTACCTAACAGGTGGTAATTTTTTGAGCAAAGTTAAACTCTGTGAGTGATCTAGATTCAGCAAGCTAACCTTCTACATATAAACAGTGCATGTGTTTTATATTTACAGTTCAGAGGCGATGGAGGAGTTCCGTGACATGGACTTGGGTGACAGATCATAGTCGCTGTCGGAGCGGTAGAGGAAGGACTCTCGGCGCTGGTTATGACCGGGAAAGTTCGTGTGAAGGACCAGACCAGAGCCAGGGGAGGCCTGGGGGTCCAGAGGGCTGCAGCTGGCAGATGGGCCATTCTCCACATCGAAACTGAAAACAGACATACCCACAGATTTTAAGATGTTAGTTTTGAACTGCAGTTTTTTTTCAGTAGTCTTACACATAGTACAATAGTGTGGAAAGAAATAAAAATAAAAATGTGGATAGGAGAAAACTGGAACTGGATTCAAAATTCAAGACAACATACTATAGGTTTTCTGGTAGCATTAGAAACATGACTGATAAGGTACCATGATAAGGTAATAAGTAAGTAAACAACACTTTGAGATTGCTATGAAACACTCCTTTTATGACCATCAACAAATCATAAAAACAGCATCAAGTCCTTCTTGATTCTCGCTTTTTGTGTTTTGTTTTTATTATTGAGCTCTTAATGGCCAAGCATGATGAAATGGAAGACGCAAATCTTTCACATGTGGACTATCAACATCCCCTTATGAGATGAGCCGCAGTCACTCTTACACATTATTATGTACAGTGAACGATCACATACATGAATGGACTTGACATTACCACGTAAGAAAGGGCAGAGTGACATGCTAGAGTGCACAGTGTTCGTTCACTTATGCAAATTATCGAGGCTTCATCATTTACAGGGCAAAGAAAGTAGATGCAGACCTCATTAAGACATCACCAAAGACGAGGAGAGAAAACAACACTTGAAGGACTTTTTAATGACTGTTGTACATCTTCGCAAGATCAAACAAACTTTGCATGTGGTATATGTTGTATGTACGACATTTCCACTTGAGTTTGCGTTTTTTGCAAGGCGCTCTCTTTTATCACTTTGTTCTGCCTTGATGGACATTACTTCCCCCTCTGTATAGTAAACATGCACCAGCAGAGAGAGTGTTGGTTAAACTACAAACTTTAAGTTCCCCCTCATTTCAAAAGTAGGTTTTGCTCATTGTTGCTTTTTTTAATGTTTGACCTTCACTGTTACTTTCAGGCTTAGTATTACTGGATCTCAGTTCTGCATTTGACGTAGCTGACAACAACATATTACTAGACCAATTGGAAAACTGAGTGCGACTTTCTGACACATACTACACTGGTTTAATTTTAATTTTAAGGATAAGGACTACTTTGCGTCTTCATGCAATAATACATCTGACTGTACAAAAATGACTTCTGTAGTTCCTCAGGGCTCCAGTCTGGGACCTCTTCTGTTTAACATCTACACGGTTACACTGGCTCACATTATGAAAAATAACAAAATATGTCGACAACACATAAATTTACTCACCAGAACACTATGGTCCAATATAAGCTCTGACTGAGTGCATTGAACAGATATACGATTCAATGTCCCACAGTTCTCTTCAAATAAACAAAGACAAAACAAAGATATCTGTTTTTGGAACCAAGGAGTGATTTAGTCAGCGTTCAGCTTCAAATGACAATGTTAAAAACTACCAGAAAAACCATGGCATTTTTATATGAAACACACCTGGAGTGATATTTAAACAAGAGAAAAATAAGTCATTACTGAAAAACTCCTGAAATATTTATTCCTGATGTTTTTCTGACAAAATATCCAGTGTCTGTTGAAAGGTCACTATTATTTTGTTATACTGTGTATTGTTGCTGTATTACTGCTCTCATTCAGCTCCTCTTCTGTTTATTATGACAGTCAGGATGGAAAACGCATCAGTTCATTTATGCGAGAAGACCCACCAGTCAATGTGACGCTCTAGTAAACTGGCTGCTGCTGCACCTTTTATATTATACTGTAATAAGAATTTTTAAATAGGCCTTTATTTTGCTGAACATATACTGTGCATATTACATTTCTCTACACTTTACTGGTTTTTGACCCCAGGGAAAATCAGAAACTGAGAGGAAGGAGAATGCGTGTCTTTTTTAAACAAATGATGGAAATCTGTTCTGAATAAAATAATGACATCTTAACGTGATGTCGTGACACAGACTGTCAGTTCAAAACACTTTCCACAAGGGAGATAAGACAGGAAATAAATGAGACAGACGAACACTAAAAAAGAAAGGGGCTAAAAGTGCACAAACCACAAACTATAAACTTATCAAAAGGAGATTAACACAAAATGAAAACAAGTTACAGAACTTTAAGGTGGTTTTAGAAAACGGGCACAGATTTTGCTCTTATAAGACTGTGGGAGGATGATACAAAGTTGAAGAGCAACAAAAGCGACACAATCACCTTAGTTTTCAGACTAGACCTTGACACAGCCAAAAGTCTCTGCTCTGAAAACCAGAGGCTCCTCCCAATGGCGAGAGAGCATAGCAACGTCTGACCTTGAGACCTTGTGTGTAGAAAATGAAATGGTCAGACTGATCAGGGAATGATGGAAAGAAGCTAAAATTGGTGTGGTGTGTGATCCAAGTCTTGTGTTTGTTGATAGTGTTGGTGCTGAGAACTATACAATAAAACTGGGGGTTTTTTCCATGTCAGAACAGCAAGGCTTATGTTGCATGTAACAGCAGGCTTACATTTTAATTTGTTAAAAAAAAACATCTTTATTTTGAATTATGATTTGGAATCCACAAAGAATAGTGTAAATAGGCTTCCCAAATTGATCAGTGATAAAAACAAAAAAGAAAAAAAGGGTGGGGGGAGCCATCAAATAAAGAAATGCGAGAAAGCTTCTTAATAACAAATACACACACTGAAGAGCACGGCAAAAGCTTGGATCTGCAGCCACTCTGGATTGCAAAGTGTTTCAAGCCTGGTGCTCTTGCTGCCTGAGGAAGAATAACTAATGCTGTCCTTCTTTCAATGAGTTACAATGTGTGACATAGTGTTTGCTATGCAGAATTCCCTGCCCAAATCTCCCAAAAACACATCCAGATGATGTGCTAAATGCCGTAAAACAGAGAATAAACATAGGGCATCAAAGATAAAAAAAAAGTGTGCGTGTCTTATACATGAATACACGTGCATGCCTGCACTATCCACCACACATTGAATGCCTGACTGCTCTGCCCTCAGGTCAATCCACTGGCTTTGTGTGCTGTGATCACGTGCAGAGACAACTAATTCTGTAGCCAGATCAGGCGAGTCTACTCATCCACAACACATACACACATCGCACAACTATCCCAATATTTTTATCCTGTGTTCTATAAAAGCAAGAGCGCTTTACTTTAACTTTGTGGAGAAAGATAGTGCAGTCACCCAACAGAGTCAACCATTTAACCACCAGAATATCAAACAAAATATACCAGTGCCTCATTCCTTTTGTATTTATGTCCCTTAATTTCCTGGTTAACTGACCATCATACGGGTATTAGCGTAATATACACTCAGGGTAGTCCTGTTAAAAACACAGTGTCGTCGTAATACTGTTCTCATTCTTACACGCAGACATCTCATTTACTGCTTACATAATAAAATAGTCATCAGTCCTTCCTGCTGAGGTGGTGGAGCTGTGACAAAGCAACTATCGCAACTTCTTGTTTCATATTGTTGGACTTCTCATCACAGCATAAAGCACATTCATAACGGTACCTTGACTGTAAAAGTCTCACATGACTATAAATACTCTGTCATGAGGATGTGACTCAGCCTTTGTCAGATCACAGAACTACACATGACATGAATAACACGGGGCATATGATGAGCTTCCAGCCTGCCTGAGAGGCCAGGTAGCTGAGAACACACCATATGCAGCGGTAAAAGGTAATTAAGTACATTTACTCTAGAACTGCACTTCAGTACACCAGAGGTACTTGAACTGTACTTGGGTATGTCATTTTTCCATTACTTCTACTCTGATACACTGCAGAAGGAAGTATTGTACTTTTAAGGGTTACTTTACAGATTAAGATCTGACATCAACAACAGCATATAAAGTACATATATGTTTATAAACGTCGATTTTTTCTATTAAATAAATACTTTTACTTTTGACTCGTGAACCATATTTTGCTGATATTATACTTCTGTACTTTTACTGAGGTTTTGAATGTTTAATGTACTTTAGTAAGTGATGCATTGATCTGACTTTTTCAGTTCTCAAACTAATCCTGGACTTTGATATTGGCTGATACTGAGCGGTGATCCGATACCAGTTTATAATCAATGAGCTGTGTACCTCATATGTGGGAGTCACTGGGATCATTTTTTTATGTGTAAAGCAACATCAGTCTTAACTTAAACATTCCTTTCCTAACTTTCTAAAACAAAACCAAACACATAAATATATCAATATAAATTAACTGAATTGCTGGCGTTTTTACACTGGTCTACTTAACAAGACAAAGAAGGGATACCCAAGAATGTAGCCGTCGAAATACAACACAATGACAGATTCTGGGAACAAAGACCGTTCTCCATGAAACGGGGGTGTCCTGGTGATTTAGTGGATTAGTGCATCTGTTGGGGAAACCATTCTCAAGTGCACCATTCTCCCATGCTTTCTTTTTGAAGTTCATGTAAAGAACAACGTCAGCACTTGGATCTCGCAAATGTACTTTATACCTAAACATATACAAATGAGAAATTCAAGTTGCTCAGTCAACCAGAATCATACCGTCTGTTCAGAGTCAGGGTGAGAACAAGGACTGCTGAGGGATCAAGAGGCCAAATGCTTTATTGCAATTATGAGCTTCCTAAGTAGAGGGGAAATTATCAGTCAGCCAGCATGAAAAGGATCAAAGCGTCACTGGATTTCATGACGCACAATTTTTTAAAAGTTTTTACAGGATGGCATGTTGTCTGAATACCTTCAAAAGAACCACTGGGGACACTGATTCCACAGGGAAGGACATTTTCCAACTAGTCATGATCATTATGGTTCTGTATATGGTGACTTGGTTGTGTTTTCGGTGTTACGTTTCACTAAAGCAATCAGGAAGTGCTCCCTCTGACCCTAAAATGATTTGCTAGGATCACACGACATTCCTTTCCCATGATCCAGCTGCATCTGTCTGTCTGATGAGCGGACTGACTGAGTGATGGACTTTGCCGAAAAGATGATAGACTCGGACTGACAGATAAGTAGACAAGTTCTCCCTTTGTTTATTTATTTCATTAAATTTGCAGTATTGACTTTGGGTCAATCCTTCAAAAAAAAAATA
The DNA here is from genome assembly GCF_008729295.1 of Plectropomus leopardus. Taxonomy (NCBI): domain Eukaryota; kingdom Metazoa; phylum Chordata; class Actinopteri; order Perciformes; family Serranidae; genus Plectropomus; species Plectropomus leopardus. The sequence goes on from NC_056465.1 coordinate 13,607,397, forward strand.
AATTCATAAAAACAAAAACAATATGAGATAGGAGGATGACTGTTATCACTAACAGTTTGCCTACAGCTGCTGTTGATTCTCTCATTCTGTCTAGTAAAGGTTCCTCTCTACTGTAGCCCTGTACACAACTTTATCTCACCAGATCTGAAGTTTATTTCAGTGTACAGCTAGAAAACCTCGGTCTGACCTGGGACTATACTGGGTTGTATTCAGTACTAAAAGTTGTACTAAAAGTTAACGCAGAAGCTAAAATGGGTATACATAATCACTACAAAAACCACTAAAGGAATATTTAGACATCACTAAACAGAGACATACAGTAAAATGTACAGTATACCTGCTGTAGTAAGGTGTGTGTGTGTGTGTGTGTGTAGCAAAGTGTCGCAATATTTTTTTAATTTATTTTATTGTCAGTATATACAGTATATGTTAATTACTGATTTTAGTTTAATAAATATAATTTATATTGCAGATATAAATTACACTTTTGGTGGCCTACTAGAAAAAAAAAATCTTTTTTTTTGTGCCACTAGATACATTTTGCCTCAAAAAAAAAAGAAAAAAGAAAATTGATAACTTATTAGATAGATCTTATCAGATTAGATGTTGAAAAGGTTAAAAAAGATAATGATTTGCAACATATATTATTGGAATACTTAGCAAAAAATAAACAAATAAATAAAAAAATCACAAAAAATGTAAAATGGCAATAATATTGTATTGTGGCTTAAGTATTGAAATAATATATCGTGGTGCCTCTGGTGATCCCTATTCAAAGTTAAATCTACATTTGACCAATGTCAGTCTCACCAAAATCTGCATAAACTATTTATTCTTATGAAGGGGCTGTAGCCACTGTGGTAAAGCAGTCACGAGTGACAAAAAACTCAAAAAACGATCGTGTACTTCTTATTAAGTTCTTAAATAATCGCTACATAAATAGGTAAACATATCCATATTCAAGACATCACTGATTACCAGAGACGTAAACTGTACTTGTATTTGCTAAATTTCACATCTAAATTTGACAAAGCAGACATTAGGGTGCCGCATTCTCTCACACTGAATAACATCCAGCCCACATAAACTTTCTTTAAGAGTCTTCATTTGAAATTCTGTGGAAACTGGGATGAGGCAGAAGCTACATGTGGTAGAGCAGCCAAGAGTAACAAAAAAGAGACTAAAGTGAAAACATCCAATGACAGAAAGTTAAGATAGCAAACATGAGTGGAAAGGTTTGGGACAAATAATGCATAATATTTTTGCTGGGAAATGACTCCACTTCCCAGCTCTGAGACAATGGTGCTGTTTCAGGTCACTGTGCCGTCAGACTCATTTACTGGAAGAGTCGGACAACTCAGTATCCTGCGTGTTGATTCATGTGACTGTAGGTGTGGAAGGAGTGATGAACATTTCACACCCTGTGGATGCAGTAATGCTGAGATGGATTCTGAAGCAGGGGTTATAATCTCATATGAAACGATGGTGATATTATGGCAGCAACTAACTAATAAATTATTTGCTTCATTTCCACTGATTATTAATCAAAAATCCCATTGTGTGGACCTAAATATCCTGTGAAAACACAAATACTCAGCCCTACAATATTGTCATCATATCGATATTTAGGTATTTAGTCAAAAAATATTGTGATAATTTGTTTTCTCCATATTGCCCAGCCCTTTGTCATGTATGATAAAGGAAAAGCAGCACATTTTCACTTAAAAGAAGCTGAAACTAACAAATTTCAAAGACAAAAAATAATCAATCATAGTTACGGAGTACTTTTCTGTCAACTAGTAATTGCAGCTTTACAGTTTGCAGCAGTTTTTAGTCTTCTGAGGCAAGTTTAATTCAAGTCTCAATTTTGTCAATTAAGATAAGTGGTAGTCATTTGTGAGGTCCTGGAGGTCCAGCAACTCCTTTCACATCATAACATTGCTTTCACATTGTCATGTGATATATTGTTATTATTAAAAAATCATCATAACCAAGAAAGCAGCAGAATGTTACTGGTCTGAAATTTTATGATTCTTATAAAAACAGAAAATATAACCAGTTAAGTGGCAACAGTAGTTGTTAAATAGTAGTTCATAAGTAGGAGAATTGCAGTTCAAAAATAATCCAGATGTGTATGTTTAGGAGTCTTATAGTACATATACACTCATAGATATATGTTTATTTAAAGCTTAAATGTAGAAGAAGAGGTCAAAAAACATTTAATGGTTAAAACAAATTTAGTATAAAATGAAACATAAAGATATGGTCTGACCTGAAAATTACAAAATCAGTGTCAACTAGGATGTCTTTACTTTACCTAAGCAGTTGAATACAAAATGATCCTCCCTCTGCTCACCTAAGTAAGCTAAAATACAGACAGAGACTACAACTCCCCAGTCTGTGAAGAAGAAACAGATACTTGTCCTTTCAAACAGACGGAGCCGCAGAGTGCTGCAGAGAGAGAGAAAGAGAGAGAGCATTCTCATACTATGAATTAATCTCTTCCTTCCTGTGTGTTATGCTGAGTGGAAACCAGTGACCATTTGTCTGTCGGGTTGTGCAAACAGAGGTGCCATGGTAACACCTCCTGTTTGTCTTAGGGTTAGCCAAGGTTTAAATATTATTTCTTTGCGGGAGTTGGATTTTGTTCTGTTATTGCATGAGTAATTCTACAAATATTAACAATCTTGTGGCGTGAAAAATCAGATAAAAACTCTGTTTCACTACATCATTAGCAGAACTCCTTGTCAAATGTATTTGAGACAAACAGGATTGAAGGAGAAATGGAGAGATGCCGGGGACAAGAAGCGGATCCTAAAAAGACCTTTCTGTCTAACCAGCCGGCTTTGCGAAATGTGCCAAAGCTTTGAAATGCACCCAGAAGCAGAAGAGTGATGAGCTGATTGAGAGATCCCATCAGGCCGAGCAAAAATAGCAGCTGAAATGTTATGCTCCAAAAAATTGCAGTGAGATCTCCCTACAAGAATCTGCAGCACAAGTTTCTAAATATAGCTTAATAACCCGAGCTAGTCTAAACATGCACATGCTGAAGCTGACATTTCCCAACACATAAACTCTACCAGAGCAAAGGTTACAACTCAACAACCAAGACCTCAAAATATCCAAATGATTAAAGAATGTTTATCTCATCATCATCGTCAAACGCTGATCTGATTGCACATCTAGTCTGAACTCATAAGTGGGACTACCTTTACCCACAATGACAATCTTTAAAGCAGCTAAACTCCTGATTCACTTCAAATGGTGCAACATTAAGATATTGCATCAGTACTGAAACTCAAATTGATTGTATCAGTATGAAATCAACATCAGACATGCTTTTATTTTGTTGTGTCTTTTTTACTAAAGCAATCTACTGCTTACAGTGATTTGCACTGCTTGCCTTAAAGGAACAGTGTGTAAGATTTAGGAGGATTCGGTGGCATCTGTTGGAGAGGATTGCAGATTGCAACCAGCTGAACTTTTACAGGTAAGAATCCCTTCAGTGTTCAGTAAACAGTAGGTTTTAACCGGAAGCCGAATTATTATTATTCCCTCTCTAGAACAAACGAACCGGGTGATTGATAACACACTAAATAAATAAGTTTCTCATTGCAGAGACACTGCTAACTACGGTGCCTGACGCAAAAACAGGAAATGTGGTCAGTCAGTTTTTTTGTAGAAGAGGACACGCTCCCCATGTAGAGATACACTGCCCATTCTAAGGTAATAAAAACAAAATAATTCTTATTTTCAGGTGATAATACACAATAGAAAATATACTTACTAGATTATTTTCCATTTCCCTATATCCTATACACTGCATCTTTAACCATATTTTTTAAAATTTAAAAAATATACAGAATATATCCAGGGATATAATCCCTAACGGCAGATCGAGTCCTGCCATAGGTTCCTACACTACATTGTAGGTTTTGATGTTAAATTCAGCATTAATGGCATCACCAAAACACCAGCCATATGTATTTCACATGATAAAGTGGTAGCCTCTTTAAAAGACTATGTTTCAGTCACTGAGTTTACCGTCATGCATTCAGAGTGAGCAGAAGGTTTGCAGCGTAAATGTCATTGTGTTACTAAAAAGCTGCAGATTACTGGGTCTGTCTTCAACTTCCTCAAAGCTGTCTTCAATATCCCCAATCTCTACCGGCATCAAACTTGTAGGGGGAAACACAGGAAGCCCACGCTGGCCAATCATAGTTCTTGTGGTTCCCATGTGGTATCTCTGTAGCTCTGATGTGTTGGGAAATTTTTGTGAAAGCTATGCAGAGGTTTGAACACACCACTATAAATACAACCTAAACAATGCTCAGTTTATGTAAAGCTTTGTTGGCTTCAGCCATATATTGCACTTTGTTTCCCACTTCACCCATTTGACAAGATGAACTGTAAAGCTGCAATATCTGCAGCAAATTTTGTTAAAGCTTGTATTCTTAGATGAGGGATCTGATCCCCTGAACTGCAAACCACACTAATGAAAACATGAATCAACAGAATTATGGTGCTGAACTTTAATTTATAAAAACAGGCAGCAGCTAAAACCATGCTGAAAATCAAATATGTCCTCTGGCCATTTTCTGTTCTGAGGAAAACCAGAAATCCAGCTAGACACATACATGCACTTATTAATAGAAATTAGGCCACTAACGTAATTGGGACTTGTGCCAAGTCATTATACATGCACATTTGGGTACAATGTCATCTAGCAGATGCTCTCATTTTAGAAATAATTTACAGTCTAAATACAAAGGCACTTGTCACACAATTTCAGGAAATATAAAACAGAACTGGCTGAAAGGTGTGATGACGATGGTGGTGATGATGATGGAACAGGACTGCGGGTGGATCCGTTTGTGTGTGTATGTGTGTGAAGTCAGAGAGGGAGGCAGAATGATGAAAACTTGAAAGAGAGGAACTGAAATGTACTTTTAACTGGGAGGAAGACAAGGACAGTATGAGTGGAAACCGGAGAAAGTCATAGAAAGTGACTGTAACAGGACATTGCTTTAAAAAAATAACATTCCTGAGTTGGCTAACTGCAGTGTGGCATCTTTTCCAGAACATTCTCTGGTCTGCACAGTGGGGCTACTCACAGTCACAGGCTCTGGTTTCTCTAGCACTCTAGTACTCTGGAACTGTGTGTGCTGGAACTACAACTCCATTAATATTCTACATTTCTATTCAGTAAAGCTAGCTAAAAGTAACTAAGGACATTTACTTAAGTACTGTATAATCACAGTTTTGAAGTGCTCTACTTGAGTCCATTGTATGCTACTTTTTCTTCTTCTACTCATCCTTCTCTATTACATTTCATAGAGGAGTTATTGGTTACTTGGTAACCAATTGGTTGACCAATTGGTAATCAAGTAACCAATAACTTAAACTTACCAATAATTGGTAAATTATTTTTCCAGACCAAAAGAGGTAAAGATTTCTGATATTTCACAAACAATGAACACAAATCTGTGCCGCAAAAAAAAAATAAGAAAGCACTGCTAAATTATTTTACTTTATAGAAGATATTTTACTTAATGATGCTATCATAAATTAACTCCACCTCAACTGGCTACTACAGTTAAACTCTGCATATGCATTGATGCATCAGTAGTACTTTTAATGGTGTATTTTTGCTTCAGTGACCACAATTAGCAGCTCCTCTGTGACAAGCAGTGTCTGGACAACACCAGTTTTATTAACCTGAAACTGCTTTATGCTGTGTTTTTACCAGTTTTGATCACCTAGTCTCTTTGTTTTGGAGACCTCTGTGGATAATTTGACTCAGCAGCCCATCTCCAACATGCCAAACAGCACCAGGGAAACACTGATTTATGATGTGAAACTGCTTTATTACAAGTTTTCACTGGATTAAACCAGTTGGACCATTTGTTTTGGAGAGGAAGAGACCTCTGTGGATAATTCTGATCCCAATAAAAACCTCCGGTACAATGACCACTCATGAAATTTTAACTGGGAGAAGTTTCAGCTGGTTGTAATTTGCAAACCTCACCACTAGATGCCACTAAAGCCTCATATCTCTTACATGTTATTCCTTAAAGTAAAGGATTTGAATACCTCTTCCACCACAATAGACAACTACTTTTTGATGCTAAGCACCAAAATCTTAACCTTTACCATCCTGTCCCCAATCATCATCATCATCTTCAACGTCATCATCATCATCATCACCAGCCCTAGAGTCACCATTCTCCTGATCTCCCTGATCCACCCAGCCATCCATAACATCACTTGTTATCATCCTCATCATTATCTCAATTGCAATAATCACCATTGTCACCACTAAACCCACCTCACAGCCACGGCGGCTAATTTAAACTTTAGGAGGCCACTCAGAAATCAAAAGCCCACGACCACATAAACCACGGCAGACATTGACGAGCCCTTGCCACATTTTTCCCTTGTATCCATCTCCATAACAACATGTTACACTGCAGGCAAAGTGCACGTAAATGAAATGCTGCTGAACCACAAACTCTACAACACAGCGCTGCACCCCACCCATAGGCAGGCAAGCACAAAACACTGTTATTCAATGGTCCTGTGCTGGAAAAGAAAATGGGTCACCAAAGTGAAAAGAAATCTAGTTGAAACGTTGACAGCTATTAAACATGTAACAAAACATAAGAGGGGGGTAAAGAGAAGCCTCAGAGTCAGTTTCTTTTAAATTGGAAACTTTCAAAATAGATATGGACAATATTTTGAGGCAGTTTAGGGTTATTTTATTTCTTTTTTTTTTAAGATATTTTTTGGGGCATTTTTGCCTTTAATTGATAGGACAGCACAAGTGTGAAAGGTGGAAAGAGAGAGAGGGGGAGACATGCAGCAAAGGGCTGAGACTGGAATCGAGCCCACGGCCGCTGCGGTGAGGACACAGCCTCTATACATGGGGCACCCACTCTATCCACTGAGCCACCAGGCACCCCAGTTTAGAATTATTTTGCGAATTGCTATAACACATTAACTCTGGCAAAACCACACTGTTTAAGTGTTGACCAGTTGCAGTCATGTCACAGTTATCGCTGCTTTCTGCTTTGCCCTAAAAGACTCCATACAGACAACAGCGTGAACAGCAGTGAGTGTTAAAACACAAACTGTTTATTTGTACTCATCCCCTGTTTCCACAAATTAACAGTTTGGGTTTTAACCCATTGAAGCATGGAGCAACATTGCGTTTCTTGTGCTGCTTTAAGATGCCTTTCACAAATATTTAAACCTTTGAACCGTGAGCAAATTGGTGCAAATTCTTTCAAAAACACGGTGAAAAAGGCAGTGAGCCACTTCGTGTGAAATGATGCAATTGCAAGAAGTAAGTGGATTCAGAAAATTAATTTTTTAAAGCTAGGGAAAGACGAAAAAGCTAGGGGGAAAAAAATCTATTTTCAATTGTCACAATTACATATTTAAAATTGTTTTACATAATTATTATATTTTAAGCACTTTTTCTAAGTCTTGTTTGCCTTGATTTTTTTCAAAACTTTTTTTCTCTTTCTCTTTTTTTATTTTACTGATTTTCAGGTCATTTTCTTGTTCATTTTTGGGCCTTTTTTTCTCTTGTTGCTAATTGCCTTCTTCCCATATTTTTAGAAAATCAAGCAAATTTGCTCAGGGTCCAGAGGTCCAAGTTTAACATAAAAAAAAGTAGTGAAGGCTGAAAATGAATGAAGGACCCACCACCCAGAAAACCCCACTGTGTGGATTAAAGGGGTTGTGATCTTTGTTATTATTCCATAGGAATCCAGGTCACTGTCAAAATATTTGGTTAAGCCCATCTCCTGTCTGAGCTGGATATGTGAGAAACACTTTCTGCCGCACATACAGTAAACAGGCTAATTCATGCACACCCACATACAATAAAAGGACAGTCAGGAGTAAGTAAATATTTCGTAGGCTATATACAGTACAAACAAACACACATGAACTACGCAGTGTGAGAGGAAGCAGCCCTGGAGCAATTATTCCCCGGGGCTCATGTGGGCCTTTTGTACCTGCAGTACAGTACAGTACAGTACACCATATGTGTACTTCTGCTTCTTTAATACAGTCCAGTACTTTCCACAGGAAGCCCTCACTCACAGAGGTGGCACCCACCCAACCAGAGGTGGATGTCTCCAGAGCTTAATGTCTCCACACTTCCGTGATAAAAATTAGATTTTGCCATCAGGACTAGAATGCTCTAGAAAAATGAAAGCATTACAGCAGTGTGTTTGCAGAGATCACGTGACATTAACTTCTTAAAATAGCTCAGAAAACTTGATGTCGTTGGGTATATTTACTAAACTGTTATAATGTCTCTCTGCCTTTAAGATGATGTCCCCTAAACCTTGCAACAATCTGATGTGTCTTCAGCTGAGCCAGAATACCCAGAGACAATCCTCCTGGGGTGAGACCCAGCCTACTTTCTCACACTGGCTTATTTCTTCCTCTACTCAAACATTGACAAACTTCTGCTCTCAGCATCAGCATCACTGTTAGTTATTTCTGTCTTTGCTGCTTACTTTCGTTCCCAACTGGGAGTTTTGTCAAAACGTAATTTTAGCTGTCCTTTATTACAATCCACCTTGGAAAGGAAGAAGCTATGTCACTGTTTACAGATGTAGCGACTGAAACGAACAATGACTAAGCAGGTCAGATAAGACAAATAATGCACCACAGTGCTAAAATCTTGATTCTCATAATTGAGCATAAATGTCCCATACAGGGGCAGAAGTTAGTGTTTCTTTAAGAATCTAAATTATGGCAGAAACATGAATTCTGGATTATATGGGCAAAAATATATAATACATTTTTGATAATAATGGATTTTGCTCTAATCGTGGCCTTTAAGGGAAGTAATTGATTGCTACATATTAATTGATATTCCAAGTGAAAATAATAATGTTTTAAAATGAGCATAGTTGTGCAGTAGTTTTTCCTACCGCTTTTCTGAAATGTTTTAACTAAGTTCCATCATGTTAACTTTTACCGTAAAATCTGACAAGTTCATCTTACTTAAAATAATCTTGGAAACCGATTGCCTTGAAAAAGAAAAGTAAATTTAGCTATTAATCTAATTTTTTTTAAATTGTTAAGTTTACTCAAAATGTAGCTGTATTTACTTAATTTTGCCAAGCTGTTGCAACTTAAAAATGGTAAATGGTTTTTCTTTCTAAGCATTAGCAACCTCAGTAAGGCACGTTAGTCTGACTTAATTGACTTAACTTGATCAACACTTGGATTTTGCCAATGATGAAGTTATGAGATCTGCAAGGGCTGTTTCATTGGTCATGTTTACAAAAAGCAAATAAGCAAACAGCAGAATACAGATATATAACACAGTATTGGCTTACTGATGTTGCTAAAACTAAGACAAATTGATGGAATAAACTTGTTATTTTTAAGTTTTAACAACTTCACAAAATCAAGTAAATATAACTGAAATACAACTCAATTTTAAGTAAACTTAAAATTACATAGAAAATTAAGACTAATAGTTATGCTTACATTTTTCAAAGCAATCGGTTTCCTAGATTTTTTTGAGTAAACTCATTCCCTGTGCTGCTACAAGGATGGCAAAATGCTCTTAAAGGAACTCTGTGGTGCAGAAATACCACAACAACATTTACATTACATTCTTGAATTGACTCATAACTTCCTACATACGATGATGCAGTAAGTTTTGGTTTGGTAATGTTTTGAGACTTCCAAGGAAGGTAAGAAAATACACTGTTGTGGACTTGGAATGAGCTGACCCTTTAAATAATGACACATTAAAATCAACGCTTCCCAACTTTCTGGGCTTTTGATCCTTTTTTAGACAGTAATGTCTTATATTTAGACTCTAGCTTTTTTTCACTTGAAAAAAAAGGCAAAAATCTGAGGACACTCAAAATTAACAAAAAAATTCAACTTAAATTTGTGTTGCAGAAAAGTTTTTACTTCTTATTTCTTTGCTTGTACACATCTGTGGTCGGAAAACTCGGTAGAGTCAGACACTGGTGTTCAAGACATAAACTAATGTGGTCAGACAAGAATTCCTGCTTGGCAGCAAAACCAAATTTACCATAGTTGCTAAAGGCTGAGGCAATAGGAGATCTTCAATGTCATGTTTTTGTTTTGTTTTTTAAGATATCTCCTTTGGGTCATCTGGTTGTGTCTCACAGACAAGACCATGTTCAAACTGTGGCTAAGTAGGGATAATAAACAAACTCATCTGAAAACTGCCAGACTTATTTGCTTAGCAAAGCACTTGACTCTCTTAACCTCAATACCACAACATACAATCTATTCAAAATATCACTCTGCTAAAACTGTTGCACCTCAAGAACCTTTGGATTTTCTCATCCAAACATGTGACGGGGCATATAACCACATTCCAGCTGAGGATTATTATAATGATGAGGAACACATGAGGGGTTTGCTTGATGTATGGGAAATAGGAAGTAGACTACACATACACTGGATATACATAGCAAGGGGAAGAGTTCACAGACTCTTAGAAACACAACAAGATTTTGTGAAGTTTTTTTTTTTTAAAGAAGACAACTTTGAATTTAAAAAAAAAGTTCAGCTATTAGAGTCAGAGGCCAGTAAGGAGCTGAAAAGGACAATCTTAAAAATAAACACTACCAGGACAGAATCAAGTGTTCAACAACATTAAGTGTGTGTGATGTGTGGTCATCTGTGCATCCTAACCTGTGAGCGTGGCCATGGTTGGCCGCGTGGAGTTTTCTGATGACTTCCTCGCTGAAGTCAAAATGAACCCTTCCTCTGGCACAGGGTGAACGCCGGTACATATCCTCACACACACATGCACTCATGCACACACTACGCGACACATACCATCACAAAAACAACCACAAACTAGATCGACCAGAACACGCCCAGAGTGTTAACAACAACACAAGCGCAGCATTTCACACACAGGCAAAGCATACAGTGTAAATGTCACTCACTGTCATGTTCATGTTTCACAAGTCAGCACCATTAGTGACAAACGGTAACAAGCGTACACACCTCACACACACTCAGCATTACAGAACTCACACAATTCATCACACAACTTCAAAAGGAAATGATCAAATTTATCTATGAAACAAGCACCAACACATGCACATTTGCCTCATATAAACAGCATAAACCCATCACTCATTGGCTACACAGTCATACATTTACATGGCTGTTTAAAAAGTTACTCAGCGGGTTATCCATCAGCCTCTCTCTCCTCGGCACAAATGAAAAGCAGCAATCAGGTATCCAAACACCTTCTCCAAACACTTAATCTCACGTCACACACAGCAGCAACAAAAGCAGCGGTCCATACATCACATCACAGAGCTCCTTAAGCCCTTGTTCACACTCTGACACTCTCGCTCTCTGTGCTCTCTCGGCAGACTCTTCGTCACAGGCTATACTTCCTCCCCATGGTGTGTGTGTTTGTGTGTGTAGTATGTGTGTGTATGGAGCTCTGTTCCCTTCAGAGCAGCCCAGCAGAGTAAGGAGGGATATCCAAGCTCTGGAGTGGAGTCACTGGAATGGAGTCATAAGTCATCCATCACTCACAGCCATGTCAGCTTTAGTTAACACTGCAAACATACAGAAGCACACTGGCTACACACACACACACACACACACACACACACACACACACACACACACACGGCTAGTCAAAAGATAAAATGCTCACACTGTGTTTAAATAACTGCTGTATTGCATAAACTATGATGATTTAGGGGATTTCATTTTCCAACAACATGAGGAGCTATTCAGCTAAGATTTGCTTTGTCATATAGCAAATATTTTCCTCAGTAATTAATTCATTTGTTGCAGACAATGGAAGTCTGGAGATTTGATTGTTCAATTGGTTTCCTGTTTTTGGACTTTTTTTATTGTATGATTTGAAAATGTATATGTAGCTTATATAAATTTATGCTTTCTTCCACACAGGCTAAGATGTATTCATGACACAATAATAAAAAATGCAAATACTTTACCGTCAGTAAACATTTAATAAATGGTTAATGACACACAATAATGTTGATACTTGGATATAAGCTGACAAGTAATGACAATATTTTTGTAATATTCTAAAATGTCCCTACGGCTGCTAATGACTAAAGTTTGGATCAAAAATGAACAAAAAGTGTATTATTTGAGTGTTATCTGGTCTACCTTAAGTGTCAGAGTGTGTGTCTGTGAGGGGAAGAGGTGGCATCTGGCACTCTGGCAGGGGGCCACAGTGCCTGCTGATAATGTACAGTTCAGTACAATGACATCCAAGACCTCATATATTATGATAGTTGAGATGACACATTTGTGACATAGATAAGCACACACAATACAATAATTAAAAAATATGACATATATTATAAAATGTCTTGCTATATGTGGCAATGTACAAAACAAATGTGGTTGAATTACCAGTTACTGTATGTTGTCACACTTTTGATTGTACAACATTTTCACTGTGAGAAGCTTTTGGAAAATCTGGAAGTAATATAGTACAAAATATACATGCACTATAATATAGTTATTTAAGTCATTTTAGGCCATAGCATTTCAACAAGCTGTTGCAGTGCTGTATGTGTATTGTTGTGCATTTTATGCAATAAAAAAAACAGACCAGTGCATTATTTTCTATTTGATTAAAAAGTCTGCTTTGGGTCAGTGGAGGTCAACCTGCTTAGCCCAATGACTATTGGTGGTATTATTGTCCTTTTTATTGCATAATGTTTTTTGCAGAATAATATTTAATCCTTTTTGAAATAAAATGTTAAATATAAAAAAAAGCTTAATATAAAATCCGACATTCTGTTAAAGATTGACCCTTTGACACCTGAGCGAATTGGTTTAATTCCTTTCAAAAACATGAAGAGAATTCAGTGGACAGACCTGAAAATAAGCAAAAACAACAAAAAACAAAAGCAAACCAAAACTGTCATAGAAATAAAATTACCTAATAATACAGACATTTTTTAAAAAGTATTATATATGTCATGTAAACATGTAATATGAATGTATTTTTTCTATACTATAATTTTAAATATATAATTATGAGATTATTCATATATTTTTCTGGACATTTTTCCTTAGTTTTTGACAATATTCAAATAATTCTCCACCATTTTTTTAAAACAAACTTAAAGTCCATTTTCTTAATTATCTTTTACCTAGTATGCTTCCTTGTCATTTATTTGGAAATGACTCAGAGAGATGACACATAACACACACACTTAACAAAACACTTAAAGGGAGGAGCACGGTCACAGAGGCCAAAAGTGAATCACTACTACGTTCCCACACTGCAGCTCACCCCACTGCATCACAATATGCAAAGAGATTAGAAATGGGAGAGGCGGAAGATGCGGTAGCCACAGGGCTGTGTGTAACCTGCACGACAATGGCTGTGGGATACCTCCTTAATTTGCTCCCGAGGGTTAACCATCGAAGAGGAAGATACAGAAAGAGCTCCTCCTCCAGCTATAATGGCCAACATCTATGGTGTACTGGTGAGAACTCCAGATTATGGAAAAAGTTACTTAATAAAACATGGTTAAAACTGAGGTGGCTTATAAAGGCAAAAACAGTAGTGGCATCACACAGTGGCAATCATGATAAAATAAAGAAACTTCTAATTCAAGCTCATTACTTGATCTATATAGTTTACAATAGACCCCAAAACTATCATCAGCATGGGTGCTCTTCTGCAGTACATGTACGTGCTTTTCCTATATTTACAGTTTAAATTTAACTGGCACTGTAATCCAGAGCATCGGTTCCAAACCTTTTACTTAAGGGACCTCTTTTTTTTTATCACAGTACACTGATGAACCCTAAGTGATATATTTAATAGACTTTTGATATTACATTCAAGGCATAACAACAGAAGTACAGAACAACTGAAGAACTTTACAATTAACCAAATTGCATCACAGATTTTGTTTTCTTTCATTTATAGGACCTTTTTATAGAAAATCTCGTCTGTAATTTAATTATTCTTTTACGATCGTACATACTGAATAGGCTGCTTTGTTGTTGTTGTTTTTTTTTGTTGTATTAATTCAGTGTTTTCTTCTTCCTGCCACATGGCCATTGTGAGCTCTTTGGTTGTTTTATTTGCAATTTTTAATGCAGAATGAGGCTGTTTAGTAAGAAAGTGAAGGCTCTGTGGATAAAGCCTGTATTCAGGTCTTCACCATGCTCTTGTCTTGTAAGATTTTTTTTTTGGTTTATATCTTTAATAATAATCTAAACTTTAAAACTTTCATTTTCTTCACAAAAATGAATGAAATGCTTAAATTTAGGCCTAGAGAATAACCACTGTATTTTAAAAAAAAGGTTTCTTACACCACTTAAAATCAATAAGGCCTAACCTCAACATAAACATACATAACAAACACTGCTGCATTTATCTCCAGTTTTACCTGTGGAGCATTAGGACATATGTGTTACTGTAAAATCTGCTGATGAAACCAGGGCACCTGTACAAACTGTAATCCACACTGAAATAGCTCAGTCTATATTCTGGCCCACCCGTTCATACTCACAGCCCAAAACAGCTACCAGTGTTGTTGAGCAAGAACTATAGACTTTCCTATCTCTTCTGATTCATTATATAGAGGCAGGATCCTGGTGTGAACATTAGAGGGTAGCATTTCATTCAACAGAAAAATAATAGGTTTTTCAGGCCTGCATCCACAAGATGGCAGTGTGTTATTGTATTATAGAGCTTCAACTAACAGCATGAAATTCACATTTACAGGATGTGGCATAAAGGATGTGCCACCAAATGAGCCATGCCCGATGGATAGCACTCAAATCTGGAATAACACAGGATGCAACAGCTCCCTCAGATGTTGTTAGATTAAAATGAAACATCTGAATGTTTCAGAAATGATAATAACTGTGAAGCAGCTCAAATTATACCATGTTACTGTGATGGGAGACTGTGACCCTGACATCCTTTACGCATGTTAGTGAACTAGGAGACAGGTGGGTATGTTCTAAATACCAAGATAACAAGGTGCTAGGTACTCAATAGATCTGTGTAAACCCTTATTTACACCATAAGAATCTTAACTTTACTAAAAGAATGGTCGATACATTTTATCTTGCATTTACTGATGAATGTTGATGCAATTAGCTCCTTTTATTCAACTGTTTTTCATTCACGTCTGCCATTTTTATCATTTATTGGATTGTAAAACATTGCTTTGGGAGATAATATATGTTGTTTGAGAGAGGTTGTACATGCTGAACATTTTTTGATCTGGAGCTTTAACAGGGTTTCACATAGAATCTGAGAACCATAATTAAACATCGATCAGACATCCATTTGATGGCTTAAGAGTAGCCTGTCAAGCTGTCGCTGGCAGACGGCTCCTCATGCTTGTCCTTGTGATTTAAATCGATAACTCACTGCAGATGCGACAACCGAAAAAAAAGACAAACTTTAGCAAAATGACTTTTGTCTCGGTGTACCAGAGAGAAAGACTGCAAATAGAATCTCAGATGTATTTGACAGAACCTGACAGGCACAACATCACCTTTGACATGAAAGCTGTCTCTTTCTCATACAAACACACACGCGATCACAGTAGATCAGGATCAAACAACGGGCATGATCCCTGAAAGCTATTTAAATATGAATTCTAAAAATTGAGAAAGGGAGTAGGAGGCAGACAGAGTTCAGAAGGGCAGAATGATAGAAAGACAAGTTTACAAGACAGAGGAAGACAAAGGAAGGCATGCAGTGTGAAAGATACAAATAATATCACATACTTCAGTAGACATTGTCAGTGGTTATAAACCTCATAGATATGGGTTAGAAGGGGCCTGCTACACCTCCTTGTGGGTGGACATTATGAGACATCAATCATAAATAGACAAGTTTATTTGTAGGCAGAAATCTCTAGTGGCTGTACTAATTATGATAGGATGTCAGGCATAGACTGCATAGACTATATACAGTCTATGATGTCAGGTTATGCAATATAAAGAGAGGCAAAGCAACAAACAGGACTTTCACCTAGAAGACAGCTGATTGTGTCCAATGTCAAACATAAAAATTTAACATTGACTTATTACAACTTCCGTAGTATAGCTTCCTTTACATTAAGTTACATCATGTTATGTCACCAAAAGTAACAAATTAATAGTCTTCTTTTAACTCAAACCATGATCTTTATTCTAAACCTAATCACGTAGTTTTGGCAACTAAACCGAAGGAAACTGAGTGTGAAACCTAATGAAACTGATCCAGATGACAACTGATAACTCTAACCATTTAATGGGCTGGTAACAGCCTTCTGAAACTACTTGTAGGTATTTCATGTCCCTTATGAGGCTGATAACCCCTGATAACATCCATTCAATCATTTCATATAGGTGTTTCAAGGACTGGGCCAAAAACAGATTCATATAGAAAAAATCTCATCCTCTCCAATTTTAAATCGATTAACAAATTCCAATAATCCATGCTAACATCATTGCTTAGTAGTGCAGTAAATCTGCTAGCTATGATGCCATGTAGAAAATTATTCTAATCTGCCTGATCTTCAGTGCGATTCTGAATTTTTCCTGTGATACCAATATCTGTAGTCTGATCCACTGGATCTAAATCAGCACAGACACTGACCTTATGAAACAAAGTTAATCCATATTACTGTTTCCACTACACTATTTAATCATAGGGCGCTGCCAGCTTAATTCTAAGTTCTGGTGCATAATAGAGCCGTTTTTATCACTATATGCCAAATATCAGATAGGCTCCATATTGGCAGATATCCTGAGTTTAGGTATCGTAATCAGGAGAGAAAAGGTTGGACTGTTACATCCCCAATCTTCCTAAATCATGTTTGGCCTCAGTAACAGTGCTTCATATGTGAAGTGAGCAGTGAACCGCCGTCCAGAAGTGGTTTAACATCTTAGGACTTGCATTTGACCTGGCACATCTATACAGAATTTGTGTAAAACCGTTTCAACTTTCAGTCAAGCCTCAACATCCATGTCCTGTCCACTGCTACAGCAGATTCATGAGAAGGGTCCACCCCATAATCAATTATTGAATAACAAAAATTGAATACAGAACGCTTGGACAATGAGTATGTATTGATGCTGAATTGTGCTATTTTGCTGTCCCTAAAGAGACACACACCTAAGGGACAACAGAGGAAACAAATATAAATCATACATACGCTTCTGTTTGCTCTTTTGTCTTCTATTATACTTTGACATCCACAGAAACATAGATACACAGACACACACACACACACACACACACACACAGAGGCATAATTTCATCAGTTGCTTGCAGATCTTTTGAATTTTGCAGACACAACTACAGTTATTGACACAACAGATTAGCAAAGCATTCATTAGGTGACAGCTGCTTCCTTCCTGCTTCTGGTCAATAGTGGCAGGGCATCCCTCAGTTTAAACATTTATTCGTATAACCTTCCACTAATGAGGAGAGTCCTCCAGAGATGACTTCATGTGAAGTGACACTTGGTAGTCTAGTGGGGTGGAGAGGGCACCCTGTTTGCCAAAACTCTCTGGTCTACATGTCATTTTAAAGTGTTTCAGACAGTGATAAATCAACCAAGTAATAAAACACCCCTGAGATTTTTTGGGGGGTTGTTTTTGTTTTTTGTTATGCCAAGGGGAACCCTTTTACCGCTCTTTAGATTAGACTGTGCAGTCTGAATTTGTGTTTCATTCGTGTTCACAACACGGGTGAGGTGATTATTGAGTTGCCACGGAGACGGCGAGCATCACAAAGACAGATCTCTGAGGTCTGACTTAAGCATGAGCATCACTCTAAACACTTCATTCATCCAATCTTTGCACTTGACATATCACTCACAGCTTCCAGTAGCCTCCATTCAAACTGACAGAAGAGAAATGAAAGGGAAGAGATGAGGTCAAAAAAAAAAAAAGCTATAATAAGCCCTTATCCACCAGCTGTCACGTTCGATTTTCAGATAGAGGCAGAACGGGTGTTTGACAGTCCTGATGTTCTTACCACAACATAGCTTTCCCCCTCCTCTTTCTCTCTGTATAAATCTAATTCCCCTTTCTGAAAAAGAGGGCACTGCAGTCAGTCCCCCTGTGATTAACCTAATCCCCTGATCGCAGAGCTGCACTCCTCTCTGTGCCAACACCACACCGTATTTTACGTCAGCAGCACTCACGCTGTGATAGCCAGGGGGCACACTCCGAAGAAATGTGTGAATTTTAAGCAGTGCAGAATGTAACACCACTACTAAATGTACTACCAGCAAAAGCCATTAAAGCAAGAGCTCACAAAGAGGGGACAACAGATCTTGACGATAAGAACGCTGACGCTGTGATACTTCACTGGTGCTAACGTTAAAGTAGCTGTAGATTGTCAGTAAACCTCCAAAACGTAGGTTGTTTCTGCATGTGCTAATTTGACGTGTGGGCGCGGAGGCTTTGGAGTTGTTTAAAAGTACCTTTGTCTGTTTTGGACTGTGTAGCAAAAGTAAAGTAATGATCAGTGGTGGAAGTAGTATACAGATACTTGAGTAAAAGTAGCAATACTGCACTGTAGAAGCACTTCACTAACAATAAAAGTCCTGCATTCAAAATGTAACTTACGTTAAAGTATGTATTAGTAAGTATTAGTAAGAGAAAAAAAATACTAAGGTATAAAAAGTAAAGGTACTCATTCTGCAGACAGTTGTCCTCTCCCAGTGTTTTGGATACTTCTGCATTAATGTTACATTTTATTGCTGTAGCTGTTAAAGTTGTGCTCATTTTAACATTTTTATCTACTGTTTCAGTAACAACAAGGCATCATTTTCTATATGATAATCACATGGTGATTGGTTGTTTAACTATCCTGTGAGAACCATGCTCTGAACATCCAACTTGTCATGGTGTCCGAAATTGTGATGATGCCTTTTTGCTGTTGATCCAGGAGGGTTTATTCAGAGTTTATTTTGTTTCTCATAAAAGGGAACTTTCTTACTTACATATATATATATAAAATTTTAAATCACCACATTTGGAGATATGTAGTTTTTACTGGGTAGGAAGGGTATAAAAATGTTATCTGAACATTATCTTAGGCTGACAAACAAGTGTAGCTGAGCTAAAAGTACATTATTTGACTCTGTGTGTGGCTGAGTAGAAGTATAAAAGTTAAATAAAAGGAAAATAATAATTTGTTTGTTTGAGTTCAGTACTTACTCGTACCAGTTACATTCCAATGATGATTAATGTAAGTAAATACTTTTGCTCTTGAGTAAATAGCAAAGTAAGATAATTACAATTTAAGTGAGATATATGGAATAAGAAATAAATTATGCTTTCCAAAGTAACTTTTCCAACACTGGTAGTTAGCAATGCTCTGTAAACATTAATAAAAAAAAACACTCACTAACATAAAGGTGCCTGCCTCACTTCCTTAATGGGTCAAACTTAATTATTTAGAGCACCTATGTATATTCTGTACAGAAACTCAGCACATACGTCACTGTGGCATTTTAAAGACACAACACACATTATAGTTTATGCCACGTTAAAGTGTGTGTGCGTCCTTATACGTTTCATCTTTCCAGCAAGTGCAGTCAATGACGTGCATGCATGTGTGTGTTAGGATGAGGATATTTAAGGCTAAAGAACATGGTGAACGGTGTTGAGGGTTAGAGGGTTTGATCCTGACATAAGTACGGGGGTTCAGGTAACAGGACAGAGTCTGCCAAGCTTTCTGTCACAGCATCTTTACACCTGTTTTTTTTTCCTGGTCCCTCTCCAGCTGACAGGCTACAGGATCTGTAGGAGTGTAATCCACAAAGTGGTTCAAAACAATGATTCACTTCAGGTTCACAGATCAAGGAGACTGAATGAGGGAATGTTCACCAAATCACTAAACTCTGCAGTTCTGAACACACTTCAGCTGTTCAGAGCGTGCAGGGGAGGTTCTTTTTTGAACGAGCACATAAACTAAGCTTAGGTTATAGTCAGAGCAGAGTTTTGGACAAAAGTAGATCAATTCATACTGCTATAGCAATGCAATGTGTGTGAAACACTGATTAGCTGCTATAAGCTACAATCCAGTTCTGATAGTACTAATCCTTCTTCAGGCTGTGTTTAGGTTAATTATCAAAAACATGCTAATTCTGCCCGAGTGAGCTTTTCCGAATTCCGTAATATAATATTGCGTGCCACTGAAATCCCCCAGAGAGGAAATGTATTTCTTGTCAATGAAACCCTATAATATCAAATTTCACTTTGACAACCCGTGAAGCACTTATTGCAGAGTTTAGGCCGGACATACAGAGTGTGGAGAGAAACTACAGTGGTTACAAGAGGGAGAAAAGAGGAAACACAGAGTTAAAGAGATTTAAGGAAAGGAAAGGATAGAAAAAAAGCTGCAATTTTCACACCACGACTCTCCTCATATGCACCGAGGTGATTTTCTTGCAGCTGAAAGTGTTATCAGCAATTTCCTGCAGCGATCTACACAAAGCACACCTCTGAGGTTTGCTTCGAAGGGCCAATGAGAATGATAGACTGTGTCCTCACTCAGCAAATTATGTTCCTATGCAAGAGCAAATGCACATACATTACATATGCACAAGCTAAACAGAATAAATAGTCAACAATCCCCTAAAAATGGTTTACATATGACAAATATACAAAAAGAAATGTTTTGAAGTAAATGTAATGTCGACTGTACGGCATTTTCTATTCTTATAATGAAGAAATGTTAATTACAAGGTTCCCACACATTTTCATGGACAAAATATCAAAACTTCGTCATGACTTTTCAAGGACCCTAATTTTTCTTTTTTCCTTTCCCCACTTGCACAGCATTTTTCAAATGCATAAGATTCAAACTTTTCACAGATTTCAGCATTCCCAATGATGTGATCAAGGGCTGTTGGAAATTTGAATATCCAACATTCATTTCTGTTTTAACAGTGTCTGGCTATGATAAGCTGTGTAAATATGGCAATTTTTATAGACAGTATGCATTCCAAACCGATTTTCTTAAACACATTGCTGAATACATAAATAAAACATCGACAAAAAATTGATGAATAATTTTAAAGAAAATATGTCCTCCAAACCCATGGTTTTCTTTAAAAATAAACATTAAGAAAAAAGAAAATTGTCGATCAAAAATTTAAAAGAAAAGACTTTTTTTTTTTTTTTAAATCACTAAAAAAATTGTATTTTTTTACTAGTTTGTACTTTAAAAATTACACCAACTTTCCACAGCCTAAAAAGCAGGGCTCAAGGCTAAAGTTTTCCCATTGTCTTGGGGACAATAGAAAATGTGTTGAACATAGATTTTCCCTTGGACACTGTTGGGACGAAAGGATGCAATAAACTCAATAATAGGTAATAATCAGGGGACACACCCTATGATCGTCCTGATAACACTACACTGTGATCAACAAATCCATGTTGATATCAGCAGGAGGTTGCTGATGGAGGTTGCGTGGAGCTACATAATGATATGTTCAAGATCTCTTCTGTAAAAATGAACACTGGGTGCTTGTAAATTCTATCATTTTTCAACAAAAAAAAAAATCAAGGAAATTATTACATTTGTCACCACAATGTAACTGGTTTTCGAAAAACTTCAACATCAAACTAACGCATCCACATTCACCCACATCCATCCTGTTACGGGCAAAACTAACAAAGCTGGGGCTCCTTTATCTTCACATACCAAACCCAGGAGTGACGACGGTAGCAGAATGGGCTGATGGGACAATCCAGACCAGATGATGTTGTCATTACATTGGTTACTCGAAAGAATCAGTTTGTTTCTTGTTTGTTTATTGGTCTCGACTTTTCTCAACTCAATAACTTACTTGATTTGATTCATAGATGATGAAAGTGTTTAGACCAGCATTATTGAACCAATCCTCATAAGAAGTAGATGATACACAGGCTGCACTGCATCCTGGAAGTCACACCGTGGAACGTCTCAGGACAGTTTCAGAAAATCACCAGGATAATGTCAGCATCCGTCACTTGATAAACTGCGCTCAGTTTCCAAAAAACAGCAGGTGGTAGTTCAGACTCGCCGCAAGAAAATCACCTTCCATGCTCATTCCAGTCACCCCTCAGGTACTGCAGGTCAGCGGTTTTTCAGAAAATGGGCCACGACAGAAAAATAGCTCCAGCCAGTTTTAAAACAATCCTCATTCTGTCATTCAGAAGGATATTTGCAGCTCTGCCAGAAAGTCCACAATTAAGGTCCAGCATACAAAAAACAAGACCAGACAAAAAACTACAATCACACAAAAATAGAAATGAAAATATGCTTCCCTCAGGAAACCACTTATAATCCTCCAACCCAGTGTTGAACACAGCATCTGTTAACTGCCAGTTCTCCTTAAAGCATTCAGAGCCATGTTTCATGTCTGCGTCTGTCCCTGTCCTGCTGAAATTGACTGTGTTGCTTTTTCTCATCTGTGCTTCAGTTCACGACTGCCGGACCACGTACAGGTCACATTTCATGGATGATCTTTGATCCCCCAGCCCCGAGTAACCAAGGTATATATTTGCATGGACCAGAACAACAACTGTTAAACTACCTGGCTTTCTTGGCTATAGTCACTCTCCCATCAAATTGTTCACGTTAAGGCTAATTAAATAATACTATTTTTTAAATTCCTCAAAACCTCTTGCTGTAAATGCTTGTCCATCTCACTTCTTTCTCTACTCCAACTAAAAGTCAAACCAAGATTAACTTTAATCAACAAAGATAGTAGAGTTGATAGCATAGTTGTCCCTTAATGTTTTGACAAGCTGCTGTTAGATGTATATCTGTATGTGTAAAAGAGCACAAAAGCATCATCAATTTTTTAATCGCTGCAACTGTATAGGCCTTCACATACAGTGCAGTATCTATCTCATCTTAGTCTACAACCTTTGACCAAATACACAACGAGTTTCATTTAAATAACAGCCCGGCAGTAAAGCAATCACCCACTTTGGCAAATAAGTGCAAAAAGAATCACATTCTCATTTTCCTTCTTGTGTTACTCGACCACTTCTTTCATACGCCTCTCTGTATCACAACTGCCATGTCTGTCTCACTGTACGTGCTGATTGTACCTACATAGGGTCTGATTACACAGAGCGGCAAAACACAGTACGAGCTGATAAGGGCCACAGCGACAACTCTAGCCCACATCGAGGACACACAATCCACCTTTAAACAGCAAGACATTCTCTGAGAGCTGTGCGCTTCAGAAAGCCGGCACTTGTGGCCAATGTACAGCATGACACTTGAGACTGCCTGTATCAAATAGCATTCAGCAAACAAACAACTGCAGCTGAATACAAAATCTGTTTTTACACTGGTGCCTACTTTAGTAGGCCATTCAAAGTGCCTCTGTAAAACATGTGAAACTGCCTAGCAACAAGTGGGTTCAAAAGCACTTGACTCATGGTTCTGTGTGGTCGGCCATTGTTTGCTTTGAAAGCTAGCACATTTTCACCGCATGTATGGTGGGCTCAAATAATTATTTGAGAGGATTTCTATGGACAGAATAGAAAAGGCTTTTGTTAGATGAACTGACTGATGGATCAAATAGAATTTATATTGGACAAAAATAGATTTGGTAACAATCCACAATATTACAAAGTTGATTTTTTCAGTAACCTCACCACCTCTGCATCACACATCATTTATCATCCAATAGTCAACTGTCAAACATGGACTTGGAGTGGATCTTTAATTTGGGAGTGAGTAGTGTTACCACCATGATTCTTAAACTTTCAAATTCTAAATAAAACAGCATTCCCCCCATATTTGAACTGAATTACAAATGTACATTTTGCTATCAACTTGTGTCTGAAGCAGCACTACAGAACTCCAACAAATTAAAGACTCTGAACTGAGGGAATGGGAAATATGAGAAATTTCTACTCTATTTCTATTTCCATACTCTATGGACAGTCTCCTTACATGCTTGGTAGATTTTTTTGTGAAAAGTTAGCAGAACTAGGGAAACAAAGGTTTGTAGAAATATTAACATTTAAAGGACATTCCAACCTAATTTAAAGCTGCAAACAGTGACATGTTTCAACTGCACATCAAATCCAATGCCTTCTTGTGATATCAAAAGGTCACTGGTACAACCAAACCCACTGACAATCAACACCCAACACTGCAGCTTTGTGCACCTTTAAGTCTCTTTATTGTTTTGATTTTCCAGCCTGCCCATCAAAAAACAGCAGAAAGCTCAAGTAATCCTATTCAAGCATGTAGTTTAAAGGGTTGATCTACACAGCAGTACTGTGCAGACAAAGACAAAGAATCAAAGCTGCTGCTCTGGATCATGGAAACCCTAAGCAAAGCTGATGATAAAGCTGCTTGTCTGTGATTGAGAAAGACAGAATGAGAGGAAAAAAAGGTGAAAGGTGGACTATTGCACAATGTTTCTGTAAGCTATTCTTAACTTACCCAGAATGCTGTTTTGTCACTTAATCACCCGCCTGCCTGAAACCTGCGATCTTTACTTATAAGCTTAACTGAAAAGCCTGGCTCACAGGTAAACCCGTGGGACACTCAGATTGTGGGTCAACCCACACATCACTAAAAGACATGCTCTGAATATCATATAGAGCTCCTTCAAAAACCAGATAATGTATTTCTCTCTGTACATGAGAGCCGTGCCTTCTGCTTAGTGGTGGAAAAACTCACAGATGAAGTGTGATTCAAAGTTCAGCTAATCCATACAGAGTCACACATACACACGCATGCATACACACGCATGCACGCACACACACACACACACACACACACACACACAAAGCCATGCAACAACTTATCATGAAAGAACGACAGGCAATGACAGAATATTACTCATCCTGAATATAATACAACCACACTGTTTACACGCAAAAACACATAGTGACTTAAAATATCCCTTAGCTGGGAAATTCTTCAAACACACAAACATAAGAGAGGGGGAAAAAAGCAGAGACAAAAGCACTGAGGTGAGAGACATTTCCATGGCAACCACATTCGTAAACCTGACTCCACCAATAAACTGTGACCTTATAGTAAGCCTGAGGATTCATAATATACCTGAGGCTATGATAGTGTTACAGTAATACTTTACTATTATTATTTTATATATTTAATTTCATTTTAATGTAATGAACTGCATGTGCAGGTATATTGTGTTTGCAACATATATGGTATTTTCTGTTTTACTCTCACAAATTTACTATGCAGGATTAGTCTAAAAAGTCATATGATTAGTATGGACCTTAACCTTTTTCATGAACTTACTAAAATCACACAAATTGCTGACTTTTTACTGAGGTGGATGGAGTATTTAATAACCAGTTGATTTCACTAAGGCCAAAAGTCCCCTATGGCCGCAGGATTCAGTTTGAGATGATTCAACAGTATTCTTAGACTAAAAATGTACTTAAAAAAACACCGCTGGATTACGTGCCAATTCAAATGAAGCCATCTTTCAGTAGTCCATGTTTGCTGGCCATGTGAAAATGAAAGAGGAAAGGATTTAATCATGTAGAAGACAGACCAGGCAGACTGTTGTGATAAGGGATTAGGAGGTAGAGAGCTGTGGAAATGATCATTGGCATGAATGACTAATTGGCTGGATGGTGAGCAAAGTAGGTGAGAGATGAAAACAACAAGAGAGGAGAAGAGTGGAAGGTAATTCAGGTCAAATATGCCAGGCTTTTTTTCTTTGTCAGGCCAGGAATGAGGCTGGCAAATTTGCATATCCAAGCATGGTGAGGAAATGACCGGCCTCTCTCATACTGTGTTACTACTCATTACGGTGATCGGTTTGCTAGGTTTAGGAAAGAGCAGCAGGATTGGTTAGGGGAAGAATGTCAGTGTAAGCCAATCAGGGGCAGAGTAAGCCAGGTCATTCCTTCACCACCCAAAGATTCGCAAATTCACATAAGGTTGGGTAATTTGGCTTAAAAGTAATATCGCAAAAGTTTTATAATATATCACGATACACAATCTCGATATTTTGAGTACTTAAGTACTTTTTACAGCCAAACACAAAATCATTACATGAATTACTGTTACAACAAAGTTAAATATAGTAGCAAAAGTCAGAATAAATTTAAATAAAGTCTTGTTATAATATAATAAAGTTAAATAAATAGTTCGAATAATGTTGAATTAAGTTTTGTTATAATTAAGTAAATCAAAGAAGAACCACTGGTACTTTAATTTTAAAGCATCCAGCTGATCTCAAGCCAGAAGTTCTTATATTTTTGCTTTGAACCTAAAGCTTCCGGTCAACAGTTAGCTGTTAGCAATATACTGTTACTCCTGCACCTTAAAATGTGAAGATTTATTTACTGTGAGCTGGAAAGAAACTAACAGCTCTCCAGTTTTGCAAGTCGCGCTGGTGCTCTGTGGTCGCAAAATGTTATTAATAGTCACAATCAGAGCTCAGCACATGCAAAAACACACGCCTAACCTGCTCACAATATCATTTACTTATTAAGAGTTAAACTGTAACAGCGGAACCATTACACATGTTGATTTATTCACGATGAATTTGAAACAAAAGCTAACCAGTCCATATAGTAAGATTTGCAAACTGCACTGGTGCTTCATGGTCGCAAAATGCAACTAAATAGTGGCAGTCTGGAGCCCTGAAGACATAGAACAAACACGCTCACCTGCTCAAACGTTATCGCTCAGGAGAAAGTGGTTTGGATAGGCTTAGCAGTGTATGTGCTGTACCATATTTGTGAGTCTTTTTTGAATATATCTGTGAGAGGGAGAAAGCCAAGCGAGAGCGAGACAAATAAAATGTCGAGGAACGTGGAACAAGCAGAAATACATCAAGTACATTTGATATATCGCCTTCCCCCAGTGTGGCATTCTTCAAGCTGTCAGCTAAACTGACTGCTGATTGAGTGAAGTTAACAAATTTAAAAAAAAATTAACTCCGTATCGAATAAGACTAAAACAATAGAGGCATTAATTAATCTTCCAAGAGTTAAATAAAAGAAATTCTCTACTCATCAGCACATTATGCTATAGTAGAGGTCAGGACACTGGGTCATTATTGCCAGTATTTATTGAATGAACATATCTGGTATCACTGTATAATATCTAGAGAACCATTTAGGTCAAAAAAAGGACTCACATTTTCATTTCTATATCTATAAATAGTGTATTAAGCTTGTCGAGGAAATTCAGTGGAGATCCTTTTTGGTATCTGAGCAAATGTAACCACAGAGTAAAAAAAAGTGTATTTAGCAGCAGTCGGTAGTAATGAAGAAAATAACTGCCCTTCCCAGGTAAGGCATTATTCATGATATGATAATCCCTCCATAATAATGCTGGCAGGTCACATGCAGAAAAAAAGATACTGCTCAGCTTGCTGCCGCCACCACCGCTGCGTTTGTCAATGCATGTCACCGCGCACTACCACCCGACATCGACCCGTGGGCTCCATTTCTTCATGGTTCCCCACAGGGAGCCGCATTGATCTCACTCTGCTCTCACTTCCGGCGGCTTTAATTTATGCTTCACAGGGAGCGACAAGAAACCTTTAGCCTCGACACCCAAACAAAATCTGTGCTGTCATTCCCCACCAATTAAAATGATCTTCATCAATATGTGAATTGGCGGAGTGCAATGCATGTACAAAATATTAGGAAAACATGGGAACACAGATAAGAGAAACCAGCTAAAAGTCACTTATTTATTTTCCTTCCAGAGAGAAATTTAGCTGAATCTACAATCCAATATTAGGAATATGTCTAATTATTTGCATACATACAAATATAATGTTTTTAATCATCTCCTATAGCTCTATACCAGAATGAAACTGAATCCCTACTCTATTATGTCCTTGACACACACACCAGTTATAAAGTATGTCCAACTCAAAGGCCACCACTGACATCACCACAACTCGCGTGTGCAATGTAATTATCACCAGAACCCTTTGTGGGTCTATGCATGTCTCACCTCACATCCCTGTGAGTGCATAGGGCTTTAGGCCCGTTAGAGACCAAGTGTGTGTTTATCAGTGTGTGACTACATGACGCACATTGTTACGAGCAAACATTGCTGCCTGGTTGCCATGGTCAACGGCTGCAACAAAGCCGAGCTTCCAATAGCCTGTATCTCCTTTCCAACTCTATCTCCCTCATTTTCCTCGAGTCATTTGGGTTTTTGTCTCCCCCCTTTTGTTCTTCTTCTGTTGTTGTCTTCTTTTTTTTTTTGTTTTGTGTTAGATAATTCTTTTTTTTATTTGGCTAATCTCTTCTCTTACAATTTCCATTTATTTTTCTTCTGTCCGCATTGAAATCAATGGGGTTTTTTTAATCCACACTCACAAACTACTGTTTAATATCCTCAATTTTTGATAAGTTATGTCATGCTATTATCTCCTTTTTTATCATTATATCTCCAGTATCAATTTTTGCATCCGTTTTTGTGTGCCGCTCCTTACCTGCGTCTATCTTTGTGTCTCAGGAATGAGCACTGTATTATGCGATGGCTTCCAGCCAGGGCTTTTAGCCTATTTTTATCTCGTCTGAGTTTGTCTCCCACAAATAACATCTAAATGGGCCATTTGGGATCTTTCTTTTTTTTTTTCTATCTTCCCTCTCCTGAGTTCTTTCTTTGAAGTGTTGTTTATTCTGTCTGAACTGAGGAGAGAAACAGCACTTAGTGTAACAATGATCTGAGACGACATGGCCGGTATACTTTAAATTTAATTCTTGCTCATTTTCCCCTTATTCTCTACACTCAGCTGTCTCTCTTAAATTGCTCTCCCTCTTTCATGGCTGTCTATTTATGTCCATCCATCCATCAATTTTATGTACCAGTTTATTCTGTGTAAAGTTGAAGGGGGAAGACATTGGGCAAACGGCAGGCTATTGCCTTTTAAAGGGCTTAAGGCCCAAACAAGCCAAACTGACATAAGACAACTGGTGACGAAGAAAGCCGACTGTTATGTCGTGTCGACTTTTATGGCCAAGAAAAGTCGACACGACGGTCAGCTAGTTCAGACATTCTGTACCTGAGTGAGATGACATAAATCTCTGTATCAGCAGATTCAGCAGTCTGTATTTGTTATGAAAAAGGGAAATCAGAAAATCCAAAACACCCAAGACTTCAGACTTGAGCCTTTTTTTAGTGTGCTACAATGTATTAAGCACAGCCGTCTGTATCTATATAATCAGTATTGCAGGGAAAATGTCATCCAGCAGTGTAGTGCTTTGCTACAGCAGAGATTCTGGACCACTTCAGGCACTTGCATTACAGAAATGGGCAAGCTTTAGGAGGAGGATGTGACAATCAGATCCAGGAACTCCATCAACTGCCTGACAATATCTCAATATAAGGTCAGCAGTTTTCCAGTTTTCTGCTGAGAGGAACCTGGGCAACACCCTGCCTCACCATCTCACGTCCCAGTCATGGTCTCTCCATATTCCTTTCACACAAGTTTTTGTTTCCACAAGCACAGAAGCTGCATTCATGCAGTCCTCCTGAAACCTCCTGAGCCTGACATCTTCCCTCCACATGGCTGATCTTCTAGCCAAGACTCTGAGCAGCCAATTGAGGCTTGACCATGACCTACTCAGATTTCATGTTCAAAACCTCCAGCAGGACACACAAAAAAGCCCCAATGAGGCAGATGTTCACCTTGCAGGTTTGGCTTCAATTGCTCTAACCAGGATCATCTTCCACCACCTGATCCACCTCATAACAAAAAAGGGGCTTCAGGTTTTCTGATACGAGGTGCACTTTTCCACACGTGCTGACTTAGCTTGACTTGGTTTTAATCGGCACGTCAGCCCAGGATGGCAGGGATTTGCATCTCCATTACAACAGAGCTACCTCCTTGAAGGTGTGTTTTAACTGATAATGGGATTGTCTTGAGTAATGAAGTTTTAAAGCAGCAGGCTGGTCCATGTTATAGCCCCCCCTGTTATTTTGCTGCAAGTGTTTCGCCATCACACAGCATGGTTGATAAAAAACGTTTAACTGTTGTAAAGCAGATATCTGAAGTACAAACAGCGACAACAAAGAGCTGCAAAAGCACGGATAGCTGAACAACCTAAAAACATCTCTGGTCTCCTGCACAGACACACAAGCTGAATCTCGCAACATGTGCTTGTTTCAGGGATTGACTGCGGTCAGCAAGGCATCACCACTTCTTGATTGGAGGCTATCGAGCTCACTTTTGGCCTGACTTTTGGTCCATCTCTGGTACGGGTTGACAGATTATTGGCATGGCTCAAAATTCTCACTTGACTTTATAAAAGAAAAGTTATCTGGGAACTTTCTGTATGGGTGAACTTTTCAGTTTTGTGTTGGAGTTTGTTATATTCCAAATTCTAAACATTCACAGAAAGATTTTAATTTTTTTTTTTGCATATCGGTTCCAAATATGATTGATTGATTGATTGGATTGATTGACTGATTTGTTTATTTAAGTGTCATGCACTTAATTGTGCCCTGCATACATGGTCTTATGAGACACTGACGATAACAATGCAATTTACCTCCACCTACCTCCATTAACCTACATAAGTCTAAGCCAGAGGATCCAATCAGAAGCAGTAGGCTATGACAGAGCTCCAGGCCAGGCTCCCCTGGAGGTGCCAGGTTATCCTGTTTCATGGACCAGTGACATCACTGGTGACACCAATGTAAGGGGACCTACATGTGTTTGTGTGTACTTCCTGCATGCGGGGGGGGGGGGCTCCTCTCTCTATGCAACCATTGTGTAGCTCGGTCCCACTGAGCCTTGAGGGTATGACAGTAGACTGCAGGTGCATACACACACAAAAACAGTATTGTGTGCAACCCGAGTCCAGGAATCAGATTCCAGCCTCTCTTCTAAACATTCACATAGTCTCTCTATCAAACACAAACACACACACACGCACGCACGCACGCGCGCGCACGCGCACGCACGCACGCACGCACACACACACACACACACACACACACACACAGGGGCCTCTATAATCACAATAGGCCTGAGAAGCATTGACAGAGAGCCATATAATTCATATGACACCACATGGGAGCAGACTAGAAGGAAACCTACCTCATACTAGTCTACCAATGACAAAGACGGGCCAGTCTTTTAGCAGCATCAGCACACAGGAGAACAGACCTCCTTTTCTTCTTTTACACCTCCTCTGCTTAAACTCAACCCTTCCACATCCAACTCCTCCTGCACTCCTGGCTATTCTCCATCACTCATCTTCTCCCCTGTCCTCTCAACTTACCCTCCAGGATTTCTCCTGTTGTATTATTTAATAGCTAAGACTGCTCGTTGTTTGTGCAGCTTTTCAGCGATTGTGCACTTCAGAAAGAAAGAGGTGAATGTGCCACAGATGCAGCAGTCACCTCTAGCCAGTAATGCTGCAGAAACGCTTCAACATTTGATCAAGGGACACATTTTACCATTTAGTCCTGTCTTATTGAAAATCACTTGCCTGAATCACTGGTTTTAATCATGGTTTGCTCACAGTGCGGCAAGCTGCAGGTGTCCCAACCATATGGCATGTTGGCATTCACACTTAGTCATGCTTAGGAAAAGGGGAGGCTGAGAGAGAGATGAGCCCCATGAGTCCAGTGGTTGAGCAGCTCTTTGTAGGCGTTAGGGGATTTTTTCAATCTTTTGCTGCTGTCTGTAAGTCTGTATACTTTGCAACAGCATCCCTACAGCCTTCTGACTAAACACAGCCTGCATCCAAGTCTTAAGCCCTGCATGGCAAGGAATCAGTGGTCTGAAGGGATGAGGAAAAAGAGGGGAAAAGAATTGAAAGGAGAGACAAGAGAGAGAATAAATGCAGGGATGTGAAATGTGATAGTAAGCAGATATTTTTAAAAAAAATGGAAGCAAAGGAGCTCCTGACAAGCAAAGAATGTAAAGAGATCCAGAATAGACTAAAAGGAAAAAAAGAGATCAGAAAGAGGTGGAAAAAAGGACCATACACCGCCCTCCGTAAAGCTCGTCCGGCTGAGTCACTCACTGCAGAGCGACCGCAGAGCTGAGCCACCTCTGGTCTGCCCTGCAATCATTTCACAGTGGAGGCTCTGATAAATTATCAAACAGTCACAGTCACAGTCACTACAGCAGCTGTGAGGCTGGCGCTGACACCACTGCCTAACAAGCCAAAATTGATACAGTTGCAGGCACATGCTAATGTGACACACTGCATCAGCATGCCGCAGAGCTGACTGGGGCACATTTCAAAGCTGGTACACAAACTTGGAGTTTTGAGGGGCTTTTTGGGAAAGTTTATTTCTAGAGCTTGGGTGTCAATAATAAAACACTAATAGTGAGCCTAACTATCCCCTGTGGAAATCCACATCTACAAGCTAGTATCCAAAATACAAAGCTACAGGGTATGTAATATTCATTCATTGTCCAAAAAAAGACAAGTGCTTCAACTTTGGATTGATGTTTTGTACCTGTTCACTTTGTCAGCAAAAAAAAAGATCAGTTTGTGATAAAGGCAGAAATTAGCATGATGGCCTATTCCCATATTCCACTTAAAAGCCAATATTTGCCAATGTAGTTGATGTGCCGATATTGTCATGCATCCCTATTTTTTAACAATAAAGCATGTAAACATATTCTAGTATAACACAAAATTATGAAACTGAAAATTAGCATAATGCGGGACTTTAAGAGATATTTTTCAATCACAGTACTTATAACACAATGTTCACATGCTAATCGATACAAAGCCGTGAGGAATAGCAGACGCAAATAACTTCTCTCTTTTCTTTGATGATGCTATGGGCTCTAATTAATTAATCAACACCACAACCAGTGACTGCAGGATACATATGACAGCACTTAGTCTGGCACAAAAGCCAAATAATGAGGTTGAATTTATGCACTTGCCATCCCTTAAAATCCATAGTGCAGTGGGGTAGACGGTGTTATTCTCAGACCAGCTTTGTGCTGTGATGCAGTAGACTCCATCACACAAAAAGCAATTTAAATGGCTATGACAGTGCAAGTGTGCCTCTCTCTGTAGCCTCTGAGCTTTAATGAGCCACAGAGATAAAGTGGCGCTAAATTAACGACCCAAACAGCCAAACTCCTGTCAAGGGACTTGTGGTGAGTAAGACAATCAACACTTCTTATTAATACCCACATAACTCCAGTTGCACAACATACTATGCCTAAATACTACAATTTAAGCCCTCTTCACGCTTGCTTTGTTCCACTTAAGCACACGGACGAGGCACAACCACAAAAGAAAACTGCATGAGTGCTTTTCATGCAGAACCCACCAAGAACATGTTTTGACACTCTAGAACATCTTTGACATCTTTAAAACTCTTGATCTGTGCTTCAATTGCTTCCAGTGTTTTAGAGTTAAAGGATAAATTTGGAAGATGTGACTGTTGTATCAAGTTTGGAGAGCTGAACACAATTTATCCAGTTGGCAGTGGCGCTCTGTCACTCTGCCTCTCAGTGTCACCTGTGTCCACAACATCAGGGAGTAAAGGGAATAAGGCTGAAAATGGTCTCCATCTGCTGCGGGGGTGTTTGATTCGATTATCTAAATGTGGACCTCTGAAAGGCTGGCTCTCACAAGGCCAAAAAAGAAAGGCCCACCACCACTCAACTGGATTTAACAGCAACAAATGTAATAACTGCCATAATATCAGGGAGGTGGCCTGTTGAGAAAAAAATGAGGTAAATCAATGCTATTAGCCTGTTAGAAAACATCACCTGGGCTAAAATGAAGGAAAGTAAATAATTCTGTCAGTTCTGTGTTGTGAATTTTATGGTATGGAATGAAAGTGACGAAAGGAGAAGAATGAAGTAGAATTATGAGTGGAGTAGGAAAATATCATGAAAAAAGTCTATAAAACATGAAAAGTGTGACCTGTCATACTGTAGGATTATACATGGCATTTTACAACCTTGGTCTCATTTTTATGGCTTTGACCATTATTCATGTAATGGTGTGACTGCAACATGCATGCAGAGGCATTTGTAAGCAAGAGAGTCCTTATCACTGTGTACAATGCACTTCCTCTAAAGGCTAACTGATAGTTGTGACTATGTTGAGTTCGCTGTAGCTTGGCCTACGCAATTGTTTAGTTCCTGTGAAGGGCTGTAAAGTTTGACTGATTGAAAACACTCCAAAAACATGCATTAAACATAGCTTAATAGTGACAATGTTAAACACGAGTACAAAATTAAGCTCCATTATAACTCACAAAGTTCACAGATAAAATATGTGTTCTTTGCTAGACATGTTTTTCCCATTATCAGCATAAGCCTCTGACATTTCAAATAGCATAAATTAGCCTAGCGGATAACATTTAACAAAGGTTTTGTTACTATTTGGCCCATTTAAAACTTTCAAGGTTAAAACAAAAATATTTATCTTTGACTGAAACTATTTCCCTACTTATACAACAAGCTAATGTTATTAGCATAAGCCTATGATATTTTACGTTACATAAATCAGCCTAATAGCGAGCAGACTTTCCTCTACTTAAATATATCTGGGATAACGCAGACATAAGATATAAAATGCTATGTTGGTGTGTAGAATTGCATCAGAACCAATACAAACAATGGCCAGAACTACTAAAATAAGACCCAAGATAGCTGTAATTACCCGTGAGAGTATATAGATTTGTGCAAGATGTTATATGTTGTCATTTTAAAAGCACATATTACAGTGTGGCATCAATGTTAAGACCTCTCAAGCCAGCACAGATTCATTTAGAAGCTTATTTATAAACAGCATATCATGCCAGCCATGTCTTCATGTGAAATGACTGTCATATCAAGAATACGCCCTATGAGTCACTGCTACCGCAGGTGGTTGGCAGGCTTCTGAGTGCACATGTAAATCTGACAAGACACAAACTTGGTCCTGAAATTTTCCAAGCTGGTGATGGAGCATAACTGATACGCAGCATCGGCACAGTTGGTCTTATTCTCTGCCATCCTAACTGCTTACCGAGGTTCCAGTTACATGTTTGTCACTTTTTAAAAACAGTACGATTTCTGCAGTCAGCAACCTGACTGAAAAACAAAAGCCAGAGGCAACTGGGTATACAACTGCCTGCTGCTGCCCCTTATGCAGCACCCAGCCCGGTTGAGTGCTTTGTGATGACAGATGAAGTTGGAGAGAGAGAGAGAGGCACATAACCCCTCTAGGACATATTTAGGTGATAAAAATGACAACAGTAAACAAGTCTGTAATTAAAAGATCGTCTCTTTTTGTCTCCCTGGTGGCAGGAAGTGGATTGCTTTCTCCACGAGTCAGGATAATTTACCCTTAGAGCTACAAAGCCACTACCACAATTTTAGCTATTCATAGCAGATGAGAGGAAATCTTTTGAGTCTTATTACATCAGCCGCTGTGCTAAATTTGTCTGCTGTGCCTCAGATCGATTTTACCCTGGTTCTAAGCAGCTGATTAGCTATCATCTTCTCTTGTGATGATGTGTGCTGCGTGGTGTCACAAGTTGAGTTTGAACTTCCCTGAGAAAGTCAGTTTGATTCAAAGCCTTTTTTACTTTGGCAAAACGACAACGAGGCTAAACTTACTGCTGCCGTGGCTGGAATCACCACTGTCACTACCCTCACGACCATGACCCTCTTCAATGACCTCAAACAATTTCTGTCATTGTCATTATTAACCATCATTAGACCCATTAAGGACGTTCAGAGTCACTGGCATTTATCATCTGCGTCTTCTCCAGCTCCATCACCCTCAACTGTCGCTGCATGTTGATGAGCAAGAGGTGTGAGGAGAGTCAGTGAGATGAACATGTTCTGTGTGTGTCCGTGTGTGTGTGTGTGTGATTTGTGCTAATGTGTTCCAGAGGGGTCTGTTGTTTTCGAGCGACACTCTCCGCCTGGACTCCTCACAAGGAGCACCACAAGGACGTTGGCAGATGGCGAGAGTTGGCAGGGGTCCCCTGTGCTGTACATCGGCTGCCAGCAGGCAGAGCAGCCCGCAGCCACAGGGAGGCTTTTTAGGCCACACACACTTGACACAAGGTACTGGCAGACAGGTCAACCTTAAACACACTACAGGGACACTTATAAGCACATGCAGGCACACTCTGATCACTACACATGTAGACACGAAGCCCAGACTGTGAGGTGGCCAAGACTTGCTGAGTTATTATTCATTTTGAGCCTGGTGTGACTTTTCTAGGCCAGCGTTTGCAGAAGTGGAGTCTGGGATCCCCCAGGGGCAAACGGAGGTAGATGAATGAGGAAATGAGGAATACTCTACTTACAATAAGTTATTCATTAGACTGTTGTCGTAGGTTATGTCATCAGCGCTAAACCACAGGCCAAAAACCAATCTCCACAAGGGGTTCAAAATGTTATCAAGTGGAAAATCCTGTCCTAAAACTGGAATGTTTTGAAATCATGTTTGTCCATGACTCAAGTGGAACAGAATGGGGGTAAAACAACATATTTATTCAGAAACAACTCTCAAGAGAAAACACTAAAAAACAAATTGAGTACTGTAAAACTTCAATTAATAGCTCAGGCTATTACTTACTTAAACAAAGAAACTCAACAGGCTTATATTTGGAATATGCGTCTATATAGGACAGGCTTTTATTTCCTTTAACACAAACCTGCTGCTCAGCAAAGATAAGAATTACAATCAAATTTCTATATTTAAACCTCTCTTTTGCGTTTCTCTTGTTTACTATGTTGCATTACTGTCTTCTTTGGTGCTCATGGTTTCTGTAAAAATAGCTGAATAATTGAATTGTAGAGAATCTTACCAAACTAACAATGTATGTAGAATGTTTATATTGACAAAAGTTTCAAGATTTATATTTTTATGAGTCTCTAAAAAGACCCTGCAGTTCAAGGCTGGATCACAAAGCTTCTGAAAGGGAAATAATCATACCAGAGCCCTTATTCAGGTGACAGGATGGCTAACAATGGCCAAAAATAGAAAGTCTGTCCTCCACATGCAGCGTTACAGAGATATTTAAGGTAAGTAGCGTTATGCTGCATATGACATTGTTAAACCCAAATTTAACTTCTATAATGTCCAGTATGTCTGATTTTTCTCATCAATCCTGTTACTTGTGAGACGGACTATTTGCATAATATTACATTTGAGATCGCATGTATTTTTAATTTGAGGCATTCCATGTGCCTTAACGCACACAACGCTTTTAGGTAGAATGCACTCGGTGGCGATTTAGTTCATCCAGAGATAACGTGCCCCCATTGGCCAATCAATTGGTTGAAGGGGAGGTAGAATTTCAGACAAGCAAGATTTTCTTTGGATGAATACAGCCCTAACATTTTGTTTTCAATAAATAGTATCTCTTTCTGAATGTAATGGGTTCGCACTAGAAAGTAGCATAAAATGGAAATACTCAAGATCTTTTAAAATTGTAATAGCTACATTCATATTAGAGTAAATGTAAACACTGTTCATCTTCGGCAATTTCTCATGTAAAACTGAAAGTCACAATTTATTAAGGTAAACACTTGGTATGTATGAGAAAAATGAGAAAAACTTCGACTGAAAATGGCCCATTGTGATGTCCAGCAGATCCTTTTGTTGCTTTGGAAACAGTGACCAGGGTCCTTTTGTTTGGACCCAAGGAACAAGGGCCAAACTACCAAGAGCCAATTCAATTTCCCCGGATGATTAAAGAGTCAGAAGATTGCTTTTGAGGGGCAGCAGGAAATTATGTTTGTGGTGTGTGTATGTGTGTGTGTGTGTGTGTGTGTGTGTGTGTGTGTGTGTGTGTGTGTGCGCATGCAGCTTTGTCACGAAAATTAATAACTTAGCAGGACGTGAGTCCGTATTTGGATTCCAATTAATTTTCAATTAGCTTACTGGATTTGTATCAGTAAGTTTGTAAATCCATTTTCTTGCTTGACAGTCTGGCTCAGCAGCATGTTTGTTGCTCATGTTTATGTCTTTAATACTTGTTTACTTCTTCTGGAATGACATCATACTTCCACACACAAACCAGTGAACTTAAAGACAAACTCTTGTGCTACTGAATGATAAAGTTAAAGCCAAAAGATAGGTAGGCCTTGCACCAAAACAGAAACACATGCTGATGAAAGATAAGTTATCTGGAGGTGCCCACATGGAATCAGTAAGACATTAACTTGCCTGTGTAGATTCACGCTTAACAGAGCTCCAACATACACCGTAAAGTGAGAGAAATGATTTAGATGATTGAGTGAATGAAGGTTGACTGAGAGAAAGAACTGTAGTTCTAAGCAGCTGATGATTTTTGTAAACGCTCATTACTGCACAGTGGAGATCTGTTGGATTTGCTTCTTTCTCGTCTTTGAAGAGGAGCTACAGTAGTGCAACAGACTTGTGCAACAGTTGTGTAGAAGCCACACCTGCAGACTTAAGAGGATTTTCTTAGAAAAGGATTAACTTTATTGATCTTATTAAAGTTAAAATGATGGATGATGAGGACTGAAAAGAAAAGATACCGTAACATCATCATGCTAATTTTCAAGCTCAGTTGATTTTAATGGTGTTATTGATGTGGATGAATTGACTTGGCGAGACCCTCACTGACTCACAAGACTAAGTCAATGGTAAAAATCCTCGTCAAACTACAATGTGAAATCCTCATGTTTTATGAAAAGAAACAAACTATAACGAGGACTGTATGTAATAACTTTGTACCTGTTTCCACTTAGAAAGTAGAAATGCTAATGTTAGCACTTATTCCAACTAGACATTTCTTTTCTTCATGTTATTTTAATGCCTGTGGAGTCACTAACAGCTCCCACACTCTCAGTATGTGTCACACATTGCTGTAAATGTGAAGTTGACATCATGCTGTGTTACATATTATGAACGGAAGCACCATCTTATGAGAGACATGCTCTGTTACCTGTGCCTGCTACAGTGTCAAGAAATCTGGATGAACTAATTACAATAAATAACATTGATTTATAAGACTTGGCAGCCCAATGCACTACCTCCTGTCGCATACCCAGACACTGTAAACCATCTCTCTTTTGGACTGAGCTCCTACGCTTTGGCATCAGAGGTAACAGAGCGTGGTACCCCTATCCCACATGGCATGACGTACCTACATATGCTCTATAGAAAGATGAGCTGCTAGCGTAAGGGTCCAGCATTCGAAAGGCAAAATGACCAGTCAAAACTCACTTCAGCGGGAAATCCTGAAATCTCAGAACCATGCACATTATTCCTGGATTAAAATGAAAGTAATGTATGCAGTAACATAAAGAGTAAAATACAGAGTAACATAAAGAGCAATATAGTAATATATGATCATTTACAGAGTAATTGTTAAGAATAATGTTTGGAGTATGTATATAGTATTGTACAAAGTAATGAACAGTGTAATGTACAGAACAACATGCAGTTACATTACAAGTAACATACGCTGTAACACATGCAGTCACATACAGAGCACCACACAGAGTAACACATGTTAAAGTAATGTGCAGAGTAAGTACTACAGTAACATGGAGTATCAGAATATTACAGAATAATGTAGAGATTGCTAAAATCACACATGAGCAATGGCTAACAACATCGGCCCCCAAGTGGCGAATGCCTGTGGGGCCATTTGAAATGAGGCGATATTTCATGTTTGCATTGTCATCATATTGCACCAACTAGAGTACAATGCCAATGGAAAAATGTATTACACAAGACATACGCTATAGATTCTCAGCAAAAAAATACATTTTAGTTTCAGTTTGACTTCAGGCACATTGCTTTACACAAAGGCATTAAAACCGTCAGTGCAAAAATAAATCACCCACTGGTGGAAGGCTTCCAAACAACAACTACAAGCAAGGAGACAATATACCTGACAAATTGTTATCATGACACATAACCTGCTAACCCCTCATCCATCTCAACCCCATCACACAACACACACTCACTAAACCCCACGGTTCCTGCTCCTTTTGTTACCATGGGGATCGAGCAGTAGTCATCTGCGTGGACAGAATTAAAAAAGACAGTCCCGCTCTGTGCATTTTACTGTCAGACAGGCATACACACGCAAATACATCCACATCTGTCGCCCAGACAAACACAAAAACACTAATGGATTCAACACACACAGTGATGCTGCTCAGTGATTATTCCCTCAGGGGCCACAAGGTTCATGAGGATGACCATGAACAGTGTGGAAACCATCAGTCCCCTCACCTTCACCCCGTTACTGCCTCCTTGAAGATCGCACGTCACTGCTTTGCCACTAACATGTCACCCATCACACTGAGAGACAGTTGGGAGGTGTGATGGAGAGAGGGGGAGAGTGTGCGTATGTGGTCACTCACAAAATATTAACTATTTTTATACATATTAAAATTCCAGAGATGTATGTTTTTGTTACGGAAAATGAGCCCTTGATTCCATTTTATGTCATTATGTTCCACCCAACCCCCGACACACACACTGACAGAGTGATTAGTGTTTAAACAGTGTATGGGCCCTGTGTGTCACAAGCAAGCCTCCGTACAAGACCACTCACAACCAGCCGTGTCTGATTTTTATGCCTCATTACCCCTACAGACACGCCGCAACCACTGTGCATGATGTGTGTTCAGATGTGATGGCAAATACATACAGATGAGGCAGAGAGCACATCAAGGCACACAAATCTTCTGATAGCGATTCTAATATCTACACACTGATAGCTGAAACAGATGAAAAATCTAAAAGTGCTTTATTTTCATATATTTAAATCTGTTACCTTCACTGAACTGACTGGGATCTTTGTTCCATAATGTTAAAAGAGTGCTGTTTGTACTTCGAAGGGCTGAGAGAAGTCATTATTGCAATATCATTATCATGTCATTCGTGCAAAATTCAGGTTTACAAGTATATTTTCTGATAATGATAAATATCACACCTATGATCTACAAAAAAATCACATTTAAATAAAACATTAACATGATAAGATTGCATCTTAACGAAATGACCACGCTGAAAATCAATAAGCAATAAAATTAAATTGTGCAATAAGAACAGCCAATAACTATTATTTTATATTAATGTTAAAAAATATTAAATATAAAAAACAATCAAAAAATACATTAACAAACCTAACTATTTCTGTTGGATGAGGCCGATGTGGCCAAAACCTAATCTGTTTAATATAATTATTTTTGAAGCAATTACCAATTCAGTGCACCAGAACGGTGCATCAAAAGCAATGAAAAATGTACTAGTAAGCATCAAGACATGGAAGTATTTGTCTTCTTATGCAGCAGTATGCATAAACTTAACTAAACTAAACCAAGTAAACACTTGAGTAAATCACCTTGAAATATGAGTAGTGGTGACTCCTGGTTCCCTGGTCTCAAAGTCAGTGGGTTTTTGGTTTGATGCCTGAAATAAGGTCACGGGTTAATACAAACTCAGGAGAGTTTCATACTTTTAATGACATAAAATATGTATGTAAGTACCCTACTCAGGAACTTTGAAGCTTTTATGTGTCTTAAAAAAGACAGATGCTATCAAGTTGCTAAATGACACTAGAGAACGTCATCAGGCCAAATATGGTTTTACAGCCTTGTTGTGGGGGCGACATTAAATCAATCATCCAAAATCCAATGGGCGATACCAAGAGGCTTTTTGACAAGGGAATTAGGGCGACGCTAACTTCTGTGTCGGCCACAAAAAAAATTATGCGCGGGGCACTATGGAACATCAGGCCGCTTTGTCAAAACCATACATTATGCTCAAACTGACACAAGTAATTATGGAACATTATCAACAGACATTATGACGTGGTATTTGCATACGACAAACATATATTGTCACATGACTAACACAAACAAACCACAAGTCTTATTAAACAGCGCTACGACCAAAAGGTGTGTGAACCTGCAGCTGTTTGTACTATAGCAGTACATATACCTCTCCTACTGCAAAGTCTGCACCTCCGTGATTTTACATCATCCAAATCCCAGCAACATCGTGCGTCACTGCTGACACAGGACGCAAATGCACTCAATATTACACAAAAACACATGCAGAGTGGAAGAGAGAGGAAGAGAGAGAAAGACAGAGAGAGACAGAGAGAGACAGAAAGCATCCTTGTGGAATTTTCTACAGAATATAATTAAAACCAGCCCAAACAACCCCAAAAAGAACTGGGCCAGACAGGGAAGGAGAGGAGGGGAAGGAGGTTGGTTGTCACAGATGAATAGCCATGCTTGAATGTCTGTGTGTGTGTGTGTGTGTGTGTGTGTGTGTGTGTGTGTGTGTGTGACAGTTTTAATGTAATCAGCACTACCGTACATCCAGTGCTGATTTATGAATTTAATGAGATAGCAGCAAGCGACTCACATATAACTCACCAGTCTATTCTTGGCTGTAGCCAGGTTTCTAGTAAAACAGTGAACTTTATGATTTCAATTTATTATGTTTATTATGTTGCCAGCTGTCCTTTTAGCGACAGCTGGCATCTGTGCTCTTCGCATGTATTGAGCTTATACACATGTGCAAGTTCTTTCCATAAAGAGATGCAATTTCAGTACTTGAGTTTGATTACAAAAAATTCTCAGTTCATTTGAAAAAGCATGACAACATCAACTACAGATTGCATCTTTAGTTATACAAGAAAGCAATGCTATTTTTCAGAAATAAGTCCATGATGACAGCCCCTCTAATCAAGCATGTCCCAAAGAGCTCTGATAAACTTTCACACTCCTTCAGTCTCAGCGGGTACTTGGGCACTGTGAAAATTACTGGAAATATGTCATAAAGTAGTTACTTGACTATTTGCAATTCATGTAAGTGTGGATATTGGGAAGAACCTCCTGTCATCTTAGTGTATCATCATGGTCTAAGAGGTGAAGCGAGTTCCCTTGCCGACTATTATGAATGCTCATAAATGATCCAGATACATAAAGTAGAAGAAAATGAATGAAAAACTAAGCAAAATTATTTTCAAATAGAATTTTTTTTTTGGTGCAGTGAGCTTAATGCCTTTAGAGGACCCCTGTGGTGATGCTGACAACCATACAAGGGATGATGTAAAAGCTTTATTTATGACCTACATCAAAAGTACAACATCAAAGGAAAAATGCAGATTATAAGGTGTAGAGATGTAGGGTGGGAGTAGTAATTATGAGACTGAAACTGAAACCCTAGGATTGCATAATTATCAATAGAAACAGTGTTAACACTTTGATGTCAAAGCAAAATTATGATTGTTTCTTAGACAAACCTGTTCCCCTGACGCTATCACAGCTGAATAAATGCTGTTCAGATTTGGATCTGGCGTGTCTAAGTCCATGTTGAAAATGCAAAAATATAAAATTCCATCAACATAACCATCATACCTACCAGAGAGGGATTATTCATTTTACACGTCAGTTGGGCTCTCTCCTGTAATGATTCAGATTATGAACGCGCTACTACACACATACACACTCATTCTATACTATTTGAATGTGAAGGCGAGCACGGAGTCCCCTGAAGCGGTCCCCTGAGATGAGAAAGTGTTTTCATTCTATGCTTGCTTAGTTAGCCTTCCCAGCCCGTTATCACCACTCTGCTTGCCTTGCTTCCAGCTTGCTGCCAGGGCTCTGCCACCCTGCACAGTCATTAACTACAGAGCAGCAGAGACGAAATGACTCTGCAGTGTCCCACACACAACCTTGCATGTCCACTCTGTTTACCTTACAGGTTATGTTCTACAAACAGGTCTACTGTGTTTGACCTGGCATCCATCTGATCTATTTAATTGTGTATTTACACTGCTAAAATTCCCACAAGCTGGCACTGTATGCACAAAAGGATTTATGGTCTCTGGGCCAAAAACTGCACTGTTGACAAGCAGCAGTTGAGTGCCTCAAAATGTGACATCTC
Organism: Plectropomus leopardus; assembly: GCF_008729295.1. Taxonomy (NCBI): domain Eukaryota; kingdom Metazoa; phylum Chordata; class Actinopteri; order Perciformes; family Serranidae; genus Plectropomus; species Plectropomus leopardus. The sequence continues at coordinate 13,651,278 of NC_056465.1, forward strand.
AGTTGAGAAAGAGTTTACTGTGTAAACACATCAGTAGTTTTTTTTTAAGTGGTTCAATATTTCCCACAATAGAATGATTTTATTGAAAAAAAAAGTCAAGGAGAAATGACTATTGGGCTAAAAGAGACAAGAATGTACAGGGATGGGGAGTGAGATCAGAGTTCAAGTAGACACTCCTCACTAGTGTCATCAATGCCTAATGAGTAATTTTTTAGGCAAAGGAAAGCAACATGATCCCTGATTGGTATATAGTGTGATTGTATGCCTGTCTACCTCAGTGAGGGCAATTACACAGCAACATGGTCTCTAACCTGTGCAAGGATTTAGACACAGCACTAGAGCAAAACTTGCCATGCTGTATCAGACAGACTTGTAAACTCATTACACTCTGTTTCCATCCTCAGGCTGACATTGTGTCTGCTCTAGCCAATTCTTGTAGACAGGGATTCAATTTTCCCTATTCAATCAGAAACCACCGTATCTGGCTGAATCTAATGTCATTTTAAGTCCACACTGATGTGTAGCCATACCAACATACCTGTTTTGGCAGGCTTTCAAAAGCAGAGTGGAGCAAAGTAAAAACAAACTACAGTGTTGGGGGATATTTAGGAGGCATCTCGATTTAGAACAGCCTCCATGGCAGCGCCTATCTTGTCTATAGCGCTTACCATTGTTGTTATTACTCCTATTTGGTAGCGGCACAGCGCTTGACAACAACGTTAGTCCCGCAATTAGTTCTAATACACTAATTGAGTCCTACTGGGGCGCTCATTGATTGTTTTTATTCGAACTGAGATACCTCTGTTTCATGTCATAGTGCCAGAAAAATCACTCAATCCAAACTCAGGGGAGTGGGTGAATTCAAAAGTTTGAACCCAGGCAAGAGCAAAACACTTCAAAATCTTTACATCTGCTGCCATTAAAAATTATTTGTAATTTAAACATCTAATAACATGCATGTTTTTCCCCTTGTTTTTTAAACTGTTTTCTATCTCAGCATTGTTACCATGAAATTATAGATGTTTAAACTTGGTATATTACCTGGTCAATAAAACTAAGTTGATACAAGCTGAACAGGCTTTTTGGCCGGTGGCTCTGGATTATTTGTTTTGGACTGTTGTGTGTTGTGATATTTGTAACCATTCAACTTTGCACTGTGATTCATAAGCATCTGTAAAACATGAAAATACTAGAAAGCAGCCTGTTATTATCTGTCAACCAGTAATGATTCCAACCCCCACGTAAACAGAGGGTAGCAGCGTTAGAAGAGTTAGATGGACTGTTGATGTAATTTCCTTAACTAAACGAGACGTCACGTTGAGTGTTACAAAAGAGACTCCACAAATCTGCATCTGTCCTGCAAATTTATCAGAATAATTCCTCTTGGAGCTGGAGCTAGTGCTCTAAATCATGGGGTTTAATGGTGTCGTGGCGGCTCAGATGACTCAGGCACATACTGTGTACCCGCCAATCTGGCATGCAACCTTTGTCACATGCCATCACGCTTCCCTCCCATCTTTCCTGTCAATCTCTACTGGCGACTACCAAAGACAGCAGAAACACAGAGAAAAACAAGCACTAACAGGCTTTAAGGCAGGCGGGCTAGCAGTAAACCATAAATAACTTTCTTCATCTACCAAAATTATGATTATTGGTACTTTTTCTGAAATGAATTTATCTTTGGGGCACAACACTCACTGTGTGACAGACAAGCAGGAAGAGCGGAGTGGAGGAGCAGGAAATACATAAGCCGCCACCACCCAGTCCCTCCTGGCCACCGCCAATTCTATATCCTTCTATTGATTTCAATTAAGATAACTGTTATTAGGCAGCATGCACGACGCGAAGTCGATAAACCGGTCGAGTAAATGTAGTGCGCTGATGGATTGGAGTGAAAAGCTGTAGAGTGAAGGCAGCCCATTGTTGCTGAGAGGGCCTGGGGTGGAAATGGGAGGAAATAGAGTGAGAAAGAGGGAGATTACATGAAATATCCTTTCAGCTCCGCCGCAAAGTAGCAGCAGGTAATGTGTTTGAGAGTGACAATCTATTTCATAAACTCTCTGAGCCGTAGTCTGAGGGAAGTCTAAGAGCCAAGTGGGGGAAGGAGACAAGAGTTTTCAACTTTAAATCCTCCTTATTTAATCTCTCTAGTTTTTCTCCTGAAGAGGATAGGAGTTGTTTGTCTTTGATCAGAATCAAATTCAGTGGCCAAGTATGTGCACACACAAGGAATTAGACTCTGGTTTCCATTGCTCCCAATGTACGAATGCAGAATATTGACATACAGCTGAAATATAGGCAACAAAGCTCTTAATAAAGTTAACACACACACACTCGCAGAGTGCAAAGAGAGTGATATAACTATGAAGCAATATAACATATAATAGACTTTTTTTTAACAGTGGGGATGTGTACATGTTAAAAAAAACAGTGTATGCATTTGGGTATGTTTGTTTTGCACATCACTGCTGTTTGGGGAAACTATTAAATAAAATAAAGTGTAATATAAATAAAGTTTTCAACTTATAAACAGCAATATAGTGTGGGTTTTTCTTTGTGCCCATGGTGTGTGTTTGTGCCAGCTATTAGAAACATCTTCGTGAAGATGTGTGAATAATGGATGCATCATGCATCAGAGAGGAAAAATAAAAGCCCATGTTTGCCTTGAATTAGTGATGACATTAGCGCAGATTCCACTCTGCTGCATGTGACACATGAACAGCACAGGAATAAGGAGGGAGTGGACCATGAGAAAATACCAGGGTGAGGAGAAAAGGGAACAATGTGCATAATAAGAACAGACGGGAGCGGAGGAGGAGTGCCGCGAAAAATAAGCCGAAAAGAGAGGAAAAGAAGAAAGAAAGGATTTAATTATCCCAGTCAATTGTGGCAAAGTAAACACAACGGACACATGCCAAAATGGCCTGGATCATTGTCTGAGCGGACAAACACTCGGACATGATCAGAAAATGACACATTAATAGCTGCCCGTGAAAAAACAGTTTCAGCCTTGTTGCAAAGCGTTTAACAAACAATTAAATATCCCTATCAGTGCCAATATGGTAAAAGGAAAAAGTAACAGACAAGGAATTCTAAACTGGGAGGGATAGTTGTTGTAGCTTGCCATTTTGAAAGACATGCTTTTTTACTTTCTCTCCTTGTTTGTTGTCTTGTTTTAATGGAGGGGGATTTTTTTTTTTATTTTGACAGTAAAGACATGACAGGAATAGAGGGGAGACAAAGAGAACCAGATGTGAACTACAGTCGCAGCAGTTCATGGTCAGCACCTCAACTTAAACCCCACCAGGATGACCCATCTTGTTTGTTTTTATTAAAAAAAACAGCTTGTTAAAATGACAATGTGTCTTTTTAAAAGGGTTTATGTGAGGGACAATTCCTTGGCTCCACACAATGATTTCTTGAAGTCTTGTCATCAGTGAGAGGTTGGCGACAAATTGTCTTTACACTTTAGCTTTTTTACAGTTTTACCAACCAAGATTGGACATGTAAAATTGGCGAGCTTAAAAGATTTGAGTAGGTGGACTTTGGCCTGGCGTCAGCAGTGACGTAGCCACTCCTCATCATGGTGAAAAGGGAGCTGACCTAGAAGGCAAAGCTTTGGTCGGGTCACAGGGGCCAGCCATCTACGTCCCAACCCTCAATCTATGGTCATGAGCTTTGGGTAGTGACCCAAAGAATAAGATTGAAGATACAAGCAGCTGAAATGAATTTCCTCTGTAAAGTGGCTGGGCTCAGCCTTACGGTGCGTACCCACCAAACGCGATTAAAAATGATCGCGCCTCAAGATTACATACAAAGTCAATGCAAAGACGCGATTTGACGCCTCATTTTGCCGGGCGACGCGATGGACGTGATTGCGCGGCGCGTTGGACGCGAAATTCGCGTCGCGTTGGACGCGAAATTCGTGTCGCGTCCAACGCCTCGCGTCCAACGCTCGAGTTGAAATAATTGAACTTTTGCGTCGTCGTCGCGTGAAGACGCGCCGCGACAGCCTATCAGCGTTGAGATCGTCATCGACGTGCTGACGTATGGACGTCCTGGTGTTCCCTCGCAAAATCTAATCAAACCGCCAGAAACAATGGAGGAGCAGCTTATCGTCGCCGTCACCGCTCACCCAGAGCTGTACGACAGTTCCTGTCCCTTGTTGCAGGAGACGGTGGAACTCGCCGAGCTCACGCCGCCTCCGTAGGGTAGCATGCACCCAGAACCGACGTCGGCGCCTAGCCCGCAGACGACGCTGGGAACTTCTCCAGAGCAGGTGCAGTGCAGCGATCGTGGTTAGGCATGGTCAACGAGAGAATGAAATGGCGGAAGAAATGTTGTTTGGGCGGGCTCGACGCGCGGCGCGATTTCGTCGCGCGTCGAGTCCCATTTTGGGGTTTTTGTACGAGCGTCAAAACTGGAGCGTCCGGCGCGACGCGATTTCATTTGAGGCGCGATGAAATAATTTTCATCGCGTTTGGTGGGTACGCACAGTCAGAGATAGGGTTAGACGCTCAGACATGCGGAGGGAGCATACCAAGAACATGCTGGAGAGGTTATTATATCTCATCAAGCCGGGGAACACCTCAGGGTCCCCCAGGAGGAGCTGGGAAGCAATGCTGGGGAGAGGGATGCCTGGATTACTTTGCTCTGCCTGTTGCCCCCGCAACCCAGCCCCTGATAATCCAATGACAATGTATGTTTTTACCTTTGGACAGCGCCAGATTAGCCGTTTCCCATAGTTCCCAGTCTTCATGCTAAATTAAGTTAACAAGCTTGTTGCATGTACAGACATGAGAACTGCTTGAATCCAATCATGTATCTCCTTTCAAGAAAGTGAACTTCACACAGTGTATATGTTCAGGATAATTTTCTCTCAGAATTCTACTGGTTTAAACCTCTCACAAAAATTAAAGTCGGACCGTATAGTCTCAGGCACTTTTGGTCTTTAGCAGACAACCTGAAAGGCAAAGAGGATTCAGTGAAGGATCTTCACACATGCAAAAGGTTAAGCTGTGAGATGTAGCTAGGAGCAGAAACCAGCTAAGCCAAAGAAGTAATCAGTAAAATCAAGCCTTTAAAGTAACACTCAATTTCAAGAAGTCAAAATGTTGTGGTGTAATCCGGTGCAGTGATGTGCATATATTTATTCATCAGTATTCTAGCAGCAGAGGTCGGTACAATCTTTAATCAGAGCTTAGATTGGTGGTAACTGGGTTGTAAGAGGAGAACTTTACAGGAGTCAGAGCAGAATATTAATAAAACTGACAGCTTTTGACATTATCATCTTTGAATTACGGGTACACAAACACGCACACTTTGAGCAGGACATGCCACAACTTCTGTATGACTGTCACGTCTTTGTGGCGAATGAGTTCAGTTGAGAAATTTCAGTCTGAGGTGCTGATGAAAACTGAAGCGATGTTAGATGGCGAGAAAGTTACGGAAAAGGAAGAGTGACATTGCTGTACTTTGTGACATAAAAACATGCCTTCAGCACCCCTCCTCTCCATAATCTATTGATGTTGTTTTTGCAACTTCTCTGCCAACCTTGAGACAACACTGAGCGACAGATTTGGGGATTTTGAGGGCTTTCTGCGGTGTCTGACGGCAGAATACACAGTGTATACAACACAAAGCTTGTGTATTTTGCTTTCCATTGTAGCAAAATAGGATTACACACACAAGGTTAAAGATGAAAGACTGGCATTATTTTGTAAACATTTTTTGGTTGAGCAATTGTAAATACATAGAGTAATGCTGTATTTTTCCCCTTGTAACAGAGCTTTTATAGAGCTCAGGCTGCTTTTTGCTTTCAAAGGGATAAAAATATTTCCCTTAATAAACAATATTTCTTATTTCTTAACCGTGGCTTATTGCTGGTCACAGTTTTGCTGCAAATAATCAGAGCACAACAAGTCTATTCATCAACTTGCTGGCCACAAGAACCTGAGTTAAACTGTATCTGTCTGAGGCTGAATAACATGAAGCCACCCAAAATCTATAAAAAGATCTTAAGAAAGGAGTTTAAAACTAAATGACATGGACGGGAAGCTTTTTTGTTCTCATAATGCTGTTTGACTCGATGCGTTACTGAGACACATACAGTATGTTAATGTGTCCCCTTGTCTGTGTAGGTGAGTGTTTACATTAACTTCTATCATCATCTGCCCTGTAAGCTGAACAGCAGTTCATGGCTCCTCTGTGGTTCTGTACCATTGACCTTCAAATGCCAAGCTCATTGGCTTAGAGCTCCGTGCCTCCTGGAATAATCTGAAAGGTTACATTTGAAACTGGAAACAAAAAAAGCAGGAGGGCTCCTGGAAGACTCACAATTACTGAGCTAATGGGGACCAAAATAAAGCAAAAAGACAGACACTAAGAGACAAATACATAAACAGTTGCAGAGACAAGACAAAGGAGTCATGCAAAAAGGTCTTCAAGAGAACGTTAAGATTAAACCTAAAGAAAGACCAAACTCCAGAGCAGCAGAAAATACACAAATATATCTCTGATATATAGAAAATATTACTTTAACTGTTTTCCAGGGTATTAACTCTGTACACAAAACATATAATGTTAGATTAATGCCATAATTTGGCAACTCATCCTCATTCAATTAGGTTTAATTACAGTAATAACCATTTGTTTTAGGGACGATTCACATTAGAGAAAGGAGTTCCACACTTGAACTTTACAGCATGGCAAGAAACCCCTATTACTTACCACACTAGAACAAATGTCCCCTCTTAGATACACTCCAGCATGGTGCACAACAGAAGAAGCAAAATGAAAAATTTTAAAAGGGAATAAAAATGAGAATTATTTAATCTGGTTTTGCTATAATGAAGTCTGAACACAGGACCTGACGTGATGATACAAGTTTTCATCTGACTTTCTGCTACTGTAATATCATTTTCATTACTTGGACCAATGTTAAAGTTGAATCTAGCATTACTTTAAAACTACAAATTGCTGTAGTGTATTTTTCGGTAAAGTAGCACCATCATGGTGTGCACTGTTGCTGTGTGAATAGTGGAGTGGAGTGTGCAAACTACTGATGCGCCGATCAGCTCTGACATCATCCAAATCTGCATGTATGCATTAATTATCCAAATTATTTTCTCAGTATATGAATATTTCGCTTTCCATTTATCAGTCCCTGTTGCTTTTCAACATATGTATTTAAGAGATGAATCAGTGATTTCCTTAACAATTTCTTCAACTTCTTGCATTTTAAAGTTAAAAAATATATATCTTTTGTGAGGTCACAGTGACTCTGACCTCTGACTAAAACAAATTCAAATGGATGTTTGTGCCATATTTGAAAAAAAAAAAAAAACCTTACCGCATAGAAAGGGTTAACCCTTCTATTGCACAGAATGACTTTTTGTTTAAAAATGACATAAATTATATATAATGTCATTGAAAGACCTTAAAGATGTCCTTTTTTAAAAACATTATTATTATTATTTTTAAATGACAGTGGCTCCTATTTGGCTGGAGATTAAAGAGAGTCCAATGTTGGTGATGTAGGAATGTTTGTGTGTGTGCAAAACATTTCTCCACTGGAAAGTGTTCCTCATTAACTTCTCTATGAAGTTCCAAATAGATTCTCTAAATCTCTATATCTTCCACCCTAACATCAATCTATAGGCTTTTGGTGTGTATTTGTGTGTGTGTGTTTGCCTCTGTGTACAGTACACCTCTATATGAGTCTGTTTATCTGCATGTATGACTGCATATCTCTGTGTGTGTGTTTCCACCGCCCCCCTGGAATGTTTTCTGTATGAAGTCTCTCCCACATGCCGCTGAGTTATGATGTTTCCATCAAGTAGAGAACTACACTAGAAAGAAAGACCTCTCCCAGACTGTCCTGAGCTGGCCTCAGTAAGTCTCTGCTTAGTCCAAAGAACTACTGTAGGAGATAACTTGTCTCACTACTGAATAGGGGGCTGGGAATAAGGTGGTTCACTGGTCCAGTTTTGTGTTATGCATTGTTGGCTCAGTTCAAGTGCATTGGAATTTAAACAGTAATGGCATCTATTTGTGGCCTCTAGAGGGCAGAGGAACTTTAAAATTATCTGAAAGGTGGTGACCGCTGACATATCTTAACTGGAAATTTTGGGGTGTTGGGGTGCTATTATTGTAACTCAGAAGGACCTAATGGCTCTAAAACGGGTGGTGGGATGTTCCTGCATTGTGAAATGAGGTAAACGGAAAGTCTTTTATTTTGTCATTAATAAACCTAAAATTACAATTCTTCTACTGACACAAATGTTAATTCCATCAGAGCAAATACAATAAAAAAGAAACACACACACACACACACACACACACACACACACACACACACATCTCCCTAATTAGGGATGAAAATACCGAAATTATCCAGGGTTCCTCAAGCACAGTTAACTATACCTTAGATGTAGGCAATTAGGTAATAGGAACAGGAAATATGAATTTATATCAAGCGCATATAAACAAAATGATACAAAAAAAATAAATGATGTTCCCCTTTTTCTGTATGGTTGCTCACATTATTTTTCTTTGCTGTATTTTTTATTATATGAAAAGAAATCATTAATGGTGGCTATGACAAACAAACTATACAAATACCTGTTCTAGCCATTCACATTCTGGGTGTTGGCCACCAGGGTCATTAAGGAAGTCAGACCAGTTTATGAAAAGGCCTTTCACAGTTTGTGTGTGTATAAATCAATGTGACACTAACTAAACAAATGCGGCTGGAGAGCAGGGATAATGAACAGAAATGGACTGAAGGCAAACTGATTCTTAGAGAGCGAGAGAGAGAGAGGAGAGGTTGTGAGACCCAGGTTAAATTATGTTTTATGTTCATTTTAACCTTTTTGAGGGCCTTTAATAGTTTATATACCTTTGCGTGGTAGAAAAATTGGCCAAAATAACATCAGTCTTTCTTACATGGTTACCTCCCGTAAAGCATTTTTGTTCTCAGTTGCAACCTGTTAATACCTGAAAAGTGTTTGGCCTATGGAAGCTGTGTGAAAACACATTAAACTCCTTATTACATCTGTTTCTGGGAGCGGAGACATTTCACAGCCTTTATCCCAGACTGAAACAAGATCATCAGGACAAACAAACAGTTGCCTTTAGGGACACAACGTCTAAGATGCGTCAATGTGAAGTGGGACACTTGCAAATCTGAGAGCAGCCACGGGTTATCTGACAAATTTAACACACCCATGGGTACCCACTCAGTCACTTGGAGCAACTGTCTACATATGGGGACAGGAGATAGAGGGTGACTTTTGGATGTGAATATGGTGCCAATATTTCACTGCCAACATCCCAGCATGGATAAACACTAACCACATGGCACTCTTTGACCCTCAGGTTTCAGTTATTTAAAACACACTCATGCGGAAAAGTGAGCAGTCAGGAAGAAATGAGCGCTGGCATAATTTCACCCCAAAGTTACAGATCATTGTTATTGAACAAAGGAAAAGATAACTTAATGTGGCCTATGTGGGTGCAGAGATCACACGGACACATACACCAGACCCCTGCAGATAGGGCAAACACACAAGCTGGCAGACAGTCACTAAGCTATCCAAAATGCTTCAAATTTGCTGCCTCCTTCTTGTGTTCATCTGATAAAACTGAAACAACAAAGAAAACAACAACGTGTTGAATTAAAAAGCATTTTACTCCAAATGCAGGTTTTAAAATTAGTGCTTAAAATCTTACTAATTCCTTAGGTTTCTATGAAAAAAGCTTCCGAGGAGCAATTTCCTCTTGCAGAACACAACAGGGAAAATAAACTGAGGAAAGCCTGCGAAAAACGTTTTGGCTGGTTTAAGCAAATATATTTCCTTTTATTCATATACAGTATGTAGGCAAGGGACGTGTCTTAGTTATGATTGCGCAGTGAGTGCAGTGTACAGGTAAACATAAAGCAAGGTGAGTAAAAGGATGCACATCATCCCACAAGTAGGAAACAACAGTTTGGGGGCATACAAGGTAAAAGAATGACTGTCAAACTTGCACAAAAATACTCAATGCAAGAGAAGTGCACTGCATGTCCAGAGTGTATAGCACTTTTCTAGTATAAGCATAGGTCATTATTTCATTTAACTTAGTAATTAATCTAAATGAGCTGATTCTAGTATGTTTCTCCTACCCTAACTATTGTATGTAGGTAGGTCATAGACTCTATGTACCTCATATACATACAGTAACAAGGAAACTGGAAACAAATTAGTTGCAATAGAAGACACCGTATTCTAAAAAAAAAAAAATTCTTTTAGTTTTGCTCGTATCCATTATTACTTCGTATTTTGTTAGTACCCATTGATTTTTGGATTCAGCGATGCTGTTTTATTTTTGCTCTTAGGTAAAAGAAAATTTCACGAGTGGTCGAGAGCACGCTTACCAAGTTTAGAGAAAAACAATTCATTTTCACAGTCCACAAATTGTTGTCAATAACAATTAATCAAATTTAGATAGTGTTTCAGAGTAATTATAATGACTGGATTCTTATTTTTTTGAACTAAGAAAATACTACTTTACTTGGGGCATTGATCAGAATTACTGCAATTTCAATGCTACCTCAGCAGACCAGAGCTGGAATGTAACTAAGTACATATACTCAAGTACTGTACTTATATACAAATCTAAGGGACTTTTACTAAGGGACACTTACTCTGCTGCACTTCAGAGGGTTGTGATGTTGTGCTTTTTACTGAAAGTATACAGGTGCAGCTGTAACAGGGATTTGATTAATTAAAAAAAATAAATGGCAACTATTATTAGAATTGTGTAAGTCATTTTTCAAGCTTCTCATATATACTGTATGTATGAGGACTTAATGCTTTTTCTTTTATTATTTGAAATATTTTGATATAGTAAATGTATTTTAACCCTTCTCCATACGTAAAGAAAGAAAGAATATACTTAAGTCTCTAGGAAGTTCAACATTGTAATTAATCTGGAGTCCAAACAAGTAGGAGTAAAATGAGTACAATTCCTATCAGTTAGCCCAACAGTAAATCAAATGTCATATTAGCCACACATCAGCCTCAGATAGGCTTGGATGATATCCAATTTTTCCGTGTTCAACTGTAGCTAACTGGGTTTTTTTTATAGTAGAAGCATTTTTTCACATTGCTTGCAAATATCTAAAAAAAATCTTTCAGCACAAAACATTGGTAAAAACAATCATCATTTTGACTAAAAAGGTCAAAATAATAATGATCAAACTCCAGTACATCTTCTATTTCCTCTTTCTCCTCCGTATAATCTCCATGGTTTACTGTGTCTCCCTCACACACACTCACTTAGACACACACATAAACAATGCACACAAATCCTTTTATCCCTGAGCACAAACTAACACTAAACCATTCAGCCTCTCTACAAGTCCAATTTTATTCACATCAGTGCACACACGCACAGACACACACACACACACGCACACGCACTGCATCTCACACTGAATATCAGAAAGTGTGTGGGTGGTGGTGTCCCTATAGGCCTAGGCTGACAATGAGTAAAGGAGACAGAGATGTGCACACACACTCACACACAGGCACAGATGGACCTACTGTACACGCACCAAGTCACAAACTCCGATGCTAAAACGTATACACATCCCTACGCTCTGCACCGGTGTACGCACAAAACACTGACTAACGAGCAGTACGGATAATGACAACACTGAGAAAAAAAGAGGTAGATAAAGATGACGACAACAACAGTGACGACGATTAAAATGTTCCGTGTAAATGTGTGACAGCGTTGCCAAAATCTTGTTTATCACATAGCAGCGCAGCAGATCTTGTTGTACCAGAGGATCGTGATTCAGACTGGGAGCCTTGGAACCAGACAGTCGACAGACACAGATACCCTGTGGGTTCGATGAACTTTGTGGAAATATGAACAATTAGTCTCTGTTCACATCCAATGGCTACAGTCAATTGTTCAAGTAATCAGATCAGGTGATTGTACTCATAATGACAGTATGATTTAGAGTTTTACAGTGTGAAGACTGTGTTGTCATTTGGAAAGTGAGATAGATTATGTAAATGCTTTAGTCTCCTACAGCCTTTTGTTCAAAAGTTAAAACTTTGTGCTTTAGTTTCCATTAGATAACAAATATTTTACAAAGGGATGTCTTTCACTGTGGCATCTAAACTGGTGGTTTGCAGATGAAATGGTTATTCCTAGAAGGGATTCTTTGAAATATCCATCCCCAGCTAATACCTCAAGCTATGTGTCTTTCAATGGCTGAAACTCTGTGGCGTCATTTAATATCTTTTTTATCAACAAACAATAGAGTCCAGCTGGACTGTAACTGGTTGCCAAAGACACATGGGATGTTGTTTTGTTGAGTAAAAGATACATATTTGGATTTTTTGGTAGTGCAAATGCAAGTGAGAAAGAAGACGGTTGATAGTCTACACACCAAATGATTTTTAGATGAAAAGTAAGACTAATCAACCACTTTTAGAGGTTGACCAATTACTGCACACATTGCTCAGTATAACACAACTCAACAGCACCACAATCTGCAACCTCCAAAATGGACATAAAGTTGAATCAACACCTCTCTGAAACGATTCCAAGAAAACCTGAACATTATAATGTTTGTGTAAGTAGGATTTATTGCAGGGCTGTTGTATGAGACTGCAACAGCATTAGCTACCGAAGGGTCGGGTTCTGCAGAACCATTTTGTTAAGACCACACCTGAAGAGCTAACACCTTATCTGAATGGCCACATGTGGCATAATGAGGGGGGTGCTGTATCACTTAAATATGGGGATAAGTACATCACACATCTCCAGACAGTCTTTCCTGGAAGACATTCATAATTTCCCACATCAAAAGGGACAGAGATAGTTGAGCTCTTCTACCATTTGACAAGCAGTTCTAAAGAAGCACACTGAGTCTATTACCATTTTAGTCTCTGCCAGCCCAAAACATAACCGCACCACCACCGTAGGGCACTCGGACAATGTTGGCATTAGCAGACTGATCGCCCACATGCCATTCGCCCTGTACAATGCAAACTGGAATTCAAAGCACTGCTAAAATTATAGGAATCTTAAAGAACAAATGCATGGCACTGCACAGCTGAAAAAGCTGGAAACTAAATTCTAAAACTTACACAGTTTTAACAGCATTACCTAAAGAACGCTAGAAAAGCTGGAAGCTAAACTGTAATTCATTAACTGAAATGACTGAAAGAAGAAATTATTTGTACTTTAAAAAGCATATCATTTAGAAAAAAAAGTTGAATACAAGCATGAATTGTGCTTAAAGAGCATAACATTTGGATGCTTTCTGTAGATGAAAGTATGCAGAAGCAGTCAGCGATCAAAAAATAACGGAAGAAGTATGATTACTTTGTGATATGCTTAAAGCTTAAATGAAATGCTGTAACCCTAACTCTTAACCCTGAATAAGCATTCATATTAAAACACATTAGATGTACTGGCTAAATGCAGTTGGTATTTAATTTTAATAGTGATGCAACTGGTTCTTATCTGATTCATTAGGCTAAAGGTGACAACTAAGAAATGTGCATAATGTATGACAAAAAAATAAAAACGTTAAATGGGTCACCAAGTAAATGTGATGACAAATGTTCTTTCCTGCTCAGCCGAAACAACTTCTGAATAACTTCAGCTACAGTAACTTCAGTTTTCTGATGCAGCTAGCCTGCGCTCATTTGATAAGATAAGCACAATGCAGCTCTGCCCCGCTTCTGCATCGCTGCACACTGTTGCCCGGCTGAAAAAAAAAGGATGCTGCCACAGTTCCTTTCAGTCAATGTGACAGACAGCAATCAAGTGGAGAATAATCGCCTCTTCTTTCTTTCTCAAAGCAGACAGAAGGAGAAAAAGCAGAGAGAAAATGTATTGTTGCGTTCTGCTTACTTCAAATGGGGCTTTAAAGCTCTTGGTATTAATGAATGCTTGTGCTTTTTTGAATGAGCTGAAAAGAATATACAGCTGGTACTACACACACACTCATGCACAAGGCACAAACACACTCCATCATGAATAATAGGCTAATGACACAGCTGTAGTCTCTCCAAGAATAATGAAGGTATGCAAGCAGACCAAGAAGTATGTGCATGTCGTAATCTCACGCATCCTCGCTCACTCACACAGCAAGTAATATGTTAATGACAAAATTCATAGTCGCAGCTGCCCTAAAAAGTAGAGTATGAACAGATGCATGGTCCTTCCATGCAGCACAGAACCCCATCCACCCCCTCCCAACTGAAATGGCAACTAATTGCTCTTGTCCTTTGTGTTTTATACTCTCTCCTACTGCTTCTTTCTGTTTTTCTCCCCTTACTCTATCAGAGAATGTTAGTGTTTCTATGAAAGAAAACTCAATTATATCTTAAATTACTAGTGCTCTAACCAAAAAGAGAAAAAAAATTTAACTGACAAAAAAGAACAAGTTGAATTCCCAGCACCCCCTACCATTTTCCAATGCAGCAGCATTGACTTGGGTGTGATTATAAAACACAAAAAAATGCCGAGGAATGTCAGCTGTAAATTATATGCTTAAATAAAAGAGACAAGGCTTTTGCAGCATCCGAAATTTCATTACAAATGCCACATTATCATCGAGGATAGGGGGTTATAGAAAGAAGAGCAGCAGGAGGAGGAGGAGGAAAGGGGATGAGCAGGGAATATAATGAAGACAAATGGGTTTTCCAATGTTTCCTGAATGCTAGTGCTAAAGGCCGCATGTTTTCCAGAGACCCAAGGACAAGTGCCTGCAGCACTATAATGACAACACAAATGCTGATTCACAAAGCCAAGTAATTCCGATACACACACACACACAAATCCATTACGTGATATTTAACTTTACGATTACCAATGAATACACTGACTTCCCATAATGTGAAAAGCTGCTGTAATATTGTTGATCCCACTAAAAAACAACCCCACACTCTGCAGCACAGTATGATGCCTATTCTATATGTACTCAAAGCTGCTGTAATCAACATTTTTAGAGAAATAATATAACAATGATGCGATGTAATGTAAAACGGTTGCAACATTATTGCTGATCGCACTGAGAATCAACACCACTATTTCATTAATTTAGTTATACTTGGGTTTAGTAATCTCAAGACTGCTAATATACTGAGAAAAGCAATTATTTATCTAAGTCTTTTACATGTTGAATAAATGTACTGGACACCTTAATAATCCTGTTTCTGTTGACAAAAATAAATGTATTTTGAATATTTAGAAAAAACAGAGTTCAGGTAGAGTTAGGGCTGCATGATATGCAAAGAAAAAAAGTCATTTTGCGATCATTTTGATTGACACTGTGACTGCGATATGTGTCACAATAGAAATTCGGTGGTCATTTTTTGCATTTAATTTTCACTGAAAAAATATATTTAATGATGATGATTTGACTTTTGCTGGGGCCTATATCAAACAAGCATGTTTCCTAATGTCTGGAATAGGATTTTTTGAGGCCCTTGTGATTTAGATATTGCACTTGGCCATATTCCAATTTTGATAAGATTTTGTTTTAAAGTGCAGCACTATTCAGAATTTCGCTCATGAAATCCTGAGCTCTTTTATGGAGGGTAAAAGAGGAACCGTATCTTCACTTATAAATTGCATCATTATCACCTCTCTAAAAAAAGTAAGTCAGACAAATAAAGCATTACTTTAATCATCATGCAGTGCAATTATTATCACTGTGTTCACTCCTCTTTCTATGGCAGTCTCTCATTTTCTCTTGCTCTAAAGGTTCTGAGGTGTGTTTTCACTGCAGCTGGTTCAAACATGTAATGAATATGGAAAATAAGTGAAACAAACAAAAACATTAAGCTCTCCTGTACAACAGTAGGTCAAGGGCATCAATTTGGATTTAATAATCGTCTTTTGTTCATACAATACTGACATTTTAGACACCTCAGGTAAGAGTTATCCATCTACCTCTGTATTCTTTAGGTTTTACAAGTGATGAATAAAAAAATACAGTATTTCATTTCTTCATCATGACCTGTACACTCTACGCTATACAGGACTGCATTACTGCTTTGCTAGAACCTATATGGCTAAGTGCATGATGGCAATAATGGCGAGCAATGTAACTCATCAGTTAAATTCAAACTGACAGCAGTGTGAGTACATGGTACAGTATGTTCGTTACACTAGCTTAAAGCAACCACCAAGACGTCCCAGGGGAACAAGCGCTTACCTTCCCATCAGCCCTTCACCACTGCATGCATGGTAACTTAAGGAAGCTGGAGCTAATCAAGCAGTTGTATTGCTCTATATGAAATTCAGGAAACCCTTATCTGGCTTTACTAACAGCGGATGTAGATGTAAACATGCAGCCAGGGGAAATTGTGTTATGAGTTATGAAATTAAAGTAAGCAATCTGAGAATTTAATATGCCATGTCTGTCATCTACGGTCAAAATGTTTAAGGTCATGAAACATGTCACCCATGAATTGTGACAAATTTCCATTCCTTGAATCCCAATCCTGGCCAAACTAACTACATACAGACATGTTAACATGCACGGAGGCAAGCACACATATACACAACCCTCAGCCGTCATACTCCTCCACCCATCAGTAATAGTTAACTTTCTGCTCGGCTGGTTCGGTACAGGGAGATAGGGGAGAGAGATGAAGGGTGCTGAAGCGAGTCATGCAGTATAAGAGAACGAAGAGGAAGAGGAGGAGAGGGGAAGGTAGCCTGGTTTTAGACCTCTGCTTCACCGCCCACATCACCACATTATCAGGGATTCAGCAAGGACCAATGATGTTCTTGTGAATGGCTGTTTTGTGTTTGGAAACAACAGAGCCAATCCCAACCGGGACAAATGCAGGCGATGTAACAAAGCTGTGCCAGACTCAGACGGACTGGAAACATTGATGTTTCCAAATGGAGCTCTGCCGCTGACCAAGTATATCACCAAATTCTCAGGACTTCCTAAACTTCATGTAAGACAATGCTGGCTACGCTGGCTTCTACCAGGTGGATGGGTCAAACAAACAAACTCTGGACGGTCACCGGGAAGCCTGCTATTTGTGTCCCGTGTGACGTGGTGTGCTAGTATGTGTAGCATGCTATGTTAGTAACATATGTCATGTGCCTAAACCTAAGAAAGTAAACCTAAAACCAAATTTGGTTTCAAATTTGTTTGTTTTTTTGTTGTGTGCATTTAGAGAGCAGAAACTAAATATTTTCTGTGAAAACTGAAGTTTAATTGGAAAAGAGACGATACGTGTAACAAATGTAAATTGACACACCATCCCTTAACGTCTACAACTGATGTCAAAGAGGTACCTATCTAGCACACATATTTTGACATGACGGTCCACTAGCCAGTATCTGATGAGTTGGAAGTGAGAATGAATAAGAAAAAGCTAAAGTGATATTACAATATCCAACATCAAAGCTGATATCGAATATTGATATAATATTGAAATGTTGCCCAGAACAAACTGACTTGAAAGTGGAAGCAGGACTAACATTTGCTAATAAATTAACATATTTACTGAAGGTAGCTTGCAGACTTTTTCCCTCTGTGGGCTAAAAGGTTAGCACATTAGCTGGTAGCTGCACATCAAACAGGCTTAGTATATGTCTTGAGCCAATTAAACACAGCCTTGCCTTTGTTTCTCTGTTATAACACCATGCCCTTAGGTGTCCCAACAGGATAACAACAGCCTAGATTCAGAAGAGCAAACTCTCATTTAGCAACATGGAAGTCTTTGATTCTACTTTTGTTTCTTTTCCTGTATCAGGGTACCACTTTGTCTCTTGCTTTACCTTCACTGAAAAAAAGCGAACAAAAGGCTACATTTTGAAAGACAATACTTTATACATGCTACAAACCTCAAAATCTGTTCATCGGTGCAAAACCAGTTCATGGGGATAACGTGACTTTTCCACAATTTTCCACAATTTCTTTCTTTCCACAATTTGCAGAACATTATGTAATTGAAACACACACAAAATAAAAGAGTAGAAAGAGATGAGGGTACCCTTTTTTACAGAGGAGGGGCTACATCCATATGACGTTGCTATTTACTCTGTAATGAAATAATCTCTCTTTTGTTTTTCCGTCCGTCTCTTACTCAAGTGAGCATTTGGCGTAACAACGTTGGCTGCAGCAGCAACAATAATCACGTCAAGCCTTCCCTGACGTCTAAAGATGATTTTGGGTGCGTCACAGAGGCGAGTAGAGAAAGAAACAAATCAATAGCAGACAGAGTGCTGGACAGAAAAGGGTGGTGAGATGGATATTTAGGTTGACATTTAAGCTAAGGTAAATAACACTCTGTGTAGAGAGACCTCTGTTTGTTTTTGCCGGGGCTGACTCCTCTGTGGTAAATGAGGTCTGTTTATCTGTCTCCCTCTTTCTATATATACAAGGTGTGCATTTCCTTCCTCCTACCTCTTATCTGTCCCTCTAGCCTTCTCTGGTATCTTTCACATCTGATGGATGTCAACAGACAGGAGGCGGCCAAATTCAACAGAATCTCAGTGAGCACTTGTTTCTATTGTAGCTGTAGATAAAGAAAATGCCTTAAATGTTTTACATATCACAGGTATGTAGGTGTGTTTATCTGTAGGTGGCAGGTAATTTAGTGCATATAAATGTATTTGGATTTATTCCAAATTCAGTTTCTTGCTGTCTTTTCCCCCATTTTAACCGTTTCCCTTCTTCCTGTTCCCGTGGCAATGTCTCCCTTTCTCTCTCTCTCAGTCTCCTTAATGTGCTTTTTGTGTGAGTGGAAAATAGAGCGGTCATACTCCTCAGCCGGCCATCAAACATTTAACATCATGTGGTGCTTTGGAGAGCAAAAGAGAGAAAGATGGGAGAAAGCCACAGAGAAAAAGGGAGAGTGATGCCTACCAAGGAAACAAAGACCGACATGGAAAAACACGAGAGAGAGAGAAAGGACACAGACAGTGAAGAAGTCAGACGAAGAAAGGAGCAGACAGAAAGAGTGAAACTTAGGAAAGACACACACAGAGACGGACAAAGGGAGCGTAAAAGAGACAGAGACAGACAGAGAAAGAGACAAGGCAACAGCCGAACAGCTCAGACAGAAGAATCATTGTCTCAGTGCCAGTAGGTCAAGAGTTCACCAGCCACTAGTCCACAACAGGACCAAGTAATGCTAGCAAGGATGGAATTCATAATTGATCACATAAGAGTTCGGAAAACTTGCTGCGTCTTTTGGATTCAAGATTGGCAACAGAGTTTCATTTAATTCTCCCAGACGACATGAAAAAAATGTCCATGCCCTGAACGGAAAAATGGCTGTATACAGAAAGGTGGTGCGCAAGTCTGTCTGGCAAGATAATCTTAATAATACTGAGCTGCGTGCGTGTGTGCGTGCGTGCGTGCGTGCGTGCGTGCGTGCGTGCCACACACTTCTGAACTGAGAATATTTGAGGTTTGAGAACAGATAATGGATCAGATTATACATCTGTGAAATTCCTCTGTATGTCTGTGATAAGCCCAATCTCAAAATCTGCTAGTACATTTAACTCTTAATTCGAGTCCAGACGAAGACAAACAGAGGTTTGTGACTGTATGTCCGAAAAAAATTATCATTCTGAGCCAGTGGACTTTTCTTCGATTGTTAGTTAGATTTGGGAAATATCAGGGTTTGGGTTGGGGTTAATGGCCAGGAAAACACGCTGAGAACACAACTTTGACACAACCTTTTTAGTTTGTATTGCTATTGTCAAATGATGAACTCTTTAAATTGCAATTTATCACAGAATTCCCATAGTTAATCCTGATTACTCACTTTTTTAAATCACATTTTCAATTTTTTAAAGTTCAAAGTTTAAAGTTCATATTGACAAGGTAAAGCAATTCTTACCAGATTGTTTTGATGATTAGAAATCAAACGTTAGCAAAGAGCTGCGTGGTTTTTGCCCAAAACTACATGGGACTAACATGAAGTGGACATATTTGTAAAGGGGAGACTCATGGGACCTCATTCAGATATCTTGAGGTCAGAGGCCAAAGCGACCCCGTAAAATGGCCATTCCATTTTTCTATCGCCAAAATTGACCCTTATTTTGGAGCAGTATTTAGCCCCCTTCCTGTGCGGTACAGCCTCATACAGATGGCAATGTTGGCCAACAATTAACACATTTGATAAAAATGAAATAAAATAACATGTACGAACCTTAGTGTGTGTACACTCGAAATGACAGCTTACATATTCCTCTAGTTTACAGTTATTGAGTTTACTTACAGAGCTACATATATTTGGAAAAGCAACTAGGACCTGGCATTGCCACAGTAAATAAGATTCTTCTCATTCCATTAAGTTCTTAAAGAATGGTTTCTTTGTCTCTATTTGTTAAAGAAATTCTAATGATAATCAGTGATAATTAATACAGTGCTAAATCCTGGACAATGTATAAAAACAGGATTACATAATTACATTTTTTCATTTATCCAACAGTAGAAAGGCCTGGCCAACACATTAGTAATTTATCATCCCTATTTTAAAAAAAAAATATCTCTCCTCAGGTCTGGCACAGGTGGGGAGACAATTAGGCCAGGAAGAGTGGTTGGCTGATAATACCCTGAAGGATTCCCAGGAAAGGTGATTTTTTTTTTTAAAGGGATGATAATATTTTGAGGCAGCACACAGTGTATTTAATGTCCTGGGATAAAGCAAAGAGTGCAGTGATTAATCTTGTAATCCTGCTTATTTTGTATTAACTATAACCTAGCATGAACCGTGTGCCTGATAGAACCAAACATAAAGTTAAAAACACCTGGTAAATGATGGTAAGTGCCATTATATCCTTAATTTTTTCCTCGCTGTCCTGATTAATACGCCTCCCCCTCTGGAGGTAACTACTTTATTTTTCCCTTTGGGCTCTTTCTCTCTGCGTGTATTCTGCGCCTTTTTTCCCCATTTCCATTTTTAGCTTTTTACACGTCACTCTTAAAACATTACAGTGAGTGAGCAGTTACCTCAGTGTCTCGTTCAAGGACACTTTATCATGAACGATGCTGTTAATGGGCTGGACTGGCAGTTAATGGTTATGATTGGTGTAATGGGCGTTGTTGTGTCCCTGGCTCAAGCCCATATACTGTGGACTTATGAGCACAAACAAGGCAAAGGACACTGCTGACATCTTTAATGGCCTCTGAATGAAGCCATTTTCCTTGTTTTTCCATCTTGTATTTCCCCCCTGTACCCACTAAACCCCCACAAATCTCTATCGGCTCAGATATAGACTATACAATGACAAAGAGAGGAGATAAGCAGACATGAGCCCTCATTCGGACTGCTGCCATGGAGGGAGGAGAATAAACACCTATTGCATTTACAACTGCAATATGTGCATCCAAAAACACACATATGGATATAGCATCAAAACACACACACACACACACACACACACACACACACTTACACATTCACATTTATGACAACGTGACACACATATGCACACAGGAAAACACACACACAACACAGCATGTTGACACAACATTCAGGAGCAGATTCATATCTGGACTTATTTCCTTTCCCTCCAATCCCACAACAGAGACCATTTCCCCCACGCACGCAGTGACAAGCCAGCTTTGTCACGTCACCACAAATATGCACACACGTAGCCCATTTCGGAGATGTGTAGCATATGCTTATGGGTAAATGTTTTTGCAGATGTTTTTTCACCCTTACAAGCCTCAGGAAATAGAAAAGAAAACAAAGCACCTCTGACTGCTGCTGCCTAATTTGAACAAATTCACTGTGGCTGAGGGAGGAGTCACCTTGAGTCTTTGTAGTCAAATCACAGCAGTTCTTTTCCCTTGCCTCTAATCCATACATTGCATAACATAGCAAGCCCTCCCTGCACGTCTACTATAGTGCCAAACTGCTGCAAAATGAAGAGGTAGACTCGGGGAGTGGGTGGGGGATGGGGAACAAAATGATGCAAATAATATATTAAATAAATATGTTTCGTGACGCTGTGACCTTGTTAAACTGAACAAGTCGGACTTGCAGCTTCTGGGTTTCTTCTAGGAAATATGCCAAAAGAAAAAACATCAATGTGACACAAAAAAATGTGAAAGGAACCAGATTTTGTGTTGTGTGATGCTGGAACGTTTTTGTCATTTTTGTGTTGCGATATGTAGACGTGAACCATGAAAAAGGTTAATGACTGCCACCAGGTTGCATAATGCACCTTCCTCCTCATCACTGCAGCCATCAAAAATAAGGGCTGATCCCCACACACAAAAATTTCATCCAGGTACAGGGGCAGAGATACACTTCATCAAAATGGAGGAGAGGGGAATGTGCTGAATGTGATTTCATTGCATTATGTAATCATGTAACCCAGTGACAAATCACCCGACAGCAAATCTCTCATACATTTTTGACCCCCTTTTAAACCCCCAAAACTGTTTTGTTTTTTTAATATCTCCCTCATTTTCTGTGCCTGCACTTTCCCACCTTCTCAGATATTTTTATCTCCTCTCTTTTTTGCTCTCTTGAATTTTCTCTTCATGTTCCCTCTTTCTCCCCCCTAACCCCTCTACCTCTCTTCTTACATGACTCATCTGTCCATCTCTGAGCTCACATCCTTTTTCCTTCCTTTTTTCCCCAACCACCTACTGCTACGTGCTGTCTCTCTTAATCCCCCCAGCAATTCAATCCCATTATTCCTTTTTAGTTCCCTCTTTTCATCCACATCCTTCCCCTCTCCGTCTTATCTCGTTTTACCCAAATCTTCTGTCACGTTCCTCAACCCTTGCACACTTTCTTCTATGCCTCAACCCTGATTCATTTCCAATGACTCCCTAAACACAGGCCTTACCAGGTATGAGCTACAGTGAAGCGTCGCCTCTGTCGGATGCTCTTGTTGACCATGAGCTTACGGAAGAGGCGCGGGGAGCTTCTCGGGGACAGTTTTGGAGACGTGGCACCCCTCTTCCCTCCCACCACACCTGGCATTTTGGGAGGCTCCAGTTCCAGGTGCATGTGCTCCTTGAATGTCCGGATGCAGGAGTCCATCTCAACGCTCAGCTCGTTGGATGACATCCCTGCAGGCTGGGTCAAGTCTTTCCTTCCTCTTTTCAAATTCTGTCCAAAATCAGTCACATCAGCTGGTCATGTACAGCCGATTTTTGTCCTCTTCTTGCCTTATGCAGACACACAGTATATGCCGGGACAAATTGTTGTAGCGAAAAGATTGAGGCCACCTCACACACAAACATGCACCCAGGAAAAGGCCAGCTCACACATACCCTTTTGTTGTTTGTGTGCTTTCTATCCTTCCCCTTTTCCCTCGTTCTTCACGGGTTTAGGGATTAGCCAGCCAGCTTCGTGCCCTCTCCCTCTCTCTTTCCTTTTGCTAATGCACCGTGCTTTCTTACTGGTCTTCTGATCATCAGAGGTCCTCAGAGGAGCTTTGGTCACATACAGCTCCTTCCAGAAGAAAAGGATTCCTCTTCTCAGCAGTGCTTTTCTCCCATCTCCCTCCTGGTTTTGCTCTGTGTAAAGTGCTCACCCCACTCTGCTTCTTTTTTTCTGTGTCCCTCTGTCACTGCCGGTGCCTCCTGAATGCACACCTCAGCACCAACTCTTTCTCTCAGTCCATCCAGGCAGCTTGATGTTGGAGGATCACCCTTATGAAACATTCAGAAGGGCTGAAAACTGTTCTCTGCCTCCTCCTGTCTTGCTCCTCGCTCCATCAAGCACCGCTTGACTGACCTCTCTGCAAACAACCCCCCACTTCTCCCAAAGGCACTCCCGGTGTGGCACAGAGTGACTCCCACTATGCCGTGCCTCAAGTCAGATTTCCCTTCACTCGCACAGTCAGAGCATGAGCGGAGCAGAGCGCAGCACACAGGCAAATGCTTCACTTGCTGTTTCATTCAGAATATACACAAGGAGCTGAGAGCAGGCACACAGTGAGCACAAGCCACGCCTCCCCTGTTGAGGATTGGTTGGTGGTTGTTGTGACGACAAGCAGGCAGGCACGGTAACAGGTTGTCAGATTTATTATTTATTTTTTGTTTAGCCGGGATTTGTGGTAATGTTGCTGATGATGTTGTGACCTTTAGTGAGGCAGGCAACTGGTGAGTGCACGCCAAGAAAAAAATGGCAATCTGGAACAGACATAAAAGCAAACAGCTTAATGGGCATCAGCGAGGAGAAACATATACACTGCGCCAAAGGTTAACTGATTCAAATAAACAGTCTGAAGCATGCATTCTGCAGTAAGAAGACAACCACATATGAACTTACTGCCTACAGTATATTCCATCACAATCCAACGTTTTGTCTCTCTCTCAAACACACACACTTTTAACCATCCATAATTCTGTATGAATGGAAGCAATCCAACCATGAGATTGCCACAGTGTGTGGTGAGAAAGAAAGAGAGAATTGATAGACACAGTCATTCCAGATACACATTTACACACACAAAGGGCTACTCTGAGTGATGAAAAGAAGAGCGAAAAAGAGGGGCAATGCCCTAAAGGTAGAGAGAAGACGAGGGAGAGAAATCCTAAAGGAACATCAGAGGAGGCAGAATGGCAGCGTGACCAGTATTGGATATGTGAGCACTTGTGCTCGTCTGCTCTGTGGACTGATTTGTTTTGGTTGTGAGTCAGTGATGATTCTGAGCCATCGAAGCATGGAGCGCGTTCTCACTAAATGCTTGCCAATAAACCCTTTGAAAATAGTCTTACCAAGCTTGTATAGAAGAAAACACTTGTAGTATTATGATGCGTCATAGGAGCACAGCAGGCTGGAGTGTGCATCACTTGCTAGTGGTTTAAAATCAGCCACTGATGCATGGCATTCCCTGGCTCTTTTTCCTTTTCATTCTCCTATTATACATCTCAGATTAAAAATAACGGACCTGTATTTTTCTAACTGACATCGCAATAGCAGCCAATACTGATAGGTGATCTTATTAGCGTATACAACGTGTTAATAATTTTCTGAATAGTTCAAACATTCAGTCACTTTTCCATGGAACAATGTCAAAATGGAGGCAAACGTAAGGAAAGCCTCTCACTAACTTTGGATTAACAAAGAAGGCCAAGAATAATGATGCTAGCCAAAACCAGAACAACAACCAGAACCAGATAATCCACATTAAACAACGAGTGTTTCTGATTTAGCAATCTGATTGGTCCACAAGACATTTAGAATGTTCTCAAATTTGCATGACAGGTAACCTTCATTACCATTAAAACAATTACTCTGCCATTTCTCAATCACTGCTCTTGAAAATAACATATGATTATTATGCTATCTCAGGCAGGGGACATGTTTGAACAGTATCAATGATCATCAATTTCTCCGACCAAAGCAAAACAGCTGACCAAATGAAAAGTAACAGCCAACTCACTAATGGTGTAAACTATAAGCTAAACTAATACAAAAATGACCAAAAAAAGCATAAACCACCATGTTCTGAACAAAAACATTAAAAAAAAACACTGACAAAGAGTGCAATTTGTGTGTTATGAACATAAAATAGTAAACTAAAAACTACTCAGTCCAGATGTAGGCATGGTGGGAAATATAGGCTGAGTGATTGGGACTGCAGTGAAAATGTTGTTTTTGAAAGGCTAAACGCCATCAAGAAGAAGAATGAAGCAGAATAATTTGTTTTAAACAACATGAACAACATGAATTTTGGAAATGATCTCTCTTATTCATTATTTTTATACTTGAACTTTACCTTGCTCTTGAGTTATTGGAAATGTTTGTCATCCTCTGGCATCCTCCATCACCTGTGCCACTAACACAGAGCTACTGGCTTAAAAATACTGGTAAGGTTTGTGGATGTTGTAATTAAACCTGTTCATGGTAAATTGATTTTTTGTCCGCAGATATCTTAGTCGTTACAAGACCTAGCAAGCTAAGCATTCTTATTATTTATTATTTATTTAGTTTGGGAAACCCCATGAAAGCATAAGAACAAGTTGGCTAGCGGACTCAACAGGGACTAGAAAACATGCCTGTTGCTAGGTCGGTACTGAGGTTCGACGTACTTGCTGGAGTAGTAAACTAGGTTTCATTACATATAGGATTCTATTGACATGACTGTTTTCCAGTAATTAGTCAAACTCTGTGTATTTCCATGGAAATAGAAATAACAGTCGCTAAAAGCTTTTCATTTTGAGAGCAAATGCACCAAAATATGATTACATTTTGATTATACATTTTATTTTGGTGGTAATAGTTGAATAATCGCAATATGACGCGAGAGGGTGTACTTTAACACCATTTGAGCACTTCAGTGATGCTCCTAACTGCATCACTGCAGTGTTCAAAGGACGCTAAGGCACACCTCCTCGTGTAATACTGCTTAATTAAGAGGTTGTAGATAGATACGGTTTTAGTTCTAGAGGTACATGTGATGAAAGTTCAGACACATTTCTCACTGTTGGTGGAGCAACTGATGAAGCCGAAGTTAAAGCCTCATTGTACAACAGCAGCTCAACAGGGGGAAAGACCAGCTGTTGTGGGACACTACTGGGCCACCATCTGCTGACACAGCCATCGATCTTCCCTACCGATGGACACATGCACAGTGCAGAGTTTGAAAGGAGAAAAATTGATTTTTTTCTGTGGTATGGTAATGTTAGATACCTTGTGTGCAAAGAAGCAAAGACTTTGGCCCTATACTATTACTTATTTTTTACCCCTGCCCCTCATTTGAAGTGCCAGTTTGACCCTTTAAAAAAGAATTCTTCCCTTATGAAACGGGACAACCCTTGAAAAACCCTGATATGTGATAAATAGTCGTCAATGGCACTTTATGTAAGTAGATGCGACTACGGCAATAACAGAATTTTACAATGACATTTGCCATTTATCTAATAGATCATAATTGATACTAAATCATGGAGGCTTGCAATTCGTTCACACCTAAAGTTTCATGCTATCAATCATCAGTCATCAAATAAAAAAAGAACAACACTTTATTACCAGGCCACTAATTATGCTCTGTGGGCTAATGTTTGTAACCTGTGCACATAAGCTGCCAGCCTGCTCTGATATTAGAACGATAGTTCAATTTCAGGGGTCATATGCCATCAAAGGGGGAAAGAAATGTGGAAATATGTCAAAAAGTAGGGCTGTCATGCACAAATCAACAATAACAATGTAACATTAGCAAGCCAGCTTGATAGTCACCGAGACATCAGAATGGGCAATAACTAGCGATTTGTTTTGTTTGCTTGCTATAAAAAATGGGGCCGTATTATATTAAAATGATATTGAATAATACAGTGGTTATCTTAATTTTTAATTATTTGTTAACAAAGAAACACATTTGGTTTGTTGATTGTGCAGCCACCTTGATGAGGTTTTTTTTTTTTTTTTTAACAACACTCAAGTTGGAGTGTGTCTATGAAAAAACTCAATTTGGAGAACCATGTAGCCCGAACACTGAGTCCAATCCGTGTATCAAAACAAGAATTTGGACACTCTACTCCTGTGGACGTGAATGTGCAAATGGGGGTAGGTAAGTAAGTGTTGTACTGGGATTCAGTCTTTGTTGCTTGATGACAAGATGAAAGGTGTGCATTAGTCAGGGGAATGGATTAATGTTACAGCGAGTAGCAGTGCACAAAAACATTTACAAGCACTGTGACAGCATCCCTCATATGAGCAAATGAAATAGCAGCGATGAAAGGTAAACAAACACAACAAAAACAAGATTGTAGAAATGAGTGCTCGTCTGATGCAGTAAATGCCCTCATTAAGCATAATAAATGAATGGTGCTGCAATCAGAACTGAACACAGATCTGAACATTTAGAGCAGACAGCCAGAAATGAAGGCAGCATTTCTGTCTATTCATGTCAAAACATTTAATTTTCCAAATTAACATCACTTTGGATTAAATTACCATACATGGATGTGCATACATGATTGTGTAAGATGAGCAATCAACAGCCATGAAGATAAAGATAAAGTGTTTTTGATGTATTTGGTGGGCAGGGGAACAGATGCTGTAGTCTTTTAAAAGAGAACCTTCATGGGAGTTGAAGTGGATGATGATTTCTGAGTGAAATCTCATCAGCGTTGCCACAGATGGAGTGGCTGTCCTGACCGGGAGAGAGAATGGACTTGTGACAAGACTTAATTAGTAGTTTCCTCAAGACCAGTAATTTCACTCCCTTGCTCATCGCTTGGAGTTGGCAACGCACAACTCTTTGAAAGAGGTGGGAGGATTCTGAAAAGGCCTTTAGAATTTGTCCACTCTAAAATGCATTCACTGTAACACCAGTCTCACCAAAATGCAAGAGAGTTAAGGGACACAGCTGGAGAAATGGAAAGACAGATTCCTAAATCAGTCAGGTTTTCACTGTGAGATGAGCAGCCAGCAGCTTCAGCACAATGGAAGCAGTGCTGGAGGATTTTACTATGTTGGCCCGTCATTTTAAAACAGCAAATTATGACAATCAAATTTCTAAAGGCCTTAATACAAGGACCTCCTGAAGCATCTTGTTTCATCAGGGTTCCTCTGTGACTTAGATGTTAGAAGGATGTGTAACGTCAACTTCCACAAGTGAAGCTGTCACATTCAGCAGACAACTGATGTTCTGAGAGTGATGAGAGAGAAAAAGGGGGAAACAGCAGATAAGGTTGAGGGAGGTATCACCTCAGGCCTTTTAAAAGGTGTTGATCGTACAGCCATCCAGGGAAGATAAACAGGTTGCACTTCTGCCAAGCTGTCATTGATAATCTGACTAAACGAATCCCTGACAGTGAGCTGGTTTATCTTTTGGAACCTCTGGATGTGTTTCCGGCCAAAACATGAGTGACAGCTTCATTCTCTTCAGAGAGAAGGAAACGGGAGATCTGGCAAACCTAACAAGACCAGGCAAGCAATCAGTGAATCGGAGCTACATGGAGACAATCAGTGAAAAACACTTCTGATGGCTACACAAAATCTTACGGCAATCAACCTAATTGTTTGTGACATATTTCCGACACAGCAGTGGACCAACTGACATTGCCATCCGTAGGGTCATGCTGCTAGCATGGCGAAAAGCACTTCACAAAATTGAAAAATAAAGGCAGAATTCTCACAGGTTTTCCATCTGCTTGCTATTTCTTTTTTAAACCAGTGCTGCTGTAAACACCTGTATACAAATTCTTCAAATACTATTGCTGGCTCTTGCACATTAGTTAGATTTCTGCACTGAAAAAGGAGGTGACAAAAGGTGAATGACAAAGCACAAATGAGAAGGGCAGAACCCCAATGCCAGCAAGTCATTTTAAAAGACGAAAGATTGAAAGAGATTGAATTGGAGAGTGACTGGGCCATTTCACTCCACATTAAACTCTGGTTTCTACACCCTTGAGAGCTTGAATGAAAGCACACAATGCACAGTCACAGCACAGGAAGACCGGAGATATACAATGGGCCCTGCAGCCAACTGTAAAGGAGCTTTGGCAGCTTTTCACTGTTGTGTTGTGTCCCTTGATCAAGTGGACCACCACACTGTATCTGTATCTGTCCAAACAGAAAGTGATAAATATGCTGCGTTTTTGTGGCATCTGGGCCAGTAATGATTTAAAAAAACAAGATGATTAGTTGATTAATAAATTATGAGATCGACAGACATTTGCTGATTAACACTAAACACAAAGTATTGGTGGAATTGACATTTGAACCGATGTTGTAAGAGGAAGCACATGATAGTAGTAATCAATCAATATCCCGCCTTGTTTTTTACCTACCTTGCCGACAGACTAAAGGGTTAAACATTTCATAAGCATCCCTGCTCCTCCAAGCCCCACCTGTCACTTTCCATAATGTCACAGCATTCAGGAAAGATGTCTCAGCTTGTCCCATGTTGCCTTAGTCTTAGGTCTCTCACAGTGAAACCCTGCGGAGGGCGACCAGAACGTCATGAGGAGCTGTGTGTGCTGAGAGTGAAGGGGATCTTATATGTCCCTGTGTGTTTATCATGAGTGTGTGGGTCAGATGGAGGCGATGGGGAGTGTGCGAGTGATGGTTTAGGTCTTGAGATGAGAGCCCTTAATGTAGCATCTCTGGTTACATAAAACCACCTGCTCCTTATTCCCTCTTTCACACTACATCTCTCTCATATAAATAAAACAAAAGTGTATTGTGGCCCACATTAACAGACGTATACTCATTCACAAAGGTTCATTGTAAAACAAAGAGAGGAGGACTCAAACACAATGAGAAAGCAGATAATAAACACTGGAGTGCCGAGCACAGGTGAAAAGAGGCGGTGAATTATTTATCAATATGAATTATATCCGGGCAATCAATGCAAATATAAACAAAAGATAAAGGCTCATAGAAATGGAAAACAAAAAAGAATGAAAAAAATAGAGTAAAAAGACAGCAGAGGGTACTATGATTTGAAGGTGACCTTGTCAGTACTTCCTCGGAGTATAGTATGAGAACTGAGTGAGTGATGTCCGCCACAGATGTCTCGCTGGGATGTTTGAGTACATTGAAGCATGAAGACAGTTATCCTTTTAACATCCCTGTCAACTAACAGCCCAAGAGACTAAACTACTCTGAGGTTTAATTCACACTCCTGCGTGAGAGGATTGCCATGCAACACAAACTGACAACCAGAAGAGTAGCTGAGGTATATACAGAAAAAAATGATTATTTTTCCTCTGAACCAAAACTCCCCCAAAGCTGATGAAAGAAATGACTGCTTGCTCCAAGGATTTAACATAAAACTGGATCATATTTGACCATCCAATGTTCCACTTGCTAAGCTGTGTAA
Organism: Plectropomus leopardus; assembly: GCF_008729295.1. NCBI lineage: Eukaryota > Metazoa > Chordata > Actinopteri > Perciformes > Serranidae > Plectropomus > Plectropomus leopardus. Next base: position 13,682,076 of record NC_056465.1, read on the forward strand.
TAACAAGAAATGATGCTGAAATATTAGATGCATGTTGAACGTGGGTGTTTCATTGAAGTTGAGGTGAGCACAGACTAAGAGTTGTGTTGCACCAAACCCAAACTGTCACTTAAATAGGTCATGCTGCACAAAAATCTACTAAACTGCAGCAGCATGAAGGAATGAAATGCCTTAAAATCAAGTCTGTCCAAAACATTTAGCTTTTCTGCTGATATTCAAAGGGGCTTATTACTTTTCACATTAAGACAAAAACGGTCTTTGTGCGTCATGTATCTGCCTTAGTCTCTGTGCGTGCTAAAATGAAAAGTGTAAGATCTGATCTCTGCTCACTGGCTGTGCGGATTATTCACACCCACACCAAAGCCGTCTGGAACACCAGCAGAGCGGGCAGCGCTCGGCAAGACACAGCACAAAGAAAGTACAAAGAGTGCAGACAAGCCATAATCTGACCGGTGTCGTCCTGACCCACAGTGAGGAACACATCCAAATATAGATTCAAATCAAGTTTGGAAAGGGATCCAAACTGAAAAGTTTCATTCATAGTGGGAAATGATATCATTACAGCCAACATCACAGACAGCAAAGGTTTGGACTTCAAAGGTCCTATATACAACATTCTGACGTCTGGACTGTGATTGCCTGCACACACCTCTCACCTCTGACATCACAAGCAAACATGACGGTGGCTGAGCCATAATGGTGGCCACGTCAACAGCACTTACAATGCTAACAACAGCAACAGTGCTGACAAAGCCAACAGCATTAAAAGAGGCAGCTCAGACTTGCTAACTGTTTTTGTGCTTACAAGAAGCATGTTGGCTAAAATGTTGGGGACATTCTGATGAAGATAAATATGTATGCAAACACAAAGACAATGTCATATGATATATGGACATAACCTTGATCATTTTTTCTGACTTGAATGACAGGTATGCCAGTGCAAAGTAGGGTTGCACTTACATAGTACTACAATATGGTCAATCTCCAAGTCGCAGGAGCTGCAATTTTTGATAGAGTTAAGATGTGTCACAATATACCATTATAAATGGAGCATTTTGGTGCTACAGAGAGGCACCAGACTACAAATTTGGTAACACGCTTTTGGTACAGACCAAAAATCAGCATTTTTTCAGTGACAACAAAAGGCAAACATTTACACAAAAAAAAGACCTGACTCATATCACAAACAGCGATACACAAT